>NC_064822.1:136504397-136807428 GCF_024166365.1 Elephas maximus indicus | reverse complement strand
TATAAATAAAACTCCACTGTAAATAAACTAAACCATTGCCTCAAGTCTTTGGAAATAAGGCAAACAGTTGAAAAGTAAGACAACATTCAAATATATAAATTATGAAATATACAAAGTCATCATACAATGATTCCCTCTTCTGATATGAGATACAATACAGCATACATGTGTCAAACAGGGAGATGTATTGTTC
Organism: Elephas maximus indicus; assembly: GCF_024166365.1. Lineage (NCBI taxonomy): Eukaryota > Metazoa > Chordata > Mammalia > Proboscidea > Elephantidae > Elephas > Elephas maximus. Next base: position 136,807,235 of record NC_064822.1, on the reverse strand, counting down.
TCTAAAAGAGATAATATTTGAGATAGAGCCAAAGCAATGAAGGCTGAGAATCACTAAAGAAGTGGAAGATGTCACAGGGTACCATTCTATGTACCTGTAGCCAGGAGCTCTTCATGGCTTCCTTCCTATTGGCAGAATGCTCTCTTCCGAGAGTTTCTTGGTCTTTATAAAAGTAACCTCAAAATGAGACCAAAATATTAAATATACCGAAAGATGATTTGGAGAATTATATGTTAGGAAAAAAATACTTATGATCCTTCTGCTCATGTTTCTAGAGAGGAGAGTGGACTTCCACTTCACTCTCCAGAAGAGTCCGTATTGAAAGAACACTCCTGGGCTCCCCATGGGATGAGGAGTGCCTAGTATTACTGAGAGACTAAAAGTCATTGGTTTGATGCTAATGTAGTATGTCTCCTGCTTGTTTTTCCTGAGAGCTCCCTGAGAGACAAATGCTGTGTGTTCTCTGTGAGACTTCCATATCACAGGTTGAGGGCTTCCCCACTTCCCACCCACCTGCAAAGGAGACCCGAAGATATGGCTCCTTGCTCTCTGCCTAATTGGAGAAATTTTATTCAGTGAAAAGGCAACAGTACAAATATGCATTTGACCTCGAGCCAATGATATGTCCATTCATCCAACTTTACCCATAATAAATACTGTTAAGAAATTTCCACCACTACCTTCTGTCTATTCTCAGTTGGTGCAGAATCTGGAAAGGAAGACAGTTGAGTGATTAAGTACCCCTCCCAAAGCCCTTAAAAGTCTTAACAAGTCAGTAAATAAAATTTATTAGGAGACTCTACATGATACTTACGTTGTTTTTGGTATTTGCCAGTGAGTCAATTCCAGTTCGTGGAGACTGCACATGTGTGCAGAGTAGAACTGCTCCATAGGGTTTTCAAAGCTGTGACCTTTTGGAAGTTGATTGCAAGGCCTGTCTTCCCAGGTGCCTCTGGGTGGGTTTGAACTGCCAACCTGTAAGATAGTAGTTGAGAGCTTAACCATTTAGGCCACATAGAGACTCTATAATACTTATTATTATTTTATAATATTTTTATATTAAAAGAACAAAATGCACAACTCATTTCTGCCTTTAAAAAACAATTCAAAGGCTAAAATGAATCCTTTGTGGTTTCTGATCTACTCTATGGTATTCACACACATACATTGATTAGGAAAATTTAGGACTAATTTTGGATTTACATTAAGTTTAACAAAATTGTTATTTTTGAATAAAATGAGTTTTGATTACTGCACCAACACTGTACAGCTTCTGTATCAAAATAAATGGCATGATACAAAACTGAGTGAGTCTATGAAGAGTGAATGCTACTGGCAAGCAGAAGAGTTGGGATCATCTTGGAGAGGAGCTCCTTAAAGATTCTTTTTGTCACATGTGGTGGTGACATTAGAGGTTAGCTGAACACTAAAGCAAGAGGACATGAAAACCAAGCCAGCAGGAGCTGAGTAGGTGATATAATACACATGTCTAAATGCATCTGTCTGAAATCAAAAGAGATTATTTTAAAACAAGTGAAATATCCATCAGTGTTAGCATTAGGGACCTGAATAAAACTTAAAATACATTTTATAGACCTTCTCTGTTGTGATAAATGTCAAGTTTAGAAAGAATAACAAAGGATATGTCCCACGTTAGGGTTTGTGCACCAAATAGAAAAAAAAAAAAAAAAAGACAATAACAAAGGTATCACATGATCTTGGAAGATTTGTTCTACAGTTCTCAAGACTAAAAACCATATGAAAGTAATAAAATTAATACTTGAGAGAATTACATCAACAGTCAAGTGGAATGTCTCTTCATAGTACGAAAATAAACTTGCAATGAATATATAAAAGATTAGTAACTATAACATGAGGTAAATCCAAGAAAACACACTAAATGATTTGAGAATCTAATTCTAAGACTTGAGCAAGTTTCATAGTGCAAAGATAAGTAAACACACACACACACACAGGTACACGTTCACACATAGCCCAAAGGAACAAAGGCAGAAAAATATTAAACATTTTTCATAGGAAATGGAAGAATTGTTTTGAGAGATTTTTGACATGAAATTAAATAAAATACAAATTCCATGAAATGATATAAAGATGAGATGATTAAAAAAATGAATTTTGAGTTTCCTGAGAAGCAGTCAAAATATTAAAAAAAAAAAAGTGGATGAGATAAGAAAAAGAGTTTTATAAAATTAATATTGTAATGAAACAAAAAATGCATTAGAATCAGTGTATCCACTTTGGAAAGGAATCTAAGGCTTCTGTCCTTTTTTATAGTCATACTTTGAATTTCCATTTCCTACGATGAAGAAGCAATTGCTGTGGAGATGCTGACAACATTAACGGGACACTCTTTTTACTGGATGAGTCACTGGAGGTTTGAATCTTGCACTTTTTCATTTGATGTTGTCAGAATAGTAATATACGGAGCTGGCTTAGTGTTATTTCTGGGGGGTATAGCTGCACTCAGCAGAGTGTACTGGGGAAAAACTACTGCATCATGTCTGGATTGATAGTCTCCCAGAATATCATTTAAGAAATACATTTATTTTGAATTCTCCAAGGAGAAAGGAGTAAAGATTCAATGTTAATATACAACGAATTATGTAATAGGATAAGATCCTTTGAAATTGCTGTGAAAAACATTAAGGTAAACTGGATGATGCTTCTTGTATTTTATAGTACTACACCTCTGTTGAGAAAAAAGACAGCTATGAAAAAATATAAACAGGAAATGAATAAATCAAGTGCAGGTATTGATGATACAATAATTATACCAAACAAATAATCAGAGGGACAACATTTGATGTTTATTATTTTAATGCCCAAGGGAGTGAAATCATATGGAAATTGTGCTGTGTCTTCACTTGATTTCACTGAACAGAAATTATATCTGTTATGGAATTACAGTACATAATCTGTTCAGTAATGTGTAGAAATAAGTTTTGGATTATTGACACTATTGGCTTGTCATAATGCCATAGAAACTCAAGAGTTTACTGTATGACATGGATAAACGTCTAATCCTTTTTGCTTAAATCTGTTTTTCAAGCAAAATTGAAATTTGTACATACACAATAGCTCTGCAGATTTACAAAATCATTTTTCTAAATGTGAATTTCATAGAAGACATGCCATCTAAGAAAGGTGCACCTGTAAATATTCCCTTTCATAACAAGCCAAGTGAACAGGAGCTTTTGCACTGAAATAATGCAGCCCAATGGAATGCTGGCAAGCAGCAAGGCAAAGTGGGCGTTTGGAAAAAAGTGGTAATAAAAAGGTATCTAATTGCTAAATTATGTTATACCTTGCTATGAAACGACCTAGATTGTTGGAACTCTAAATATTAGAGATGACTTTTGAAAAGAAGAAATTGAAAAATATTACATAATTTTTAAAAAGGACAATTGACAATTAAAAAAAACTTAATATTCAAAGCATAAAAAAAAATAGCATAGAAAAAAAAATCAAATTGTTTCCCCACTTATCTTCTTACTCCATATTTCTATTACCTTACAGTTCTTTTGTTTTGATGCAACTTTTCTGTGGTTTACCATATTCTGAGACCATCTAATTTGGTAGTGGCTGTTGTGCAGTGTTTTTTAATTGCTTGTTCTAATTCTTGGTATATCATGTTTTCTTTTTGCTCTTCTAAAACTTTATTTTCCATTACAGAGTAATTTATTAGGTAGAAGATGATGTTTTGGGCCAACATTACATTATTTTTAGAAGACAAAGGCAGGCATTACTGAATTTTATCTTTTCTTCTCTGTCAAATTTCTACTTCTGTGTAATTGCTTTGTATTGTGTGCACTTGAACTGTGTGATATGTGTGAAAACTATTAAGTAGCCTTGCAAATATAACTAATGAACCCCTACCAATGAATGAGCAATGCAATTTTATTAAGGTTTCCATGTACACAATAACAATTGACCTTTTCAAGGCTGAGTCTTTACCATAACAACTACTCTGTGCTTCCAATAAAAATTGAAAGCGTCTCTCATGTGTGACTAAAGGAGACAATTTGCATTTTGAATAAAGCACCTTTTATTAAAGTTTGTATTCTATCACATCCTCTTGTGTTCAGTATTAAAGAATTTTTTTGGAAAATTTCACCTTTATTTGAATAGATGAATGTTGGAAAAACTTCAGAATTTGCAATATGATTATTGGGATTCTAAAATGCATGGTTTTCACCAATATACATCAGTGCAGGATTTCTGTTTTGTTATTATTGATGGTGGTGGTGGATTGGTTGGTTGGTGGCTTGAATAGATGGTCTATTTTAGTTTTGTTTTACTTTGCTCTGATTTTTTTTTTTCCACAGAAATGTTGATACGGTCTCTCTAAAAGGTTAATATTGCAATTTAACTGATTCATGTAGCTGGAACAAGTTCACATGTCAATGTGACTAGAGAAGAGGGGGATGAAAAAGAAAGGAAATGCCATGCATGTTATAGTTTTAAAAGATTTGAGTACCTAATATTTTAATAAAGGAAGTGCTGCTGAGATGAATGATTGATGTATGGGTTATCTCTGAAGTTATTGATTCATTCACTCATTTATTACCTTAATATAGCACACTCATTTATTACTTCAACATAGCAATAAATATTTATTTAGGACTTACAGTGTTCTGGATACTTCGTGTGGAACTAAGACTCCAAGGATGGAAAGGTTTAATTCTTGCCCTTTAAGAGTTGAGTTTTAAGAGGGAGGGAGATATATGAACAAATATTTACCATCAAATGTCAAATTCTCTGGAGAACAAAAGTAGATATTTTAGTGGGGGCAGAGAATTCCAATTCTGCCTTGAGGGTGCGATAATGTCAGGGAGAACAGCTACTTAATAATTGTAGATATTTTGTGTTTGTTAGTGGTACGTTAAAAGCAAACTAGTTGACTTTTAGTTGATTTGGACTCATGAAAAGCCCATGTGTCTCAGAGTAGAACTGTTTGTATAGAGTTTTCTTTTTTTGTATATAATTTTGTTGTGCTTTAAGTGAAAACTTACAAATTAAGTCAGTCTCTCACATAAAAACTTATAAACACCTTGCTACATACTCCCAGTTACTCTCCCCCTCATGACATGGCTTGCTCCCTCCCTCCACTCTCTCTTTTCATATCCATTTCGCCAGCTTTTAACCCCTTCTACACTCTCATCTCCCCTCCAGGCAGGAGATGTCAACACAGTCTCAAGTGTCCACCTGATCCAAGAAGCTCACGCCTCACCAGCATCCCTCTCTGACCCATTGTCCAGTCCAATCCATGTCTGAAGAGTTGGCTTTGGGAATGGTTCCTGTCCTGGGCCAACAGAAGGTCTGGGGGCCATGACCACCAGGGTCCTTCTAGTCTCAGTCAGACCATTCAGTCTGGTCTTTTGATGAGAATTTGGGGTCTGCATCCCACTGCTCTCCTGCTCCATCAGGGGTTCTCTGTTGTGTTCCCTGTCAGGACAGTCATCAGTTGTAGCTGGGCACCATCTAGTTCTTCTGGTCTCAGGATGATGTTGTCTCTGGCTCATGTGGCCCTTTCTGTCTCTTGGGCTCCTAATTACCTTGTGTCCTTGGTGTTGTTCATTCTCCTTTGATCCAGGTGGGTTGAGACTCATTGACGTATCTTAGATGGCCGCTTGCTAACGTTTAAGAACCCAGACGCCATTCTTCAAAGGGAGAGGCAGAATGTTTTCTTAATAGATTTTATTATGCCAATTGACTTAGATGTCCCCTGAAACCATGATCCCCAAACCCCTGCCCCTGCTACGCTGGCCTTTGAAGAATTCAGTTTATTCAAGAAACTTCTTTGCTTTTGGTTTAGTCCAGATCTGCTGACCTTCCCTGTATTGTGTGTTGTCTTTTCCTTCACCTAAAGTAATTCTTATCTACTATCTAATTAGTGAATACCCCTCTTTCAACCCCCTCCCTCTCCCCATTGTAACCACAAAAGAATGTTTTCTTCTCAGTTTAAACTATTTCTCAAGTTCTTATAATAGTGGCCTTATACAATACTTGTCCTTTTGCAACTGACTAATTTCACTCAGCACAATGCCTTCCAGGTTCCTCCATGTATGAAATGTTTCACAGATTCCTCACTGTTCTTTATTGATGTGTAGTATTCCATTGTGTGAATATACCATAACTTATTTATCCATTCATCCTTTGATGGGCACCTTGGTTGCTTCTAGCTTTTTGCTATTGTAAACAGTGCTGCAATAAACTTAAGTGTGCGTATATCTGTTCATGTAAAGACTCTTATTTCTCTAGGATATATTCCGAGGAGTGGGATTGCTGGATGGTATGGTAGTTCTATTTCTAGCTTTTTAAGGAAGCACCAAATCGATTTCTAAAGTGGTTGTACCATTTGACATTCCCACCAGCAGTGTAGAAGTGTTCCAATCTCTCCACAGCCTCTCCAACATTTATTCTTTTGTGTTTTTTGAATTAATGCCAGCCATGTTGGAGTGAGATGGAATCTCATTGTAGTTTTGATCTGCATTTCTCTAATGGCTAATGATCGTGAACATTTCCTCATGTATCTGTTAGCTACCTGAATGTCTTCTTTAGTGAAGTGCCTATTCATATCTTTTGCCCATTTTTTAATTGGGTTATTTGTCTTTTTGTAGTTGAGTTTTTGCAGTATTATATAGATTTTAGAGATCAAGCGCTGATTGGAAATGTCATAGCTAAAAACTTTTTCCTAGTCTGTAGGTAGGCTTTTTACTCTTTTGGTGAAGTCTTTGGATGAGTATAGGTGTTTGATTTCTAGGAGCTCCCAGTTATCTAGTTTTTCTTCTGCATTCTTAATAGAGTTTTGTATGCTGTTTATGCCATGTATTAGGGCTTCTAACATTGTCCCTATTTTTTCTTCCATGATCTTTATTGTTTTAGATTTTATATTTAGGGTTTTGATCCATTTTGAGCTTGTTTTTGTGCATGGAGTGATGTATGGGTCTTGTTTCATTTTTTTGCAGGTGAATATCCAGTTATGCCAGCACCATTTGTTAAAAAGATTGTCTTTTGTATAGGGTTTTCAATGGCTAAATTTTTGGAAATAGATCACCAGGCTTTTTAGTTAGCAGCTGAGTACAGTAACCATTTGCACCACCCAAGGACTCGTAGGGGTATGTTGCTGTTGTTAGATGCCTTTCAGTCAATTTCTAGGGTAGACTGAAATCCCATAAAAAACGGCACCCCTCTTTCCAGTTCAGTAATTATAGAGTGAGAAATTTACTTCTTTCATGTGTCAGTATCCAGGACAGGTTTTCATATAGCAAGGCTCTCTCCTCAGATTTCCTCATATTTTTATTATAACCTACAACATTGATTAAAAAACAGTGTTTTAACCTCAGTATACATAAGGTCTTAAGTCACTGCAACTGTTAAGATTAATGATTTTTCAGTAGACAGTCAGATAACTATTAGTACAAAATACCAGCTTAGACATTGCAGAGGCTCATCTAATTTACATAATACATTAACATTATTATTTTATGGAAACTGGAAGAAGTGTTACATATAGATCTAATTGTTTTTAATCATAAAATCTTTCATATGAGAAAGTAGCACTGTCTTTATAGAAAAATATTACAATGCTTTGACCCTTTCAGCTCAAAATGCATTATGCTATAAATCAGCTTCCTTGTATTGAATGCCTATTATACTTTATTAGACATTGTTACTGTCAGGTGCCGTCAAGTCGATTTTTGATGTATAGAAACCAAATGTGACAGAGTACAATTGTCCCATAGCATTTCCTAGACTGAAATATTTACAGCAGCGAATCAGCCGGTCTCTTCTCCTGCAGAGCAACTGGGTGGTTTTGGTCCATCAACATTTTGGCTAGCAGCTGAATGCTTAACCATTGTGCCACCAAGCCTTCTTTATTAGATACATGTAGAGACAAATACATACAATCAGTAATTCTCCACAGACTAGTTCTGAAGTTAAAATCTTGGTATATCAGGTCAAACAAATAACTAATTATAGCAAAATATTAAGAAAATATAGTAGTATATTGTCATTTAAGATAATAAAATGTTTATTGTTTACATTTTTACTCAATCACAATTTTTTAGCATCTACTGTGTTTCAGGAATTGTTTTAGTTCCTTGAGCTACATCAGGGCTTAAAAAAAAAAAAAAAAAAAGTAAAACTTTGCCCTGTGGCACTTACAACTTAGCAGGGAGACTGAATATAATGAATAACTAAAATACGGAAGAGTTAAACGGCAATATGAGCTGTGTAAAAAATAGTAGAGTAGGGTAATAGAGATTGAGAGGGCAGAGGTGAGTGGGTTACAATTCTGTGGGTTGCTAAGGGCCTGTCTCCTTGAGAAGGTCACATTTCAGCTAAGAACAGAAGAGTTACTGGAGTTAGTCATGCAGATCTTTGGGAGAAATCCTTTCCAGACAAAGGGAGTTTAAATGCAAAGGCCCTAAATTAGGAGTGCACCTGGATGAACAGTAAAGATGCTGGAGCAGCAACAGGAAAGCTAGGGAGGGAGAGTAGTAAGAGATATGGCCACAGAGGCGACCAGAAAAGGAGAGATAAATCTGCCGAATAGGCTCTTAGGGTGTCACAGATGGTTAAATGTTTGGCTGATAACTTGAAACATTGGAGGTTCAAGTTCACCCAGAGGTGTCTTAGAAGAAAGGCCTGGCAATCTATTTCTGAAAAACCAGCCATTAAAAACCCTATGGAGCACAACCCCGCACTGACACACATGGAGTCACCTTGAGTCTGACTTGATGGCAAGTGTTTTTTTTTTTTTAATAGACTACTAGAAAGACTTTGGCTTTTATCTCAGCAAAATGGGGGAGGCACAGTAACGTTTTAAAGAAAGGAGTGGCACAGCACAGCTTTTGTTTTAAAAAGCCACCCTCCTGAGAATTGACTCAGCAGGTAAGGGTCAGGGAAAGGAACAAAGGAAAAAGCCAGAGATGATGGTGGGTGGTAGCTTGGAGGTGTTAGGAAGTGACTGGATTTGGAAATATTTTGCAAGAACTGACAGAATGACGTGATGGGTTAGATAGAAGATTTAAGAGAATGGGCTAAGTTAAGATGGCTCCAAGGTCTCTAGCCTATGCAACTATAAGGAAGATGGTGTCCTCAGCAGGGGTGGAGAGCATTGTGAGGAGGCATATTTGCAGAAAGGGAAAGTTACTTGTGGACCACGTGAGAGGTCTACTAAGCATCAGAGAAGAGATACCGAATCTATATCAGAATCTGGAGGTCAGGAAAAAGGCGTCAGGCACAGGAATCTGAAATAAGGATATCACTCGTAAATGGCTCGAGCTTAAAGTTCAAAACTGAACTTTATGAACGTATATGCAGTGAGATTATGGAATTTATTATCCTTTCCATCTTATGGCTATCAAATGTATTTCACAAATTATATTTGCCATTGGATAATTTACACAAATGCCCTTGGGAAAATAAACCTTTTTGTTTTATAACCCTGTCACTGAGCACCAGAAGTAAAGAATATGTAACAGCAATGCTCAAAAGGATACACTGTGAGCTCCCTCTGCTGTTCCAGAGACTCAGTTACTTAGAAAATTGGCAGAGTCTCTTAAGAAAAGCTAAATGATGGCTAGATAGCTAAAGAAAACATTACCAAGGAAATAAGAACTTAGAGTTTTAACAGTATTAAATAGTTTCTTTTCTTTATAGTTGATAACATATTAAGGAGAAGGTTAGCAAAATCCTGGGCTGAAAAATACTTAATTCTGGTCTTGGGATTTGGAAACAAACAATTTTCATTTTTTAAAGGAAACTATCCTCATATTCACCAAATAAAATCATGAAGAAATGATTCAGAACAAAAAAGAATATCTCTATTTCATTTCAGAAGAATTGCAAACACATTGTCTTTTCAGTAGAAAACATTTCATGTTTAGAAATTGATAATTTAATAAATATAACTTTGTGAGATTCATATCCAGCAAATAAAATGTACAATGGTTAGTCAGTAGTTTCCAGTTGACAAAGTGACCACGGACTTAAACATAACTAAAGCCAACAAGAAAAGTATGTACTAAAGATTTCCTATGTAGGCAGTAAGGCAGAAAGTGTTGTGTTTTGGGAAAGTTTATACCATATGGTAAATACGGTATAATATGGTAAAGCTGGGAAATTACAGCTAAAAGAATTACATGTGGATACTGTTATTGCTTTAATCGTGCCCCCCAAAATGTGTTTTGAAATTCTAACCCCTGTACTTGTAAGTGGATTCCCTGGGTGATAACAACAGTTAAGGCGTTCCATTGCTGAATAAAGATTGGAGGTCCCAATTCATCCCAGAGGTGCCTTGGAAGAAAGCTCTGTCGATCTACTTCCAAAAATAATCAGCCATTGAAAATCCTGTGGAAAACAGCTCTACTCTGACACACATGATTTTTCTGTGAGTCAGAGTCTACTCGGACAGCAACTAGTTTCGTACCTGCATATATGACCTGGAGCCTTGGTGGTGCAGTGGTTAAGAGCTAAGACTGCTAACCAAAAGGTCGGTAGTTTGAATCTAAAAGCTGTTCCTTGGAAACTCTATGGGGTAATTCTACTCTGTCCTATAGGGTCACTATGAGTCAGAATCGACTTGACGGCAATGGGTGTTTTTATATATGACCCATTTGGATACAGGGGGTTTTGTTTTGTCGCATAAAGGGTGGGTCCTAAACCTAATCACTTCTTATTTATAGAAAGAATAGAATAGGCGCAGACACACACACACATACACACATACACACTCACAAACATACGTGGGAAAGAGGAAGATAGACTTTGGATATAAAGGAAGATAGACTTTGGATATAGGTGAGTTAAAAAATTTACAGGCCTAGGAACTCCAAGGATAGCTGAAAGCTACTAGAAGCTGAGATAGATGTCGCCCCCTGAATTTGGATTTCTAGTCTCCTGAACTGTGAGAAAATAAATTTCTATTCTTTACAGCCACCTGTTTGTGGTATTGTGGATGGTAGTTCTAGGTAGTTAAGACACAAATACAAAAGAAGTAAATATGAAAAAAGTTATTTTAAAGAAATGGTATATTCTCTCATCAAACTGGTTTAAACCCTCTCCCCAGTTAAATCAGCTTTTACTGAGGGCCAGTTATATCCAGGATAGTGTAATAATAAAACAATGGCATATAAATCCATTTATGGTTAACTCCCTCTGCTCTCTTTCCTGTTTCCATTTTGTGCCAGTCCTCATCTTAAAGACTTCATAAAACAGTCGTAGTTTTCCAATTGCATGATAACCTCATGTTTTCTAATATGACTATTTATCTGACTTCTTTTCCAGGCTCACCTGATTGACCTCCGTTTTAGGCTCTATGTCTTTCCTCTGTCATACAAAACACACAGTCTCTGAAATCAGATAGGACAGGCATGGCATTTTGTCCTGGCTCTGCTTCTTCATGCTTGTGTGTCTTTGTGCAAAATATTTAGCCTTTTTCAGGATTAGTTTCTCCTCTGGACATTGGAAATAACAGGTATCTCAAAAGGTTGTCAATAATACGAAAGAAAATAATACATGTAACCTAGTACAATGGGGCACACATAAAAGACACCCTGCAGTATTAATATTCTATAATTAAATATACTGCAGTATTAATATTCTATAATTAAAAGCTTTAACAATGCTTATCATAATGTATTGCAACTGTTGATTTATTTGTGTATCTCTATTACTAGACTTGGATTTCTTTAAGTGTGATGAATTGCATATGTTTTCTACGCTATCTTTAGAACCTAGCTGAGTATCTTGTGTAATAGAAACACTAAAACTTGTTGAATTAGTGAATGAAAGAGGATTAATGATATTCTCTAATGGCTGGAAATTGGAAAATTAGAAAATTAATTTTAAAGCAATAATGTGTTAGTGAGTAATATGCCATTAATATCTAAGTCTTTAAATTAGTATTTTTAATGAAGTTAGTTAATTAGGTAATAGTAAAAAAAAAAAACAAAGAGTAGGTCATTTATATTGAATGTAACATTATACCTTCTTTGCTGTGTCTTTCCTCACTGCCCTTAAGTTCTTAAATGTAGCAGCAGACACCAGGGGCAGGTAATCATGTAAGATGATAGTTGTAACTAAGGCAACCATGTCATTTCCTTCTGTTTTTCTTTCTTTGCATTTTCCTTCAATCAATAAAAGCTCTCAAATGAAATGGAACATTGTGTTTATGCTAATTTTCCTTTCAGCTTGATTTTTTTCCAGGTGTGTTCCTGCTGTGTACATGGTAATTTTTCTAATTTTTAAACAAAAAAAGGTACTCTTTTCAAAGAAACATTTAGGATAACACATTATTATAGCTTCTCAAAATTTGTCATTAAAAACTGAATGGAAGTCACTCTTAATAGCGAAATTCCTAATATTTCAAAAACACTGAAGTCTATTTTTGTGACCTTTTGGTATTTTTTGAAGTCAGTTTGCCAGAATATGAAAACACTGATTATTAGACAATTCTGTGTGAAGGTATGAATTCCTCATAAAAATCCAGTTTGAAAGAGCAACCCCATAATGTAAAAGCTGTAATTTCCTGTACAACTAATGGAAAACAATGTACCACTGGATAGTAATAATTCATTATCATTTAATGAAGAAAGAAAATAACATTTCGACCTATTAAACTTTCCTCGGTTAATTAAAATTCTGCTAATTTTATTACCATGTGACATAGTTTTATCTCTTTTGGCATCTTAAAAGAAGTGACAGTTGAACTAAGCCTTGAAGTATAGTTGGTTGTTACCCAGCTATAAGTATGGGAAGACAGGGATATAAGTACGGGAAGACAGGGATAAGTAAGTGTAAATCAAAATCCCAGAAGCATGAAAAACCATGATGCAGTAGAACAACTTCAGGTGGGAATATAGAATGTACAGGGAGATGAGGGAAGGGATATGAGTCGGCTTTTGGTTTTACAGGAGGAGAATCTGGCAGCTCATGAAGAGCTATTATAAAGATTTGGATTAGCTAATGAGAAAAGATTTAACTTGTGTGATTTGCTTAGGACTATATTTCCTGTACTTAGTATGGTTCCTGGCACATAAACGGCATGCCATGTATCCTTTGGAAATATTTTGTTGAATTCATGTTTTTTATTTGAAAGTTATAATGGTAGACTTGGAGTATAGTGAAGAATATATTGAAAGAATATAAGACTAGCACATAAAGATAAGTTAGAAAATCTTATAATAAACCAGAAACAGGGATTTAAGCCTTCGTGTAGATTCACCACAGTAAGGCTAAAGAGGGACAGGAAAGGTGCAAGAGTCATTTGGGAATTCGACACTGCAGGACTGAGTATGGCATATGACACAAGGTTTAAGATTTCTGATATAGGTAACTACCCGGAGAGCGTTCACTAAGTTAAGAATTATGAAAGAAGGAGAAGACAGAAAAGGGTGGCAATGGGTAGAAGCGGCTCCAGCTTTGAACCATTGGAGATTTCCAAATGAAAACTGCTTGTAATTAGTGAAATCTGAAGCTCAGCAGAGAGCTTTACACAATTTTCAATCTGATTGGAAATATAAGAAAAACACATATAAAACAATAAATGAGTAAGAGAATTATTGCCACCAGTATAAAGTACTTTTAATTAAGTCAATTTATGATTCTCAGAGCATTCAAAAGAAGATAATTTATAGCGAGGTAACAATTGGAGGTTATAAATAATAAATTTAAATGAAGTTTTAACCGTCAAAACCAATTTGAGCTATTATCATTACGAGGGCTTCACAGAGAAGATGTGATTTGTCTTAATCCTTATTTTAACTCTATTTGTTATTCAACTAGTTTCCATGTGTCTTAGGAAAATTTGTTCTTCTCTTTTTAAAATTGATACTTGCTTCATTTTGTATAGACCCCATAGTTTTCAAAGAAAAGTTAGAAAGAGGTAGTCGTGGTTTTGATTCAAGACTCTACCCCTTAGCTATACTGTGATGAACAATTTTTTCAAGAAAAAAAAATGTAAGAGTCTCTAAAGCTGCTGTCCAATATGTTAGCCACAAGCCACATGGCTATTTAAATTTAACTTTAATTAAAATTAAGTGAAACATAACATTTAGTTCTTCAGTTGCACTAGCCACATGTCATGTTTTCAATTGTCACGTGTTGCTGATGGCTACTATATTGGATAATGTTCCATCCTTACAGAAAGTTCTATCGGATAGTGATGCTCTAAAGCACTATAGAAATAGAAATACAAGGTAATAGTTATTAGAATAAAGGCCATTAGCATTGGCATTAGTCTTTTTTAAGGATCCCCAATTATTTTCTGCACAATTAAAATAGAATTCTTGAATAGGATGCAAGAGTCATTAACACAAATAAAAAAGTTGATAAATTGTACTTCATTAACTTAAAAGAAGGACATCCTGAGTTTGTCAAAAGACACCATTAAATATAAAGTGAAAGAAAAGTTACAGAGTAGGAGAAAAATATTTGCAATACATACATCTGACCAAAACTTGTAAACAGAATATAGAAAGACTTCTACAAATCAGTAAAATAAAAGTAACTCAATAAAAATGTACAACAGACTTGAACAGGTATTTCACAAAGATAATATACATATGACCAATAAGCATTTGAAATGGTGTTCAGTTCATTAGTCATCAGGGAAATACAAAATAAAATATGAGATACCACTTCTAACAAACCAGAATGGATACAATTTTAAAGCTAAAGCTGAAAATAACATGTATAAGTGTTGAGAATTGAGAATGCTTCTTTCTTATGCCGCCTGTCTTAATCACCTTTTTCCAATTTTCAAATAAATAGTCTGAAACAATGATGTCCAAGAGATCTCCTTTAATCAAGACAATTTAAACCCACATTTGTCCTTAGGTGGTGCAAACAATTAACACACTCAGCTGCTACCCAAAAGATTGGAGGTTTGAGTTCACCTGGAGGTGCCTCAGAAGAAAGGCCTGGCGATCTACTTTTGAGAAATTAGACATTGAAAACTCTATGGAGCGCAATTCTACTCTGACACACGTGGGGTCACCATAAGTAAAGAGTCTACTTGATAGAAATTGGTTTAAATCCACATTAGAGCTTTGTGTTTTGTTTTGTTTTTTTTCCTCTCTTATCGATAAGTCTGTTAAGTGGAAACCATGGCCCTAGAAATAGGTCATTTTGGATTATCTGAGCTATTCTGATTTAAGGATATGTTGTAAAGTGGGAGAGCAGGACTGATGCTGTTTATTAACTTTGCTTTTATTATCTCTTGACTATAGTTAAAGGGGAGCCCTGGTGGCACAGTGGTTAAGAGCTTGGCTGTTACCAACAGGTTGGCAGTTCAAATCTACCAGCTGCTCCCTGGAAACCCTATGGGGCAGTACTACTCTGTCCTGTATGGTTGCTATGAGTTGGAATCAACTTGATGACAATGCGTTTGGTATAGTTAAAGGGTACATTCCTTCTGATGGGGGATTACATGAGAGCAAAGCAAAGAAAATGGTGAGAATATTGAAGGAAAGAGTGCCTTATTTTATTCAGGCAATGCACGTATGTCAAGTTTCTGTACCTTCATAACTATATATTTATCTTAGAGTTAAAATTCAGAGATCCAGTGGTTACCATTGGAACATGTATTATTCTGTAAATTGAAACCTGAGTTAGACTTTCCATGTCAGAAAATATGTTTGATTTGGCTGATTTGTTTAGACAGTGAGAACTGGCTCTACTTATCTAAATTTATATGCAGGAAAGTTTTGGTAAATTAAATGAGCTAAATCTGCATCTCCAAGACTTTGACCAAAAAAAAAAAAAAAATGATATTTAACACATGATAAGGTAAGGCATTGACATTGTTAATGTCAATGATATCCTATTTTCCCAGTCTTTTCTGAGTATATTGGATTAAGCAAGGCTACTTAAGATGAAAGGGATGAAGTATAATGAAAAGTCATTTGATGAGGCTTGTCAAAGCCTTTGTGGTATAATCTCCACAAAACGAAGTCACAAATGAATCTCATAACTAGGAAACAACTCATTTTGCATGTCAGGTCATTTTTAATTCTTTGCCTTCCACAGAAATGAGGGAGCACATAATGAAATTGTTACCTTACAGATCATTTAATTTTTCATGATAAAATCACGATCTGATTTTTGGCAAATAACATAAATTAAGTTTTAAGAATTGAGTTATATTGCTATAAAAAATGCCTTCCATTTACATGTACTTATGGTTCTCAGTTTTTACATTTAATAAAAAGAAAACTTGAAAACTTTCTTATTCTAGAGCAAATTAATATTCATACAAGATATTTAAAGTAATGAACTAATTAGTAAGAATCCAGCTTCATCCATCGCATTAAGAAATTTATTTCCAAAGAAATAGACATTTATGTTTTTTTAAATGTAACTTTATGTACTTTGTTGTGTGTAAGTGCTATGGCTGCTTACCAAAGGGCCGGCAGTTCGAATCCACCAGTTGCTCCTTGGAAACTCTATGGGGCAGTTCTACTCTGTCCTGTAGGGTCACTAGGAGTTGGAATCGACTCGACAGCATTGGATTTGTTTTTTTTAATTGATAATATACGGAGCAAAACATACACCAATTCAACAGTTTCTACATATATTATTTTGTGACATTGGTTACATTCTTTGAGTTGCATAACCATTACCACCCTCCTTTTCTGAGTTGTTCCTCCCCCATTAGCATAAGTCACTGCCCCCTAAACTTCCTATCTAATCTTTTGAGTTGCTGTTGTCAATTTGATCCCATATAGACAGTTCTTAAAAGAGCATAAAGTTCAAGGCAGACATTTTTTACTAGTTAAACTATTTTTATTGTTTCATTTTAAGAAGACTTCAGGGAATATTTTTGGTTTAAGGTTTAAAGATTATCTCAGGCCAATAGTTTCAGGAGTGCATCCAACCTTCATGGCTCCAGGAGCTCTGGAATCCATGAGAATTGAAATTCTGTTCTACATTTCCCCCTTTTTGATAAGGATTCTTTTATGGAATCTTTGATCAAAATGTTCAGTAATGGTAGCTGGGCACCATCCAGTTCTTCTGGTCTCATGGCAAAGCAGGCGGTTGTTCATGGAGTCAATTAGCCACACATTCCATATCCTCCTCCTATTCCTGTCTCTCCTTCCTCTGTTGTTTCAGGCAGATAAAGACCATTTGCTCTGCCTTAGACAGATCTTTGCAAACTTTTAAGACCCCAAGTACTAGGAGGTAGAACACAGGTGCTAAACGTGTTACGAAATCAATTAACTGGGATGTCCCATGAAACCATGAACCTAAACCTCCAAACCAAGAAACCAAATCCCACGAGGTTTTTGGTTGTACATAAGCACCCTCAGCAGCTACTCCTTTTTTTTTTTTTTTTGACGTTGTAAATATGTCTATCACACAACTTTCGCCAACTCAACTTTTTACAGGTGTACAACTTACTGACATCAATTACAATAATCAACTGTGTAATCCTACCCTTAAATGATGTGATATTTCCATCATTGTAATCTCCTCTTCTCCTCTGCCTCCAACCCTTGGTAACCACTAATGAACTTTGTTCTCTATACATTTGCCTTTTCTTGTCTTTTTATATAAGTGAGGTCATACAATATTTGCCTTTTTGTGATTCACTCATTTCTCTCAGCATATGTCTTCCAGCTCCATTCATATTGTAGCATGTATCAAGACTTCATTTATCCTACTTACTGAATAGTATTCCATCATGTGAATGTTCCATATTTTGTTAATCCATTCATCTGTTGACAGGCATTTAGGTTGCTTCCACCTTTCGGATATTGCCAATAGTGCTGCAACGCAAAAAGTGTGCAAGGCTTTGATATATATCTTTAATAGTTATTTATCAAATCATGCAAGATAAACTTTTTATTTTGATCTCTTGTGTAGTAATAACAATTGTAATGACAATTAATCCAATTTTTTAACACTTAGAACTTTAAGACAATAATAAATTCTTTAAAAAATTATAATTTTTTAAATTATTTAAAAAATTCATAATTTTTGTTGCAGAGAATTGTGATGCAACTGTAAGAGAAAATTAGTAAAGAAGAATATTAATGTATACTCTATAACTGAGACGATCTTATTTATGTAGTTTTAAATAAATGATTGTGTGCATTAAAATGTCATGAAATAGACTCTCTTTGAAATATTAAGCATGTGGTTTAACAACTTTCTTTAAAACAGAAATATTTATATTTCATATCATTTTCAGCCTATTTAAACTTAAAGCTTTTTTATGTAAACTTAAAAAATGTGAAAACTGTTGCATGGGTAGTCAAAATTACTTTGTTATATAAGTTATATATAAGAGCAAAATAATTTAAAGATCACTGACCTAGGCTGATTCATGTAAAAGATTGTAGCTTTTATGGGCTATGCCAACAGGTCATACCATTCATTCATTCTACCTGCACTGGGTTTGTGTGCATAACATATTCAGTCCAATTAATATAATGTTTAATTTTTAATTTCTGGACTTTATTTATCTCCAGAAATAAAAGGATGACTAACTAAATGATTGTTTGACCTCTAGGTGTCCTTGAGGTTCTTCAGGACCCCTAAAGGGATTTGACAAAATTTAGTAATTCTCAAGAAGAATGACAGCAGTGAATCCAGAGGGAATTGGCTCCTGCCTCAATGATAATGGAAAGAGCGGTGGTTAAGAAAGTCAAACAGGGTAAGTAAGGCCCAACAGTGAAGCCTCAATTAACACAACACATCTTCATCTTCATATAACAAACTTTCATAATTAGCAAAAGCAAGTGATTTTGGGAAGAGATGTATTCCCATGTTTGTGAGATTTCAGTACATAATTAGGGTAGTATTTTAAACCAATGGAGATAAGATTTTTTTTTCAATAAATGTCCCTAGACAATAATTCTAAAATACATAAAAAACAAAACAAAACAAAAACAAACCTTTTGCCGTCGAGTAGATTCTGACTCATAGCGACCCTACAGGACAGGGTAGAATTGCCCCACAGCATTTCCAAAGAGCGTGGGGTGGATTCAAACTGCCGACCTTTTAGTTAACAGTCGAAGCTCTTAACCACTACTGCACCATGGTTTCCAAAATAATATAGGAAGTTAAAAACTAAAATATTAGGAGAAAATAATAAAAGCTTTAAAAAATTCTTGTAAAGGCAAAGTAATTATTAACTGAAACAGATAAATCCATGAAATATTTTGTATATTAAAAATGAATTGACAATTATTAACACATAAAATATTTTTAAGAAAACCCATTTAAAGTGATGCTCCATAAGCAAAGCAGGAAGACAAGTTATAGTGAGAAAACATTTGCAAAATATACAAAAAACCGAAATTAGAGTCCATTAAAAAATCCAAAAATTACTAAGAAAAAGACAAACAAGCCAATGGGGAATGCAGCAAAGATACAAAATGGAAATCAGAGAGAAACAAATGCAAATGATCTATACAGATATGGAACTATGCTAAATAGAAAACAGAGCTAGGAAAATCTAAATAAGACAAAAATATAACAAGGTGTTTTAGTCATCAGTTGATGACATCATCACATATTACAGACCTTTATACATATACTTACTGTTGGTGAATTGTGGGGTGAAAGTCAAGGTTATACACAGTTGAGTGTATAAAAATAGCATTTTAAAGGAAGTATAAATTTTTTTTTTATTTTACGGCATGTCTGTATATAAACTAAAACTTCACATAATATTTGACAGGTTGGTCCGTCGGGGAATCTGTCCTAAAGAAATATTCATACATGCACACATGCACATAGACACACAAACACTCATGGTAGCGTTGTTTCTAACAGTGAAAATAAGTTTAACTTTTTTTTTTTTTTTTTTTGGTTTAAGAAGTCATCTTTTATCCTAGTTTGGCAATATTTTTTAATTATAACAATAGTTGTTGTATTTCAAAAATGCTATTTCTGCATTTGTTGAATATTTCTTTGGTCTAGATGCTACAGGCTGAAGGCCTAAGTTCAAGTTCTGACTCCACAACTTATTAGCTCTGTAGCCTCTGGAAAGTTACTCAATCTTTCTGTGCTTCTAATTCTTCATCTGTAAAATGAGATTAGTAACAATAACCATTTTAGAAGTTCATAAGTAAAAATTAAATGCGCCAATATGTGTGCATCATTCTGTGTCCAGTTTGGAAGATGGAAATCACTCTAGGTATTAAAACGAAAGGTGGAAACCAACACAAGGAATTGGTCGTAAATGTATTGGAAAGGCTGGAGAAACAAAATGGGCATTGGTAAACAAAGGAAACTAGTACTACTCCTAAAAAAAAACTCCTAGGCTATGTAGAAAAATGGCTGCCTTCTCCCATGGTGCCATGGCAGCACCGTTGCTGAAACTGTTACTGTTAGAACTGTAATATTGTCACTAAGCAGGGATCAAGGAACCCATAAAACCCAAGAACCACACTCCTGCTGATACAGGTGTTTTGATAAACATTTATGTTAATCATCATTGCTGTCTGTTTTCATCACTCTGGGGAAAAAAAAAAAGAAACCTGATCCCTGTTAAAAGAGGTTTCACAGCAGGATCCTGTTTCAGGGACCTCTAATGAGAAATTTCAGAATGTGATTTGCAGAGTTATGCTTTTAGAACTGTATTTATACCTATAATCATATGTTGCTTCCCAGTTATGGGTTATAGGCTTGGGGACAAAGACAAAAACGTCTATCTTATGAAATAAAAACAAAATCAACCTATGATATATAGTTAAAACATTGCCAGATTTGCTTATGCCTCTATGTTCAGCTCCTTTCCTGCTGTCTGACACACAGTGGGTCCTTGGTAAGTGCTTGAGAATGAATGAATATGTTTAGTCTTCTACAATAAGATGTTTAGAGTGTTAGTGAATAGAAAATTCTCCTTTACACTCTCAGTTAAGGACATCAGTGCCTAATATTAGGAATTGAGGACTGAACTATGATTAATGCAAAGGAAAACTCCATCGTTAATTGTGTGGTGACTTGCCTGGTACTTGTGGTGACATAAAATATGTCGAGAGTAAGAATCTGTGAACTTGAACTAGTTATGGCTAAGAAAAGGAGTGCTCTTATTCCTTAAATAGAAGTATCTCTAGATAGGGAAGGACTATTCATCAGACTGGAATTGTTTGAAGAACCTATCTCTTGGGATCATGCTCTTCTCCAAAGTGTAAGGTAACCCCCATTTGTTCAAATGAAGGCCTGTGGTAAGCTCTCTTTCTCACAGCAAATCTTAAGGCTACCCTGGGAATCAAACAGAGCAGGGGTTAAAAAAAGAAAAGAAAAGAACAGAAAAAAAAGAGCACACATCCTAGCTATGTTTTCACTTAGTTCAAAAACTTCAGGCAAGCAATTTCTCCACTCAGCTTCCTTGACCATAGAGCAGAATGAGTATCCAGACCCTCAGGCCTCAGCTCCTCAGTGAAGCTGCCTCCGACACCCAATTTGAAGTGAATTTCCCCAGCAAGTCTTCCTTATATCAATTCCTTCATGGCATCCATTACCCTAAAATTTTCTTGTTTACTCTTTCCTCTGTCTCTCCAGCCCTCCCCTCATACTAACTAGAATACATGCTCTATGAGGGCAGAAATGCAGCATGCTTTGTTCACTGTTGTACACCTGGCACCTACAACAGCACCTGACATATGATAAGAGCTGAATAAATATCTACTCTTTTTTTTTCTATATTCCTTGATTAAGTAAATGAATGAATATTCCACAATTCCACTCCTTATTTTTAGTTTGGTTTCTCAAGTTGATTTCCTTCCTAAGAGCTCTCTGCAAAAATAAATCTGTCATTGTCAACTAAACATCAATATTTTTGTTTTCACATTATCGTTTTGAATGAGAAGGGAGAGGTAGTAGGCCTAGGCAGATCATGGAAGAGAATTATTTTTAGTGAATCTGTGAATTCAAATTTTGGAATCTACAAATCTAACAACCAGACACAGGGTAGCTGTGACTTTATCAAGTGCTGTCAAACAAGTTAGCTTATTTTTTGACATTTGTCATCTTTATAAAAGGAAATGCTTTTGGTCAATTAATTACCTGTGAAATCATCAAATTTGGTAGAAATTATATTACCCGAGTGTAATGGATTGAATTGTGTCACCTCAAAATATGTGTCAATTTGGTTAGGTCCTGTGCGATTGTCCTCCATTTTGTGATTTTCCTATGTGTTATAAATCATAATCTCTGCCTGTCATTAAAAGAATTAGGGTGGGATGTAACACTCTTGCTCAGGTCACCTCCCTGATCCAGTGTAAAGGGAGTTTCCCTGGGGTGTGGCCTGCACCACATTTTATCTATCAAGAGCTAAAAAGGAAGGGGAAGTAAGCAGAGAATGGGGACCTCATACCACCAAGAAAGCCGCTCCGGGAGCAGAGCATGTCCTTTGGACCTGAGTTTCCTGCACAGAGATGCTCTCAGATCAGGGGAAGACTGATGACAAGGACCTTCCTCCAGAGCCGATAGAGAGAGAAAGCATTACCCTAGAGCCAGCATCCTGAATTTGGGCTTCTAGCCTACTGGACTGTGAGAGAATAAACTTCTCTTTGTTAAAACCATCTGTGTGGTATTTCTGTTAGAGGAGCACCAGATGACCAAGACATCAAGTGTTTTAGTATTTGTGAATAGTTTCACTTTGTTGCTACTAGTGGTTGCAGTTGCTGTTAGCAAGGAGGAGAAGGGTGAGGAAGTAAGTAGGAGTCATGATGTGGAGGGCAGTTAACACTTTCCATCTTCATTGACAGATGAAATCCTCAGAGAAGACTGGATATGTCTCAGAGAGAAATGTCCTTTCCTGGGGATTGACTTCACTTAAACACATATGTAATGGGGGCTTGCAATATGATTAGGAGAACATTAAAAAAAAAAATTGCAGTCGAGTCAATTCTGACTCATAGAGACCCTATAGGACAGAGTATGGTTTCAGAGGAGCACCTGGTGGATTTGAACTGACGACCTTTTGGTTAGCAGAGTAGCACTTAACCACTATGCCACCAGGGTTTCCTAGGAGAACATAAGGGTGAAAAAAATGCATTTCTTTCCCTAAGTAGCTAACAATAAAGATAGGAAGTTGAAAGCAGAATTTCTCTGCGGCCCTGAGTTGGATGGGAAAGGAACTTTTGAATTAGGTTAGAGTATGGATTTATGCAATTATGACACTGTAGTGAGATTTTGCCTGGTACTGAAAGTGCCCAGAAGACTCTTTATGAAATAAAAATAAAAGAAAATTTTATATGCCTTGACTGAGAGTCCATCAAAAGGGAAGGACCATAGAGTCTCACAGTAGCTGGTCTAAGTATATTTTTTTTTTTTGTTTTTATTTTTGTTTCGTTTTGTTTTTTAATTGCATCAAGATAAGTTGAGCTCACTCAAAGTACAGGGTATAGCAATACACATGTAAGAGCGGAGCAAAACCAAGTGACCATTTGGCCCCAAAAATGTAGAGACTAAGATGGCAGAAGGAATTCCTTTTATCTTACATGATAAGGATAAGTATTGCAACTTTGATCAAAGCAGGGGATTATTAAAAAGGATATATACTTACTTCAAAGATTCTAGTTTTACTTAAAGTAGTATATAAATGTACATTTTTTCCCTTAATCCTTTCATGGAGAGCCAAAGTCTGTCTATGGGCATAAGTCTGCTAAATAGGAGTTCATTGCTAAATTTTTTGCATAATCCACATAATGTGTCATATTTAATTTCCAGTTTTAATTTCTTTAAAATAGAGCAAGAACTTAAATACTCATAAGGCACACTTAGTGAAGGATTGTGTACTTTTAAAAAATAATTTTCTGCTATCTTTTATAGCTTCACACTGTTATTAAATTTAACTAAAAGATGGTAATGAATCTTTGTCAAGCACTTACAAAGCATTAAAATTAAATTTCAAGAAAGAATCTCTGTGACTATATGCTATTTTACTTCATCAATTTGCATAATAATTGCATTATGTGCTTATAAAAGTTGAGTATAAACAGGTTAGAGGAAAAACACAAACCACTTTAAGCCTACAGTTCAACCAATCGAGGGGGGCAGAATTGTTGGAGAACATGAAGCAGGAGATTATTAAACAGTTCCAAATGCCATGTGAATTCATCAGAGTGAGTTAGAGAGAGAATGGAAATTACTGGCTAATGCAGTGAATTTATACATTGGAAATCAACTAAGAGAGTTTTTATTTTTGCCCCTAATGACTGTGCAATTCCAGGTGCTTTGTGAAGCCCAGCTACACAACCTCACTTGTAGCTGAAAAAAACCCTTATGCTGACTCAGGTAGTACCTGTCAAATTTCATACTAAAATAAGTAAATAAAAAACATTGATTAGCTATAGACTAAAAAGACTTTGGTCAGCCTTAATATCATTTTTATTTTCAAAATATTTTAAAATTAAATGGTTTATTTATACTTGAATGTTCATTCTAATACAGAAAGAATCCTTATACTTACCTAATGAACATTGACTCCAGAATAGATTGCAAAAAGATAAATATCAAAGCAAGTTCTGAAGTTAATTATTTAAATAATTTTGAAGGCTAGCTTAATAAATGATTTAAGAATAATTTTCCACAGCCTAAACTGAACCCGTGTTGTTTCTTCTGACAGTTCCATTTTCAAAATTGGTATTCATTGGTATTCATAAATTGGCTCAGTGTGTCCTTTCAGCCTCCAGCTTCAATTTTCTTCTTTTGCTGTTATTCCTTGTTCCTTCATTCTCTGGAGGGCTTATTTCTTTGTCTGAATTCCAAAGGTAAAACTTGGTGTATGGTCTTTGTGTCTTCTTCAAGAATTATTTCTGTTGCATTATTTTTCTTCAAAATAATTAGAATTGAAGCCCAACTAAATGACCAGTTCATGACATTGAAGTCAATCACCTTTTGTCTCATTACCACTAAAAAATACTTGCATCCTTTATTATCCCAAAGAACATAATATATTTCACTGTGAAAAGTTGTTGGCTCTCATCCAACTATCTAGAAAACATACTGCCTTTCTTCCAAGCAGCTCACATTTTTATGGAGTTAAATTTATAAATTTTCCATGGCCTCTGTGCTTGCCTTGCAGTCACTCCAGGAATGAATTATTTCCATTTCTAAAATAGACAAGTCACATAAAGAAAATATTCACAAATGAAGAGATATATTTCTTATTGAGCATATTAAGATTGAAATTTTTAAATTGATAGTAAAGATACTTTTCTTTTATCTATTTATTCATTTCATGTTACCAATCTATTAAATACATACATATATATACATATATATATATATGAACAGAGCTGGAATCATCCAGAACAGAAGTCTCTCTGGATTTTCTGTAGTATCTTCCTATAATATTTTCCCAATCCCCTTCTTGAAAAAAATTATAGATACCTTCTTTCAAAACAACTATAAATTCTAAAATCATTGAATGTTTTCAAAATCAAAATGTATTCTTTTTGAGTAAGTGTTACCAAGGGTAGCTACTTCCTCACATGTCCTTAGACTTTACAGGGAATGTAGAGAACTTTTAATTCAACTATTCTCCCTCAATGCAGAAATGTTTTTTCAATCAAGCAGTCATCCTTGTATAACCTTCTAGAAGATGAAATATTGCTATCTGTGAAGCAATTCCTTAACCAGACAGTTTGATTTTACATAGAATTTTCTATTATTGAAACAACAGTATGTCTCTTGGTGGTTTTATTCCATTGGAGTTCATTTTGTTCTCTGAGTTACCTAGAAAAATAAGTTTAGTTCTTGCAACTGGAATGAGTTCAGATTTATGGCATATTCCTACAGATATTTTCTTTTCCAAGAACTTTCCAATTGTTCTATCAACCATTTTTTATCTGACATGGTTTTCAGACATGATACATCTCCTCCAACTCTAGTTTTGTTATTATCTTTGTTAAAAATATGCTGTCCAGAGTTGAAATAAAAATGTGATTAGAATAATCCTAATATTCATGTTATTGTTGTTGTTATTGCTAGGTGCTGTCGAGTCGGTTTGGGTCAGGTGCACCTTAGTCTTCAAGGTGACATCTTTGCTTTTCAGCACTTTAAAGAGGTTCTTTGCAACAGATTTACCCAATGCAATACATCTTTTGATCTTTTGTCTGATGCTTCCGTGGGTGTTGATTGTGGATCCAAGTAAAATGAAATCCTTGACAACTTCAGTCTTTTCTCTGTTTATCATGATGTTGCTTATTGGTCCAGTTGTGAGGATTTTTGTTTTCTTTATGTTGAGGTGTAATCCATACTGAAGGCTGTGCTCTTTGATCTTCATTAGTAAACGCTTCAAGTCCTTTTCACTTTCAGCAAGCAAGGTTGTGTTATCTGCATAACGCAGGTTGTTAATGAGTCTTCCTCTAATCCTGATGCCCGGTTCTTCTTCATGTAGTCCAGATTTCCAGATTATTTGCTCAGTAAACAGATTGAATAGCTATGGTGAAAGGATACAACCCTGATGCACACCCTTCCTGACTTTAAACCAATCAGTACCCACTTCTTCTGTCCAAACAACTGCCTCTTGATCTATCTACAGGTTCCTCATGAGCACAAGTAAGTGTTCTGGAACTCCCATTCTTCGCAATATTGTCCATAGTTTATTGCGATCCACACAGTCGAATGCCTTTGCATAGTCAATAAAACACAGGTGAACATCCTTCTGGTATTCTCTGCTTTCAGCTGGGATCCATCTGACATCAGCAATGATATCCCTGGTTCCACTTCCTCATCTGAATATGACCTGAATTTCTGGAAGTTCCCTGTTGATATACTGCTGCAGCTGCTTTTTCGAATGCCACTTTTGAATGATCTTCAGCATAGTAAAATGACTGTTTTATTCAGGATAGTATCTGGGTGAAAAACTAATTGCACATTGCAATTATTTTAAATTTTAACACTATCTTTAAGATATGGTTAATTCTTCCACAGGTTTCTATCACTTACACTGAATGAAAGATAATACCAGAGGCCATTCTTTATTATTTAACATGTTGCGATACAGTTTTACAGCCTTGTAGCAGGCTTTCGGATTTGATAAAAACTCATTCAGATTATGTTTTATAGTTGGTAATCTCCTGATATCTTCAATAAGAAAAAGACACCTATGAGTATTTTCAGAGAAGTGCTGGAAATATTGTGTTCTCATATCAGTAATTTTAATTGGGTGGCCTAGAAAGTCTCTTTCAACACTTCATAAATGGCTATGTTGAATTTGAATCATTGGAGGAATTTGAAGGTGATGGATATGAATTTCATACCTTGCCTCACCTCTTCTCCACTCATCATCTTGCTCATCTGAAACTGAGGTCACTCTTTCAAATTTACAGTCATGACCATTTGCTCAGGGTGCTCTGTCAGGGTTTTAAAATAATGTTTTTCGTTCTGTTTCAGATACAATGTGTGAATCCAATTACTTGTTCTGTTAAAAAAACTAGACTAAGTTGTGATATAAAAAGACATGGTCTTAATACCAGAAGATAATTTATTGTTACTTACTGATGTCATTTATTACATAACTCTATTAATAAGTTATCAGCCGTATATTTTGTTCATTCAATGAATACATTTACTGAGCATTTGCTATGTGCCAGGCTCTTGCTAGGCTTTGAGGATATGGAATAGGCATACATCTGCCTTCAAAATGCTATTTTGGATGAGATGCTGTCATGTACTCAACTGTTCATCAATCTAATTTTTAAATATTTCAATCTCTTATAAAATATTCTTTTAGCATGATAGTTTGTCTCTAGAAATTTTATAAAGTACAAAAATTCTAAAGCTATCATCCCTGTGGCAAGAAGTGAAGCTCAAGTAAATGACACTGAAGTCAAGAATCTATCTGCCTGCTTTTCTCAGTTAGATTCTTGGAAAACTTACAAATGTTTTGCTGTTTTCTCATCTTTGAAATGAAGAGTTTGGGTAGGTGAGCTATGTGTTTGCTATTAATTTTATCCTCAATTATTTTTAGTGGGAGACAATGCTTTATTTTGTAAATCAGTTTGTTGTCTTGCTCCTTAAGGTAAAACTTGCCTCCTTATAATTACTGTCCCCTTTTACACCTAAAATCAATCAGCCTATTCCTTTCCTCACACAGTGTCTCTCTAAATATTTGGGGGAAAACAAGTGAGGTCTTCTTTCAGTTTCTGGTTATATAATGGCATCTGGTTATTCCTGAGGCAGTCTTTTCCAACCTCTTTTTTTTTTTACTAAAATATATATGAAGACAGAGAAGAAAGACGAAAACTCAAAACAATACTAAAAACTAGAAGAGACATTCTTGAAAATAAGTGAAAAAAATTTTGTGAAAGTACTTTGTTGCTAAAAATTATAGTCGATGGCTTACATCAGCTTTGCTTCCTGGTAACACTATGTTTTAGGAAGCAAAGCTTCCTGCAACTTAAAAGAAAAAAGTAAGATATGTGTTACTCTTTCAATGTCTGTCTACTACTAATTGCAGAGATAGATCAATTTAGCTCCAGAAATGATGACTGGAATGCACTCATCAGTACCCATTTTTCTGAAATTATTTAGAGAATGTGTCTTTCAGAAACCAATGGGGCAGCTGCAGTGTGGTACTGGAGGTGAGACATTCTATCCTGGAAGGCATGGAGCCCACATTGAAAATGCTGAGGTTGAGAGGAAATATGAGACTATCCTGATAAAACTTCTTGGTGATGATTTTAACTTTGGTATTTCATTGGGACAAAGCCAGGGAACCAGCCAAACTGCCCCCAAATAAATGCTCATTAGACAACAGGAATTTATCTTGGAAGCAATATACGATACGGTAACAACTAGCAGGAGATCCGAGACAGTTATTTGACTAGGGCACAAACAGATGATAAGCAGGGCTCAGAGGGAACCCTCTACTCATTGTTGGCAAACATGAGAGCGGAACATATTTTCCCATCTGATAGAATGAGTCAGTAGTAAACAAAAACATCATGGGACATATAAAAATGTTGTAAGAAAAGGGAAAGCAAATATCATCCTAGATGTTCCAGATAAAGCCCTGAGATTCTTGTTTGGATATTGAATAGAAATAGTTCCAGTTCAGGCCTACTGATCAGTATTTTTTTTTTAGCCAGGGCCTGGATATGTGTATTTTTAAGTATATTTTTATGATCACTTAAGTTGGAAAAATACTGATTGGTAATATGCAGGTAATTACTAGGTGATGAAGAATAGAAGCAAAAATTTATCAAGTAGATTATTAACTGTATAAGTGAGGTGTTACTCCCAGCTCTATGCCTTGATCCTGGATTTGAATTTCCTGAGTATGTGAAAGAAAGCACCAAATACTGGTAATTGATTCAGAGAATGTTGTAAGACTGTCATGGATTCAATTATGTCCCCCCAAAAATGTGTGTATCAACTTGGTTAGGCCATGACTCCCAGTATTGTGTGGTTGTCCTCCAATTTGTGATTGTAATTTTATGTTACCACCCTTCCTCAGGTCACCTCCCTGATCCAAAGTATGGGAGTTTCCCTTCAGCACCTTTTATCTCTCAAGAAAAAAAAAGGGAAGCATGCAGAGAGTTGGAGACCTCATACCACCAAGAAAGCAGCACTGGAAGCAGAGCGTGGGAGATTCTATAATAGCGTGTTAGGCAGTCAGTAGGCCTATCATCCATATTAGTCCACTTCTATTCTGAAGGAAGAAGTGATTTGTCTGCATTGGATAGATACTTATTATGGATTTGGATTTACATTCCTTCTATTCAATGCAGACAAATCACTTCTTTCTTCAGAATAGAAGTGGACTAATATGATCACTCTAGCCCCAGGTAGCTATATAGTTTTCTCAAGACAGCGTATTATATGGGCATCTTAGGGTTTGTTGCAGAGGTTGTATATTCATCAATCAGCAGTTGTGTCGACAGGCAGGTTCCCTGAGGCAACAGTCATGTTGTTAAGCCCATGTAAAGCCCCTTTCCCTGCCCCTATGGTGCATGTGTCAAGAGTACAATTAGCAAGCCCTGCACTGACAGAGGAAGGAGGGTAATTCATTAGCATTCACAGAGTGGCGCACATTCTTGGGGAACACAGATATTCTGATGCTCTGGGCGCCTTAGGAGAAATCTCATTATTCACAAGCCACTTTTCTCAAGCTATGGTCTTCAATAATGCAATTCTTTGACAAGATATTATCATAAATTATAAGCTTAGAGTATCTTTCTAGAAAAATTTCTCTTAAAACTTTGACTAATATAACATCTTAGTATATATTTTATTTTTTCAGATTAAATTTTCTTACCTGATACCACTACTATCATTTTTGGGAAACAGATACAGGAAAATTTTTCTTTTAATATTGAGAAAAAAAAATGCTCATTAAAGCAGCATTAAGAAAAGGACTGAATTTTGACTGCAAAATAGTACATGTTTTTAGATAATGCTATGTAAATAACTGGGAACACATGGAAATTCCAGAACACTTAATTGTTCAGAGGCAGTTGGTTTAACAGACCAAGGAGACACTGTGTGGTTTAAAATCAGGAAAAGTGTGCATCAGGGTTGTATCCTTTCACCATACTTATTCAATCTGTGTGCTAAACAAATTAATTCGAGAAGCTGGACTATATGAAGAAGAATGTGGCATCAGGATTGAAGGAAGACTCATTAACCACCTATGATATGCAGATGACAAAACATTGCTTGCGGACAGCAAAGAGGATTTGCAGCACTTACTGATGAAGATCAAAGACTTCAGTAAGCATTACACCTCAACATAAGGAAAACAAAAATTCTTACAGCTGGACTAATACCCAGCATAAGAATATTGAATATACCATGAACTGCCAGAAGAACAAAGAAATACGTCTTGGAAGAAGTACAGCTAGGGGGCTTCTTAGAAGCTAGATTGTTGAAACTCTTGTCTCATGCACTTTGGACAGGTTATCAGGAAGCATCAGTCAGTCCCTGGGGAAGGACATCATGCTTGGTAAAGCAGAGGGTCAGGAAAAAGAGGAAGAAGATCCTCAATGAGCTGAGTTGACACAGTGGCTACAACAATGGTCTCAAGCATAACAAGGATTGTGAGAATGGCCCAGACTAGTCAGTGTTCCATCCTGTTGTACAGAGTGTCACTGTGAGTCAGAACAGATTTGATAGCACCTAACAACAAAAACAACAAACATGCCTACTCTAGTTACTTGAGTCTTCTTGAATTAATACTAGTATATTTATATTTTATCTGTTTTCAAATTTATTGGCATAAAGTTGTTCCAGTAGACTTTAATAAAATTTACTATTTATGTAGTCATATTTTCAATTTTATTTCTAATATTGTTTATGTCCTCTTATGTTTATTTAGTCCTATTTGAAATTTGTCCACTTTACTTGCTTTCTCAGAAACCCAACTTTGTCAGTGTTTTCTGCTATGCCTATTTTCTCTTTCATGTTGTCAATTTCATATCTTTGTTATTTCTATCCTTTATTATGGGGGGTTATTTATCTTTCTTACTGTAACTTTTTAAGTTGGGATCACTTTACTAATTTTCCTCTTTTTATTTACTCTGACATATTTTTTTTTTTATTCATTATTGATATAAACTCCTAATGAGCACTGCTTTTGTTGCCTATAACTGGTATGGATTTATAATATTTCCAGTAGTTTTTATTTCTAAATAGAAATCATATCTATTATGATTTCTTCTCTGACTCTTACATTACTCTAAATTTCCAAATTTGGTTTTTCTCTCTGCAATTGAGTTCTTGCTTAATTTTATTGTGATCAGAGAACATGATTTATATGATCACCATGATTTTCTTGTTTAATATTTTTGAGATATGCTTTATGACCTGGATGGAATATTCTGTACATTCTGAAAAATCAGTTTTCTCTAACTGTTCATTGCAGAGGTCTATTCAGGTAAATTGGATTAGTATTGTTACTTTTGTTGTTCAAACTTTCCGTTTTTCTTATTAACTTGGGCCTGCTTTACTTGACATTAACTGAAAGAAGTCTGTTAAAATAGTCCTAATGACTATGGATTGATTAATTTCTCCCTATAATCTCAGCAATTTTGTTTAATATTTTTGAAGTTATGTCAATGGGTGCATCCATGTTTAGAATTCCTATAACTTCTTGGTGGATTGAATCTGTTATTATTTCTAGAGCCCCTTTTTAACCTAATGATTCTTTTTTGCCTTGAAGACTTACTTTTTTTTATATGAATGTAGCTCCTCCAGGATTTTTTTTTTTAATAACTTTTATTAAGCTTCAAGTGAACGTTTACAAATCCAATCAGTCTGTCACATATAAGTTTACATACATCTCACTCCCTACTCCCACTTGCTCTCCCCCTCTTGAGTCAGCCCTTTCAGTCTCTCCTTTCTTGACAATTTTGCCGGCTTCCCTCTCTCTCTATCCTCCCATCCCCCCTCCAGACAAGAGTTGCCAACACAATCTCAAGTGTCCACCTGATATAATTAGCTCACTCTTTATCAGCGTCTCTCTCCCACCCGCTGACCAGTCCGTTTCATTTCTGATGAGTTGCCTTCGGGGATGGTTCCTGTCCTGTGTCAACAGAAGGTCTGGGGAGCATGGCCGCCGGGATTCCTCCAGTCTCAGTCAGACCATTAAGTTTGTCTTTTTATGAGAATTTGGGGTCTGTATCCCACTGATCTCCTGCTCCCTCAGGGGTCCTCTGCTGTGCTCCCTGTCAGGGCAGTCATTGATTGTGGCCGGGCACCAACTAGTTCTTCTGGTCTCAGGATGATGTAGGTCTCTGGTTCATGTGGCCCTTTCTGTCTCTTGGGCTCTTGATTTTTTGGTTAATATTCACCTGCTGCTTCATGCTTTTTTTTTTTTTTTTTTTTAACCTTTCTATGTCCTTATGTTCCAGCTTTACTTCTTTGGGCCTTTTAATTTCCAAGTCCATCTTTTCATCATATGGTATATATAATTTACAGTAATTCTTTCTGCTTATAATTTAATCAAACCTGGGGTTCAATTCCTGGCCAATGTACCACATGGCCCCACCACACATTTTTCATTGGAAGCTTGGGTGTTACTATGATGCTGAACAGGTTTCAGCAGAGCTTCCAGACAAAGACGAACTAAGAAAGGCCTTGTGATCCACTTCCAAAAAGAAAAAACCTGTAGAGCCATTGAAAACTCTACAGAGCACAGTTTTACTCTGACACATATAGGGTCTCCATCAACTGGAATCAATTGGATTGACAATGCTTTTGTCTGTTTTGTTATTTTGTTTGTTTGTTTATTATGTCTTTGGCACAGTTCTAGCACCTGGGATACAGCACTTACCACACTGGGTTGTAACTTGTGGTTTAATTATCTTTTCTGAGGAAAAATGTCTGTATCTATCTTGTTTACTGTTCTATTCGCAGCATCTAGTGCTTAGCAGCTAGTTGCACAACATGAGCTTTTCTGAGCAATGAATGAGCAAGGAGACAAATCTTTGGGGGAGGCCTTGCCCAATGCACTCTGAGGACAGAAACACCTGGCGATGGGGCAGAATGGATGCCTTCCTCAGGCTTCATAGTGGTGGCTGCTCCACGGTTCTCCTCAGGACCACAGAATTCTGTTTCCATGGATTCCACAAGGCACAAGTTGGGGGTTTAACCTCGTAGTTGAGCCTCTGGTAGGGCTGTCTGGATGTCTGAGGGGGTATTCAGCCTCTCCTGCCTGAGGGACTTTTCCCATAGTTCCCATATTTCTCCAGCTGGTTGAGCTCCAGCTGTGCTCTCAGAGAAGCATTCTTGGAAGTGAAGGTGCTCCTTCAGCTGGGTCTTTCAGAGGTGTGGTCCACCTCTTTTGCAGGAACTCCACGGAAATAATAATTGTGTTGGCCTCTGTTTACTGAGGCTACACCACGAATCGGCTGCCTGCCTTTGGGAAAGACCAAGATTCCGTCTGTTACTTGGGGATGTATTATCACTTACTAAATTCATTTGTCCTGAGAAATGGAATGAGCAAGTAAAGTACTCCTGACAATTTCAGATTTAAGGGCTTGGGCAGGGGCCATGCTTCAGTTTCCCACGTGAGTTTAGCCAGAGGCCTTGTCCAGCCCTCCTCTCATTATTGTTAATATTTGTAGAATTTTTTACATTCAGTATTACCCCTATAGTCTAGCTGTTTGCCACCAGCTTTCACAGTCATTTTATTTCTTTTGTAATTTCTGTTCTTTAACTTTTAAACTATTACAATGTTCTAGGGAGATCCATGTGTGTCAGAGTAGAAAACTAGAGTGTTCAAAGCCTAATATTTCAGAAGTAAGTCTCCAAGTCTTTCTTTTGAGTAGTCTCTGGGTGGGCTTGTTCCTTCAATTTGTTGATTAGCAGTGAGTGTGTTAATTGTTTGTACCGACCAGGAAGTGGGTTGTTAATGATTTTATCTTATCCATAAAAAAAATGAATGAAGAGGTGTTATTCTCGATATATGGTTTATGTTCTACTTTATTTTATTTTCCTCAAGGGAACTTCCTAATTGTACATCTTGGTTGTTTTCTCTTTCTCTATATCTGTATCTATTCTCATTTTCCCTCGATAGTTAGAAATCTCAGTCCAGGACATCTCCTTTGTTTGTCCTTAATGTAAAGCAACATTTGATTTTATTGTATTTAATATGTTCATTTTCTAATTTAAAACTTTGTTCAAATAATATGCCCATGCACAGTCACATATTGAGTTGCCATAATGCCTTGATTAAAAATCACTGGTTTCCTATTTTTTTCTGATGTGAAAAACATAGTATATAAATATGCACAGAAGTAGGTTTTCATTTCAGCTTAATTTAGGCTACATTCTCAAGTATGCTTAATCTTATAATTTAGATTTAAATGTGCTTTTGATTAAATGATTCCATCAGCAAATATTCTTGGTGCTAAATGATAATTTAAGCAAATTCAATATCTTAGTCAACTCAAAGAGCATTAGAGATGACAATTGAAATTTCAAATATGAGTATTGACTGGATCGAAATAATGTAATAAAAAGTGCATCAGCCAACCTTGTCTATTGGGAAGTAATCATAAACATAACCAGCTAATAAAATAAGTTTGATTCAAATAACTTCATTAAAATGAAATATAAGAAATGAAAACAGCTTCTAGTTTGCCAGTTACGATCTACTGCTCTTCCACATAATATCAGACACCATGGAAACTACTGGGAAACGTTCCTGAACTTCATCTGCAGCAATCACTACTGCAGATATGTGCCTTGCCCATCTGGAGTGTACACTGTAGTCAGACTAATGTCCATATATGTTTTTTTCTAATGTAAATGCCATATTATCTTCTAAAAGCAAAAAGCTTTTAAAGTCACAGAGAGCTTCATTTACAACCTAAATATTTCGATAGTATGCTGTTTTGCACAAAATGATTAGTTTTACACATTTAAAGCTACTCATATTGCTGAACTGAAGAATGAAGCAGGTCAGCAGTTTCCTGGGGGCACCAATTCTAAGAGGCTATAAAACGTTCATGAATATGTAAGAAGATGGGTGAAAATTATTTACCGCACTGCACTCATGGAGGATGTTTTATACAGTGGAGAGGACGATTCTCGAGGTAAGAGATTGGGTGACCAGTTACAGACGGTCGCATAAGTGTCTCCTAAGGAGGCCGAAGTAGCTCCTGGGTAGTGCAAACAGTTAACGTGATTGGCTCCCAACCGAAAAGTTTGAGGTTCGAGTCCAACAAGTGTTGCCTGGGAAGAAAAAGCTGTCAATCTGTTTGTGAAAAATAAACTGTTGATAAGCTCGTGGAGACCAGTTCTACTCTGACATACATGGGGTTGCCATGAGTGAGAATCAGCCCAATGGCAACTGTTTCTTTCTTTCTTTCTTTCTTTTAAGGAGACTAAAATGCAAACATTTTGTTTTGTTGTTTGGAAATGCCAGCTGAGGCACTGTTCTCCTTGGCCCTTCCCACAAGCAAATCTGAACTCTCCCAAATAAAAGTTAAAAATATTTAAAGAATATTCTTTATTAAAAAAGGGAACGTATTATTAGAGTTGGGGTGCCAAAGTTATTGGAATTCACTGACTAGGTAATGTTATTGAAATGCATAAAAGGTGCAAAACATCAGGTTAAATGAATACTAACAACTGCTGAATATGGTTATTTGTTTTATAAAAAAAAGATAACTTGCTGTTTATTAATGTGACACCTTTTATAGTGGTGTTCAGCTTTTGCTGAGCTTGGATTTGTTGAACAAATATGCATCTCTGCACAATTATTTAACTGAAGACTGAAGTAACTGTTTTTTTTTCTTTTGCCCTTCCACACATTCTTTTCCCTGGATTTTATACCAGTTTCCTCTGACTTTATACCACCATTCAACATATTTTCTGGCTCCACCTTCTAATACCCACTGCCTTCAATTCAATTCCAATTGATAACCACCCTATAAAACAGAGTAAAACTGCCCAATAGGGTTTTCAAGACTGTAAATCTTTATGGAAGCAACCACCATATCTTTCTCCCAACGAGGGGCTGGTGAGTTCAAGCTTCCAACCTCTCAGTTAGCAGCCCCATGCTTTAACCACTGCACCACCAGGGCTCCTTCCACTTTCTAACAGGTAGGCAATTTTGAGATGTTATTTCAGTTTTCTCATTTTAAAAACAGAGATAAAAATAGTGCCTGCCTCGAAGGGTCCATGTGAAGATTAAATATATTAAACTATGGAAATAATTGAGATTACTGCCTGGAAACTAGCAAGCACTATATATGAAGTTTCATAATTAATCATTATAATTATCATCTTCATCCAGTGTTATTACATCGTAGTAACCGCACTGTTATCTTTAAACACCAGTCCTAAATCATTTTTCATGAAGTGGTTAGAATTTTCTTGGTATGTTTTTTATACCTTAACTTTCATGGTAATATGGAAGACCCCTATCGTGGCAGAGGCCAAGTAGTCCCACAGAAAGAAGAGGTGAGGGATTTGATATTTATACTGTTTGGGTGGGCTGCTTTTAGGTGGTTTTTCAACATGGGTGGATTGATTGGGATTAAACAAAGTTCTTGAAATAATAGATTAGGATTAGTGTACAGAGCAAGGTGAGAGTTTTGCAGCAAGCATTTTTGAGTAACCAGCCATTTAATAAATCCAGTTGAGAAATTGATTGTTCTGAGAAGGGAGATACTATCCTG
This sequence comes from Elephas maximus indicus, assembly GCF_024166365.1. Classification (NCBI taxonomy): domain Eukaryota; kingdom Metazoa; phylum Chordata; class Mammalia; order Proboscidea; family Elephantidae; genus Elephas; species Elephas maximus. Next base: position 136,770,108 of record NC_064822.1, on the reverse strand, counting down.
TTCAGAGCTAGTCCTATAGTTTATTGTTTAGATAAGTGAATTTTCAGAAAGTTCCTGAAAGAAACCTACAGTTATTTGCAACTTCATCTTCTGGGCAAAAACACCCTGGTTATAAGTAATGTTAATGAACAATGCAGAAGAATAAAGTCACGTTAATGTAGACAGTAAATCGAGTGGTCAGAGATGGTTTCAATTCTCACATTCATTATCTTTTAGGGGTATGTTTTATACATAGTTCTTTAGCTCTATTTTTTGCCTAACTTGACAACCACTGCCTTTTGCATAAAAACTTCATCCCTGATATATTTGTATTTTATTTTTGTGGATTTTTTACTTGTCATTTTATTTTTTTTTTTTATTCATTTCATTTATTCTTTTTCCTACCCACTGGGACCTTGGCTGTTGTTAAGTGAAGTGATAACTCTCTCTTCTAGCATCTTTTTTTTTTTTTTTTTAATTTACTTATTGTTGTGTTTTAGTTGAAAGCTTACAGTGCAAATTAGTTTCTCATTCAAAAATTTATGCACAAATTGTTTTGTGACATTGGTTGCAATTCCAGCAATGTGTTAGCACATACTTTTTTTTTATTAAATTTTTATTGTGCTTTAAGCGAAAGTTTATAAATCAAGTCAGTCTCTCATACGAAAACTTATACACACCTTGCTATATATATTTTTTATATATTCCTAGTTGCTCTCCTCCTAATGAGACAGCACACTCCTTCTCTCCACCCTGGATTTCTGTGTCTGTTCAGCCAGCTTCTGTCTCCCTCGGCCTTCACATCTCCCCTCCAGACAGGAGCTGCCCACATAGTCTCATGTGTCTACTTGATCCAAGAGGCTCACTCCTCACCAGTATCATTTTCTATCTTATAGTCCAGTCCAATCAGTTTCTGAAGAGTTGGCTTTGGAAATGGTTCCTGTCTTGGGCTAACAGATGGTCTGGGACCATGACATCTGGGGTCCTTCTAGTCTCAATCAGACCATTAAGTCTGGTCTTTTTATGAGGAATTTGAGATCTGCATCCCACTGTTCTCCTGCTCCTTCAGGGATTCTCTGTTGTGTTCTCTGTCATGGCAGTCATTGGTTGTAGCCGGGCACCATCTAGTTCTTCTGGTCTCGGGCTGATATAGTCTTTATGTAGCCCTATCTGTCACTTAGGCTCATAACTACCTTATGTCTTTGGTGTTCTTCATTGTCCTTTGCTCCATGTGGGTTGAGACTAATTGATGCATCTTAGATGGCCACTTTCTAGAGTTTAAGACCCCAGATGCCACTCTCCAAAATGGGATGCAGAATGTTTTCTTAATAGATTTTATTGTGGCAATTGACTTAGATGTCCCATAAAACCATGGTCCCCAAGCCCCCACCTCTGCTATGCTGGCCTTCAAAGCATTCAGTTTGTTCAGGGAACTTCTCTAATTTGGTTTAGTCCAGTTGTGGTGACCTCTCCTGTATCGTGTGTTGTCTTTCCCTTTACCTAAATTAGTTCCTGCCTACTATCTAATTAGTGAATCCACCCTCCAGCCCTCCCTGCCTCCCACTCTTGTAACCATCAAAGAATATTTTCTTCTCTGTTTAAACTATTTCTTGAGTTCTTATAATAGTGGTCTCATACAATATTTGTCCTTTTGCAACTGACTAATTTCACTCAGCATAATGACTTCCAGATTCCTACATGTTATGAAATGTTTCGCAGATTGGTCATTGTTCTTTATTGATGCGTAGTATTCCATTATGTGACTATACTATAATTTATTTATCCATTCATCCATTGAGAGGTGCCTTGTTTCTTCCATCTTTTTGCTATTGTAAACAGTGCTGCAATGAACATGGGTGTGCATATATCTGTTCGTGTAATGGTTCTTATTTCTCTAGGATCTATTCCAAGGAGTGGGATTGCTGGATTGTACAGTAGTTCTATTTCTAGTTTTTTAAGGAAGTGCCAAATCAATTTCCAAAGTGGTTGTACCATTTTACATTCCCACCAGCAATGTATAAGTGTTCCATTCTATCCACAACCTCTCCAACATTTATTATTTTGTGTTTTTTGGATTAATGCCAGCCTTGTTGGAGTGAGATGGAATCTCATTGTAGTTTTGTTTTGCATTTTTCTAATGGCTAATGAACATGAGCATTTCCTCATGTACCTGTTAGCTACCTGAATGTTTTCTTTAGTGAAGTGTCTGTTCATATCCTTTGCCCATTTTTTAATTGGGTTATTTATCTTTTTGTTGTTGAGTTTTTGCAGTAACATGTAGATTTTAGAGACCAGCCTCTGATCAGAAATGTCATAGCTAAAAACTTTTTCCCAATCTGTAAGTAATCTTTTTACTCTTTTGGTGAAGTCTTTGGATGAGCATAGTTGTTTGACTTTTAGAAGCTCCCGGTTATCTACTTTCTCTTCTGGTTTTTGTTCATTTCTAGTAATGTTTCATATACTGTTTATGTCATATATTAGGGATCCTGGTGTTGTCCCTATTTTTTCTTCTATGATCTTTATCATTTTAGATTTTATATTTAGGTTTTTGATCCATTTTGAGTTAGTTTTTGTGCATGGTGTGAAGTACGGATCTTGTACCGTTTTTTTGCAGATGGATATCCTGTTATGCCAGTACCATTTGTTAAAGAGAGTGTCTATTCCCCATTTAACTTACTTTGGGCCTTTGTGAAGAAACATCAGCTGCTCATATGTGGATGGATTTATGTCTGGATTCTCAATCCTGTTCCATTGGTTTATGCATCTGTTGTTGTACCAGTACCAGTCTGTTTTGACTACTGGAGTGGTATAATAAAATAGGTTCTAAAATTAGGTAGTGTGAGGCCTTCCACTTTGTTCTTCTTTTTCAGTAATGCTTTACTTCTCTGGGACTTCTTTCCCTTCCATATGAAGTTGGTGATTTGTTTCTTCATCTCATTAAAAATTGTCGCTGGTATTTGGATCAGGATTGCATTGTATCTATAGATCCCTTTGGGCAGAATAGACATTTCTACAATGTTGAATCTTCCTATTCACGAAAAGGTATGTTTTTCCACTTATGTAGGTCTCTTTTGGTTTCTTGCAGTAGAGTCTTATAGTTTTCTTTGTATAGGTCTTTTACATCTCTGGTTAGATATATTCCTAAGTATTTTATCTTCTTAGGCGCTATTGTAAATGGTATTGATTTGGTGATTTCCTCTTTGACGCTCTCTTTGTTGACGTAGAGGAATCCAACTGATTTATGTATGTTTATCTTGTATCCTGATACTCTGCTAAACTCTTCTATTAGTTTCAGAAGTTTTTTGAGGATTCTTTAGGTTTTTCTTTTTATAAGATCATGTCGTGTGCAGAGATACTTTTACTTCTTCTTTGCCAATTTGGATGCCCTTTATTTCTTTATCTAGCCCAATAGCTCTGGCTAGGCGCTCCAGCACAATGTTGAATAAGAGTAGTGATAAGGGGCATCCTTGCGTGGTTCCTGTTCTCAAGGGGAATGCTCTCAGTTCCTCTACATTTACAATGATGTTGGCCATTGGCTTTGTATAAATGCGCTTTATGATGTTTAGGAATTTTCCTTCTGTTCTTCTTTAGCTGAGTTTTTATCATGAATGGGTGTTGGACTTTGTCAAATACCTTTTCTGCATCAATTGATAAGATCATGTGGTTCTTGTATTTTGTTTTATTTATGTGATGGATTATATTGATTGTTTTTCTAATGTTGAACCATCCCTTCATACCTGGTTTGAATCCCACTTGGTCATGGTGAATTATTTTTTTTGATATGTTGTTGAAATCTATTGACTAGAATTTTGTTGAGGATTTTTGTGCCTAAGTTCATGACGGATAATAGCCTGTAATTTTCTTTTTTTTGTGGTGTCTTTACCAGGTTTTGGTATCAAGGTTTTGCTGGCTTCTCAGAATGAGTTTGGGATTATTCCATCCTTTTCTATGCTCTGAAACACCTTTAGTAATAGTGGTGTTAACTCTTCTCTGAAAGTTTGGTAGAATTCTCCAGTGAAGCCGTCAAGGTCAGGGCTTTTCTTTTTGGGGAGTCTTTTAATTACCTTTTCAATCTCTTCTTTTGTTATGGGTTTATTTAGTTGTTCTGCCTCTGTGTTAGTTTAGGTAGTTCGTGTGTTTCTAGAAATTTGTCCACTTCCTCTAGACTTTCAAATTTGTTACAGTACAACTTTTTATAGTACTCTGTTATGATTCTTTTAAATTCGTTTGGGTCTGTTGTGATATGGCCGGTCTCGTTTCTTATTTGGGTTATTTATTTTGTCTCCTGTTTCTTTTGTCACTTTGGCCTGTTTATTGATTTTGTTAATCTCTTCAAAGAACCAGCTTTTGGTCTTGTTAACTTTTTCAATTGTTTTTCTGTTTTCTATTTCATTTAATTCTGCTCTAATTTTTATTATTTGCTTTCTTTTGGTGCCTGAAGGTTTCTTTCATTGCTCTCTTTCTATTTGTTCAAGTTGTAAGGATAATTCTTTGATTTTCACCCTTTCTTCTTTTTGTATGTGTGCACTTATTGATATAAATTGACCTCTGATCATTGCTTTTGCTGTGTCCCAAAGGCTGTACTATGAAGTGTTTTCATTCTCGCTGGATTCTATGAATTTCTTTATTCCTTCCTTAATTTGTTCTATAATGCAATCAGTTTTGAGCAAAGCATTGTAAGTTTCCATGTGTTTGATTTCTTTTCCCTGATTTTTCTGTTATTGACTTCTAGTTTTATGGCTTTATCGTCAGAGAAAATGCTTTGTAATATTCCAATATTTTGGATTCTGTTAAGGCTTGCTTTATGGCCTAATATGTGGTCTATTCTAGGGAATGTTCCTTGTGCATTGGAAAAGGAAGTATACTTGGATGCTGTTGGATGGAGTGTTCTGTATATGTCTGTGAGGTCAGGCTGGTTAATTGTGTCATTTAGCTTTTCCATGTCTTTATTGAGCTTCTTTCTGGATGTTCTGTCCTTCACTGAAAGTGGTGTGCTGAAGTCTTCCACTATTATTGTGGAGCTATCTAGCTCACTTTTCAATGCTGTTAGAATTTTTTAAATGTATTTTAGCCCTGTCATTGGGTACGTAAATATTTAGTATGGTAATATTCTCCTGGTATATTGTCACTTTAATCATTATATAGTGTTCGTTCTCATCCTTTGTGGTGGATTTAACTTTGAAGTCTGTTTTGTCAGAAATTAGCATAACCACTCCAGCTCTTTTTTCATTGTTTGCTCGATATATTTTTTTTCCATTCTTTGAGTTTTAGTTTGTGTCTCTAAGTCTAAGGTGTGTCTCTTGTAGGCAGCATATAGACAGACCATTTTTTTTTTATCCATTCTGCAACTCTCTGTCTGTTTGTTGGTGCATTCAGTCCATTTACATTCAGCGTGATTATAGATAGGTATGAGTTTAGTGCTCTCGTTTTGATACCTTTTTTTGTGTGTTTTTGACAGTTTCATTTTTCCACTTATTTTTTTGTGCTGAGTAGTTTTTGTTTGTAAATTGTGTATTCCTCTTTTTCATTGTAGTTGATTTTGTTTCTGTTGAGTCTGTATGTTTTTCTTGGTTTTTTATTTTGGTGTGTAGGATTGTTAGTCTTCTTTGTGGTTACCTTAATATTTACCCGTGTTTTTCTAAGTTTAAACCTAACTTATATCTCCCTGTATCACCTTGATTTCTTCTCCCTATGGAAGATTTATGGCTACATTTCTTAGTCCCTCTTTATTGATTTAACGTTGTCATCTTTTACATAATGACAGCACTGGTTCCCTACTTTGAGCATTTTTTTTTTTTTAATCTTGCTTTATTTTTGTGATTTCCCTATCTGGGTTGATATCTGGTTGCTCTGTCCTGTGTTCTAATGTTAGGCCGATATCTGATATTATTGATTTTCTAGCCAGAGAATTCCCTTTAATATTTCTTGTAGTTCTGGTTTGGTTTTTGCAAATTCCATAAGCTTCTGTTTATCTGGAAATGTCTTATTTTTGCCTTCATATTTGAGAGACAGTTTGGTGGATATATGATTCTCATCTCACAATTTTTCTCCTTCAGTGTTTTATGTATGCCTTTCCATTGCCTTCTTGACTGCATGGTTTCTGCCAAGTAGTCCGAACTTATTGATTCTCCTTTGTAGGTGACTTTTTGCTTATTCCTGGCTGCTCTTAAAATTTTCTCTTTATCTTTGGTTTCGCCACATTTGATTATAATATGTCTTGGTGACTTTCTTTTGGGATCTACCTTGTATGGAGTTCAATGAGCACCTTGGATAGATATCCTTTCATCTTTCATGATGTCAGGGAAGTTTTCTGCCAATAGATCTTCAACAACTCTCTCTGTGTTTCCTGTTATCCCTCCCTGTTCTTGTATTCCAATCACTTGCAAGTTATTCTTCTTGATAGAGTCCCCCATGATTCTTAGGATTTCTTCATTTTTTAAAATTCTTTGACCTGATTTTTCTTCAAATATATTGTTGCCAAGTGTTTTATCTTCAGTCTCACTAATTCTGCCTTCCACTTCCTCAATTCTGCTTCTCTGACTTCCTCTAATTCTGTAATTTTATTATTAATCTTCTGAATTTCTGATTGCTTTCTATGGATTCTTGCAGGTTATTAATTTTTCCACTATGTTCTTGAATAATCTTTTTAATTTCTTCCACTGCTTTATCTATGTGTTCCTTGGCTTGCTCTTCATTTTGCCTGGTCTTGTTTCTGATGTCTTGAAGAGTTCTGTATATTAATCTTTTGTATTCTACATCTGGTAATTCCAGGAATACATCTTCATCTGGGAGAGTCCTTGATTCTTTGTTTTGGGAGTTTGTTGAAGCAAACGCAGTCTGCTTCTTTATGTGATTTTATATTGCCTGTTGTCTCTGAGCCATCTATATGTTATTAATTTATGTTTGCTCACTGTGTCCTAGTTTCTTGCTTTGTTTTGTTTTGATATACCCAAATAGGCTACTAGAGTGAGCTAACTTGATTATACGAGCCTCTGAAGCACTAATGTCCTGTTATCAGATGGCTAGAGCTATTACCAGGTATGTGAGCCTAGCAGTCCATTCACTATTCTTGTACAGATTCAGCTCAGGTGTCCTGATAGTTGGTCATCCAGTGTGTGGTGTGGGCTCTCACCAACTGTCTTAGAGAAGCAGTGGTGATGGGTGTATGGACACATTTCTGGCAGCAGCAGGGTTTCACACTTTGAGGAAGGCAGGGGACTGACAACCTTCCCACGAGTGCCTGTGAGGAAGAGTGCTCTGCTGAGTGGGCTCTGAAGCCATACCATAGGCACCCGATGCTTTCACCTGTAATGACTAGTAAGGTACCACTTATCCTTGGAGCCCTTTAGTGGGTAGCTAGGTGGTGTCATTGGAGCCTCCAGTCCTCAGGCCCCTGCTGTGGGTAGGCGAAGTCCCTGTTTAATAGGCAGAGTGATGTCAAACGTCCAAAACCTGCCTTTCAACTGCACAGCTGAAACAGTTATAGTCAGGCCTCAAACAGATTTTCCCTTGCAATATAAGCCAGAATCCTATCTGGTGTAGTGGAGCCACCCAGATCCATGCAGGGATGAAAGACAAAGTCTGTGGATCCCTTGTGCCTGGGCTGGAGCTGCTTCTCAGAGTGTCAAGATTAGGGGAGTTGGCAGAGCATTTTTCCCCCATTTGTTAATTTGTTCCTTCTCTAAGGCCAGGGAATGGCTCAGGAAGCGCAGCAGAACCTATCTCAGGTCCAGGGAAATCAACAGTTAATGAAGCCAGCTGGAGCAGAGGGAGAAGGGATCAGATAGATGGGAGAGAGTTCTTTCAAAAGGAGGAGCTATTAGATCTGTGTGATAAATCAGACAAGACCACTTATCTTGTGCTGAAAGGGCTGTTTCATCTCAGATTTCAGAGGCATGTGTAGCCTGTGTGCACTGGCTGGGTCCCCACCGAGATCGCCCCAGGGGATTAGGTTTGGGTCATGTGCTTGCCTTCTTTCACTGAAGATGCCACATCCCAAACGCCAAGGCCAGCCCTGCTGTGGACATGCAAAGGGCCAGGGGTACACCACTTTGCTTGCCTTCTTTCGCTGAAGTGGCTGTGTCCCCGAAAACTACCATCAGTTCTGCCACAGTCGTGCTGAGGAATTGGGGCCGAGGCACTGCCATGGGCTTGACAACTCCTCACTGTTTTGGCACCGTCTCTCCTTCTCCTTCTCAGTCCAATTTCTTAACTTTGCCTTTGATGCTCAGGGTTCCTAGCTTGTCATATATGTAAATGATTCCCTTGTTTTATCGGATCTTTGTTGTAAGTGGGTTCACGGGAAGGGTCTGACTACTCTGCCATCTTGGCCCTACATAGCACATACTCGATTGAACTAAGAAGCACGTTCCTTATATGTGTTATTGTTTGTTTTATAGTCCTGTGTAATCAGTGGCTGAAAAGTGGACTTTAGGAGTGGCTTTCAGTTCTGAATTAGCAGGGTGCCTGGGGGCCATAGTTGTGGGGGTTCCTCCAGCCTCTGTCTGAGCAATAAGTCTGGTCTTTTATTGTAAATTTGTATTTTGTTCCACATTTTCCTCCCACTCTTTTCAGAACCTTCTATTGTGATCCCCATTAGAGCAGTTGGTGGTGGTAGCCAGGCACCATATTTTCTTCAGAGAGCAGGCTGGTGGAGGCTGTGGTTTACATGATCCATTAATCCTGTGGACTGATATTTTCCTTGCATCTTCAGTTTTCTTCATTTTCCTTTGCTCTGAATGTGATGAGACCAATAGTTGTATTTTAGGTGGCTGCTCACAAGCTTTTAAGACCCCAGACACCACTCACCAAAGTAGGATGCTGAATATTTTCTTTATGAACTATGTTATGTCATTGGCTTTGATGTCCCTCAAGACCATGATCACCAGCCCTAAGCTCCAGTAACTCAGTCCCTCAAGGGGTTTGGATGTGTTTAGAAAGCTTCTATGGGTTTGACTTGGTCAAGTTGTGCTGAATTTCCCTATATTCTGTGTTGTCTTTTCTTTCAACAAAGTTAACACTTGTCTACTATCTAGTGATTTTCCATCCCCATCCTTCCCCTCCCTCTTAACCATCAAAGATTTTTTTTCTACGTGTAAACCTTTTCTTGAGTTTTTATAATAGTTCTCACAAAATATTTTGTGATTGACTTATTTCACCGAGCATGATGGCCTCCAGATTCATCCATGTAGTGAGATGTTTTGCAGATTCATCATTGTTCTTTATCTTTGCATAATATTCCATTGTATGTATGTACCATAATTTGATTATGCATTCACCTGTTGATGGGCACTTACGTTGTTTCCATCTTTTTGCTATTATGAATAATGCTGCAGTGAACATGGGTGTACATATGTCTATTCCTGTGACAGATCTTATTTATCTAGGATGTATTCCTAAGAATTGGATTTCTGGATAGTGTGGTATTTCTTTATGGTATTTCTCAACATAAAGAAAACAAAAATCCTCACAATTGGACCAATAAGCAACATCATGATAGATGGAGAAAATATTGAAGTTGTCAAGGATTTCATTTTACTTGGATCCACAATCAATGCCCAGGGAAACAGCAGTCTTGAAATCAAACCACACATTGCACTGGGCAAATCTGCAGCAGAAGATCTCTTTAAAGTGTTAAAAAGCAAAGATGTCACTTTAAGAACTAAGGTGAGCCTGGCCCAAGCCATGGTGTTTTCAATTGCCTCATATGCATGTGAAAGCTGGACAATGAATAAGGAAGATCAAAGAAGAATTGATGTCTTTGAACTGTGGTGTTGGCAAAGAATACTGAATATACAAACTGCCAGAAGAACAAACATCCGTCTTGGAAGAAGTATAGCCAGAATGCTCATTAGAAGCAAGGGTGGTGAGACTTTGTCTCACATACTTTGGACATGTTATCAGGAGTAACCAGTCCCTTGAGAAAATATCATACTTGGTAAAGTAGAAGTTCAATGAAAAAGAAGACCCTCAAAGAGTGGAATGACACAGTGGCTGCAACAGTGAACTCAAGCATAACAATGATTGCGAGGATGGTGCAGGGCCAGGCAGTATTTTGCTCTGTTGTACATGGAGTTGCTATGAGTCAGAACTGGCTCAACAGCACCTAAAAACAACAATGTTGTATTTGTATTTCTAGCTTTTTGAGGAGCCAAATTATTTTCCATAGTGGGTGTGTCATTTTACATTCCTACCAGCAGTGCATAAGAGTTCCAATCTCCCTGCAACCCCTCTAACATTTCTTATTTTATTATTACTATTATTTTTTAGCGCCAGTAATGTCAGCGTGAGATGGTATCTGATTGTAGTTTTGATTTGCATTTCTCTAACAGCTAATAATTGTGAGCATTTCCTCAAGTGTGTGTTAGCCTCCTGGATGTCTTCTTCGGTGAAGTGTCTGTTCATGTCATTTGCCCATTTTTTAATTGGATTATTTGTCTTTTTGTTATTGATGTGTTGAAGTATTCTGTAGATTTTAGAGATTAGACTCTTGTCAGATATGTTGTAGTCAAGAATTTTTTTTCCCGGTCTGTAGGTTTTCTTTTTACTCTTTTGGTGAAGTATTTTGATGAGCATAAGTGTTTAATCTTCAGGAGCTCCCATTATCTAGTTTATCTTATGGTGTTTATGCATTGTTAGTTATGGTTTGCATTGAATTTATGCCATGTATTAGGAACTCTAGCATTGCACCTAGTTTTTTCTCCATAATCTTCATTGTTTTAGATTTTATATTTAGGTCTTTGATTCATTTTGAATTAGTTTTTGTATATGGTGTTAGGTATGGGTCCTGTTTCATTTTTTTACAAATGGACATCCAGTTTTGTCAGTACAGTTTGTTAAAAAGTCTGCCTTTTCTGCATTTAATGGACTTAGGACACTTGTCAAAGATCAGTTGACCATAGTTGGATGGATTTACATCTGGGTTCTTGATTCTGTTCCTTTGGTGTGTGAGAGAGTCATCGTACAAGTACCAGGCTGTTTTGACTACTGTGGCTTTATAGTAGGTTCTGAGATCAGGTAGCATGAGGCCTGCTACTTTGTTCTTTTTCTTCAATAAAGCGTTGCTTATCCAGGCTTCTTTGCCTTCCATATAAAGTTGGTGATTAGTTTTCCCATCTCGATAAAGAATGCTGTTGGTTCTTGGATCAGGATTGTATAATATCTGTAGATCGCTTTGTGTAGGATTGACTTTTCACGTTAAGTCAGTCTTCCTATTCATGAGCATGGTATGTTTTTCCATTTATGTAGGTCTGTTTTGGTTTCTTGCAATAGTGTTTTGTCGTTTTCTTTGTATGTATTTTTTTATGTCCCTGACAGGTTATTCCTAAGTATTTTATCTTTTTCAGGGCTGTTAGAAATGGTATAGTTTTCCTGATTTCCTTTTCGAAGTTCTTGTTGTTGGTGTATAGGAATACAACTGATTTTTGTGTATTAATATTGTAGCCTGCTAATCTGCTGAATCTATTAGTTCCACTAGTTTTCCTTGTGGAATCTTCAGGTTTCTCACTATATAGAATCATATCATCTGTGAATAGGAATAGTTTTACTTCTTCCTTTCTAGTTTGGATGCCCTTTATTTCCTTTTCTTGCCTTTTTGCTCTAGCTAGGCCTTCCATCTCAATGTTAAATAGTGTTGGTGATAAAAGGCATCTTCGTCTTGTTCCCATTCTCAGACGGAATTCTTTCAGCCTCCCTCCATTGAGAATGATGTTGGCCATAGATTTTGTATACATGTCCTTTATTATGCTGAGGCATTTCCCTTCTATTCCTATTTTATTGAAAGTTTTTATTAGAGATGGGAGTTGGACTTTATTGAATGCCTTTTCTGCACTGATTGAGATGATTTTGTGATCCTTTTCTTTTTTTCTATTTATGTGGTAGATTATGTTGATCAATTTTCTAATGTTGAACCATCCTTGCATATCTGGTATAAATCTCACTTGGTTGTGTTGTATTATTTTTTTGGTTGATGCTGAATTGTATTGGCCAGGATTTTGTTGAGAATTTTTGCATCTGTATTCATTAGAGATACTGGTCTGCAGTTTTCTTTTTTTGTGTTGTCTTTGCCTGGCTTTGGTATCAGGGTTATTATGCTGATTTCATACAATGAATTTGGGAGTATCCCTTCCTTCTTTATGCTCTGAAATAGTTTGAGTAGTTCTGTTGTGAGCTTTTCTTTGAACATTTGGTAGAATTCTCCAGTGAAGCCATTCGGGCCAGGGCTTATTTTGGTTGGGTTTTCTTTTTTTTTTTTTTACGTCTTCAATCTATTCTGAGATTTTCTACCTCAGTTTGTGTTAGTGTAGGTAATTAGTGTGTTTCTAGAAATTTATTCATTTCCTCTAGGTTTTCAAATTTGTTGGAGTATAGTGTTTCACCGTATTCCGTTAAGATCCTTTTTATTTCAGTTGGTTGTGTTGTAATGTCCTACATCTCATTTCTATTTCGGTTATTTTCTTCCTCTTCTGTTTTTCTTTTGTCCATTTGGACAAGGGTTTGTAGATTTTGTTGATCTTTTCAAAAAACCAACTTTTGGTTTTGTTAATTCTTTTTATTGTTTTTCTGTTCTCTATTTCATTTATTTCTGCTCTAATCTTTATTTCCTTTCTTCTGTTGGTTTTCTTTTGCTGTTCTCTATTTTTTTGAGTTGTAGGGCTAATGTTTCAATTTTGGCCCATTCTTCTTTTTCGCTGTGTGCATTTCTTACTATAAATTGACCTGTGAGCACTGATTTGCTGTCTCAAAGGTTTTGGCATAATGTATTTTCATTCTCTTTTTATTCTAAGATTTTTTTGATTCTCTCTTTGATTCCTCTATTACCCAGTTGTTTTTTAAAGAAGGTGTTATTCAGTTTCCATGTATTTAATTTTTTTCTTGCTCTTCATGTTATTGATTTCTACTTTTATGGTGTCATGATCAGAGAGAATGGTTTGTATTATTTCGATGTTTTGGATTTTATTGAGGATTGTTTTGTGGCCTATTCTGGAGAATGTTCCATATGTGTTGGAAAAGAATATGTAATTTGCTGCTGTTGGGTGGAGAGTTCTATATATATCTATGAGGTGAAGTTGGCTGATTTTGGCCTTTATATCTTCTGTATCTTTGTTCAGTTTCTTTCTAGGTATTCTGTCCTTTACTGAGAATGGTGTGTTGAAGTCTCCTATTATTATTGTTGAAATGTCAGTTTCTCTTTTCAGTGCTGTTAGAGTTTATTTTATGCGTTTTGGAGACCTGTCATTGGGTGTGTAGGTATTTATTAAGGTTATATCTTCTTGGTGGATTGTCCCTTTAATTATTATATAATGTCCTTCCTTGTCTTTTGCGGTGGATTTTGTTTTAAAGTCTATTTTATCTGAAATTAATATTGCCACTTCTGCCTTTTTTTTGTTACTGTTTAACTGATACATTTTTTCCATCCTTTGATTTTTAATGTATTTACGTTTTTGTGTCTAAGATGTGTCTCTTGTAGACAGCATATTGATGAACCATATTTTTAAATCTATTTTGCCACTTTCTGTCTCTTTACAGACACATTTAAGACATTTTCAGTCAGTGTGATTATCAATAGGTATGAGTTTATTGCTGTCATATGGTTGTGCTTTCTTTGCTTTGTTAACGTTTTCTCTGTTCTTCTTACTCTCTTGTACTGAGCTCCTCTTGTTTGTGGATTTTCTCTCGTTTTATAGATTTTGTGTTTACTGAGGCTCTGTTTTTTTTTTTATTCTGATGGGTAGAAACTTTGTGATTACCTTGAAATTTACCTGTATCTTCCTAAGTTTAAACCAGTCTTTTATTACTTGATCTCTCCTTGACTTCCTGTCCATTTGAAAGTTCTGTATCTATGCTGTTTCTCTTCCCTTTTATTGGTTTGGCATTGTGGTTGTTTACATATTGACGTTTCTTTTTCCCTGTTTTAAGTGTTTTAACTTTGTTTTATTACTGAGAGTTCTTTACCTAGGTTAGGGGAGCTCTGGTGGCACAATGGTAAAGAGCTTGGCTGCCAACCAAAAGATTAGCTGTTCAAATCCACCAGCCACTCTTTGGAAACCCTATGAGGCAGTTCTGCTCTTTACTATAGGGCCACTATGAGTTGAAACCAACTCAACAGCAATGGGTTTTACCAAGCTGGTATCTGGCTGACACCATCCTGTGTCCTAGTTGTCAGTTGTTGTCTGATGTTGTTGGTTCTCTAACCGAAGGGTTACCTTTAAAATTTTTTGTAAGTTTGGTTTGGTTTTTACAAGTTCCCTTAATTTCTGTTTATCTGGAAACATCCTGATTTCACTATTGTATTTGAGAGAGGGGTTTTCAGGATGTATTATTCTTGATTGGCAGTTTTTTTTTTTTTTTTTCTTTCAGGGTTTTATATATGTCATCCAATGCCTTCTTGTCTGTATTGTTTCTGCTGACTAATCAGAATTTAGTCTTATTGTTTCCCCTTTGTAAGTAACTTTTCATTTTTCTTGAGCTGCCCTCAGGGTTCTTCCTTTGTCTTTGGTTTTGCAAGTGTGATTATGGTATGTCTTGGTGACTTCCTTTTGAGGTCTATGCAATATGGTGTCCATTGAGCTTCTTGGATGATCAGCTTTTCTTCTTTCATGATACTTGGGAAGTTTTCTGCCAGCAAATCTTCAACAGTCTTCTCTGTGTTTTCCATTTTTTCCCATGTTCTGGAACTCTGATCACAAATTTTTGCTCTTGATTGTGTCCCACATAATTCATAGGTTTTCTTCACTCTTTTTTTCTGATTTTCCCTCAAAGTGATGTCCACGAATTTGTCTTCAATCTCACTGATTCTGTCTTCCATTGTTTCAAATTTGCTCATAAAATCTCCTATTGAGTTGTCTATTTCTGAAATTTTGTTGTTTATCTTTTGAATTTCTAGTTACTGCTTTTGAATGATTTCTAATTGTTTATTTTGATGTTTTACTCTTGTATTATTTTCCTGAATACTTCTATTGTTCTGTCATTCTTTATTTTGGCTATGTTTTAATTGTTTGTGTGTGTGTGTGTGTGTGTGTGTGTGTGTTTTCATGATTTTGTCTATTTTTTCCTTGGTTCCATCAGTGTTTTTCTTGATCTCTTTTTGGTGTGGTGTGTCCTGGTGGGTAGAGTATAGGTGGCCAACAGGGCTAGGTAGTAGGGAGATAAAGAAGAGGAGGAAAGGGGGAGGGGGATAATGGTGCAGTTGTAGCCTGCAAAAAGGGCTGGGTGGACCCAGGCCAGAGGTGGGCTGGTGGCTATCTATCTGTGGCAGTGCAGCATGGCCTAGTGGGAGGGTGGTTGAGGTGGAGTAAGAGAGTATGTGGGAGAGAGAAAAAAAGGAAGAAAGGGAAAAAATACCACAGCAGTAGCTGGTGGGTGGGGCTGTGAGGGACCCAAGGCATCAGCTGGCCAGTAGCCCTCTATGCCTGGTCGTGTGGCAAGACCCAGTGAGAAGGTGCAGAGGTGGTATACTGAGCTAGGTGGGGGGAAGAAAGAAAAGGAAGAATGAGGAAAAAGAGAAATAAAGTGAAAGCCAGTGGGTGGGGGCCAGGCATACCCTGGGTAATGGTGTGCTAGTAGCTTTCTAGCCGAGTGGTACAGCGTTACCCATTGAGACGGGGTGGGGAATGGCAAATGGAGCTAGATGGGAGGAGAAAGAAAAGCAAGAAAGGGAAAAAAATGGCACAACAAGAGCTGACAGTGGGGGTGGGGTGGAACTGGGGTGAAGACAGGCCAGTAGCTATCTAGCTGAGTGGCATAGCTTTGCCCATTGGGAAGGGGTGGGGGTGGTGTATAGCACAGAATGATGAGGGGTGGGAAAGTGTGTTTCTCTGGTTACTGGGTGCTCTGAATCTTGTTGGGAGGTCTGTAGCGTTGCCCTCCTCTACTCCCTGTCTGGGGTTGTTTCTGGCTGTACTCTAAAATGGCAAAGCTGTGCTGTGCTAGGTGGCAAGTGGTCTCTACTCCATATCTCTCCTTGTTTGTTTCATTCAGTTTCTTCTTCCATTCGGTGTTTGATCTATTTCTTTATTCCTTCATTTGATGCTTAGGGTTGCAGGATTGAAGTTTGTATCTGTTTTACTTAGTTTTTCAGTTCTTTGCTGCAGAGGAACAGCGTGATGTGTCTGTTTAGGGTGCCATGTTAGCTCTGCCTCTCTCTTCTAGTATCTTACATTAACCCCACAGCCTTAGGTCTAAATTCTAAGGTCAATCCACTCCATATTTGCTGTTAGATCCACCCATACATTTTCCTCAGTCTTAATTAATTTCATCACTAGCTAGAAGTAGAATGACATGGCCCCCCAGAAAGGAAGTGATGTCTAATATTGTATACTAATTCTATAATAGAAATTGCTTTCATTTGAATTCAGTTTATTTTTGGGGGGGTATCATTTTAATGATGGTTGAATGGCATGTTCTAATTTTTTTAATTTTGAACTTGAAAGCTGAAATGGATGATTATTAAATAGAGTCGTAGGATACTCAGAAAGAACATCTCCTCATCAGACAAATTTAAGTTAGAGCTGCATAGATTTGATTATCAGAGTAAATCATCCACATTCAAAGATGTTATTTTAATCTTTGAAGTCAGCAAGTCTCCAGAGCTCTTTTCATCTTTTTGGCACTGTTTTAGCAGACCGCTGTTTGTGCCCCTGACTTGAAAGATTCCTGTAGCTTTCCAAAATCAGCAATACAGATGTGAAACTTGGCTTTTAAATAACATCTAAATCAATAATTTTTATCTGAAATGTGCGTTAAGTAAAAATCCTGAATTAGTACTCAAAAAAGAGGTTATTACCTACATGGTTCAATTTATGAACTGTATCTAATTTCAGAATAATGCTTTAACAGCTAAAATTTAATTTTAAAAGAAGAAATTATAATTTCTCTCAGATCTAGAAGTACTAAGGAAAGTAGCCTGTCGTAACCCTGACATTTCTTAAATCTCCTATTTTCATTTCTTCTATTTTTCACATCCCACACAGTTGCTCCTTTTTTGCCAAAACTATTAACATTTCTCTCATTTAGTTTATGATTGTTTCCCCTCTCTTTCTTTCTCAGCCTTTATTATCTATATTGATTGAAATAATTCTTCTTGTGCTCTTACTTTCTCCTCAGTCAAACCCTTTTATGCACTTTTTTAAAATATACCTCATAAAAATATAGACTTTAGGAATAGACACAACACAATTGAGGAGGAGAAGGATAAAACTGGGTATGTAATTTCAAACCAAGAGTGTTTGAACACTCTCACAATAGCATTCCTGTCACATTTAGTTTACTATATATCTTGTTAAGAACATGGTTGATCATCCCCTAGGGTTGACTTCTAGTGCATCTACTGAAGTTTCTTGTAAAATTTAGACATTTCTGTAGTTGACTGGTCTAAGCCCCACCCTTGTCCTCAGTCTTTGGCTCTCCAATAATGGCTTTATGAGGAATTCCGGGAATTTGCCTACTCATTTTCTAGTTGAATCCAGAATTTTTCAGGACCTTAACTGGTCTCTTTATTTCCTACTTGTGTTGTTGTTATTAGTAGTCATTGAGTTGGCTGCAACTCATGACAACTTCATGATGAGCTCCACAAAACGTTGCCCAATCCTGTACCATCTCCATGATCTTTGACATATTTAAGGCCCCCATTATGGTTATTGTGTCAATCCATCTTGTGAGGGTTACTCTCATTTTCACTGACCCTCTACTTTACCAAACATGATGCTCTTTCCTGGGGAATTGTCTTTCCTCATGATGTGTCCAAAGAAAGCTTGACAAAATTTTGCAATCCTCATCTCTAAGGGACATTCAAGTTTTATTTCTTTGAACACTGGTTTCATTTTTCTAGCTGATGGTTTGTCATACTGTTTCATACTGTGGTGGTCTGTTGATATGATGCTGGAAACTATGCCACCAGTATTTCAAATACTAGCGGAGCCACCCCTCACACATCTGTTAATATGTCGTATTTTGGGGGCTTGTGTGTTGCTGTGACACTAGAAGTTATGCCACCGGTATTCAAAGATCAGCAGGGTCACCCATGGCAGATAGGCTTCAGCTGAGCTTCCAGACTAAGACAGACTAGGAAGAAGGATTTGGCAGTCTACTTCTGAAAAGAATTAGCCACTGAAAACCTTATGAGCAGCAGCAGAACATTGTCTGATATAGTGCTGGAAGACGAGCCCCTAAGATTGGAACGTACTCAAAAGACGACTGGGAAAGAGATGCCACCTCAAAGTAGAGTCAACCTTAATGATGTGGATGGAGTAAAGCTTTCGGGACCTTCATTTGATGGTGTGGCATGACTCAAAATAAGAAGAAACAGCTGCAAGCCATCCGTTAATAATCAAAACCTGAAATGTATGAAGTGTGAATCTAGGAAAATTGGAAGTCATCTAAAACGAAATGGAATGCATAAACAATATGCTAGGCATTAGTGAGCTGAAATGGACAGATATTGATCATTTTGAATCATATGGTCTAC
The DNA here is from genome assembly GCF_024166365.1 of Elephas maximus indicus. Taxonomy (NCBI): domain Eukaryota; kingdom Metazoa; phylum Chordata; class Mammalia; order Proboscidea; family Elephantidae; genus Elephas; species Elephas maximus. The sequence goes on along the minus strand of NC_064822.1, from coordinate 136,751,666 downwards.
TATGCTGGTAATGACAACTAGAAGAGGAATGGTGTTGCATTCAAATCAAAAGAACATTTCAAGATCTATCCTCAAGTACATCACTGTCAGTGATAGGATAATATCCATATGCCTACAAGGAAGACCACTTAATACGACTGTTATTCAAATTTACACACTAACCACTAAAGCCGAAGATGAAGAAATTGAAGATTTTTGCCAACTTTTGCAGTCTGAAATTGATCAAACATATCAAACATGCAATCAGGAAGCACTGAAAATTACTGGTGATTGGGATGTGAAAGTTAGAAGCAAAGAAGAAGGATTGGTAGTCAGAAAATATGGTGTTGGCAATAGAAACGATGCTGGAGGTCACGTGATTGAATGTTACGAATACCTTTTTTCATCAACATAAACTGACTATACACATGGACCTCACTAGATGTAATACACAGGAATCAAATCAACTACATCTGTGGAAAGAGAAGACAGAAAATCTCAATATTATCAGTCAGAACCAGGCCAGGGGCCGACTGCAAATCAGACCATCAATTATTCATATGCAAGTTCAAGTTGAAACTGAAGAAAATTAGAACAAGACCATGAGAGCCAACGTATGACCTTGAGTATAGCCCACTTGAATTTAGAGACCATCACAAGAACAGATTTGACATGTAGAGCATTAATGACCGAAGACCAGATGAGTTGTGGAATGATGTCAAGGACATCATACATGAAGAAAGCAAGAGGTCATTAAAAAGACAGGAGAGAAAGAAAAGAACAAAACAGATGTCAGTAGAGATTCTGAAACTTGCTCTTGAACGTCAAGTAGCTAAAGTAAAAGGAAAAAATGATGAAGTAAAAGAACTCAACAGAAGATTTCAAAGGGCTGCTTGAGAAGACAAAGTAAAGTGTTAGGATAACATATGCAAAGACCTGGAGATAGAAAGCCAAAAGGGGAGAATACATTCAGCGTTTCTCAAGCTGAAAGAACTCAAGAAAAAATTCAAGCCTCATGTTGCAATACTGAAGGATTCTATAGGGCAGATATTAAATGATGCAGGAAGCATCAAAAGAAGATGGAAGGAATACACAGAGAAACTGTACCAAAAAGAATTGGTTGACATTCAACCATTTCAGGAGGTAACATATGATCAGGAACTGATGGTACTGAGGGAAAAAGTCCAAGCTGCACCAACAGCATTGGTGAAAAACAAGGCTCTGGGAATTGATGGAATACCAACTGAGATGTTTCAGTACTCGGATACAGTGCTGGAAGTGCTCACTCATCTATGCCAAGAAACTTGGAAGACAGCTGGCCAACCGACTACAAGAGATCTATATTTTTGCCTATTCCCATGAAAGGTGATCCAACCCAATGTGGAAATTATGGAACAATATCATTAATATCACATGCAGGCAAAATTTTGCTGAAGATCATTCAAAAGCGGCTGCATTGGTATATCAACAGGGAACTGCCAGAATTCAAGCCAGATTTAGAAGAGAACGTGGAACCAGGGATATCATTGTTGATGTCAGATGGATTCTGGATGAAAGCAGAGAATACCAGAAAGATGTTTACCCGTGTTTTATTGAATTTTCTAAGGCATTCAGCTCTGTGGATCATAACAAATTATGAATAACATTGCAGAGAATGAGAATTCTGGAACACTTAATTGTGTTCATGTGGAATCCGTACATGGATAAAGAGGCAGTCATTCAAACAGAGCAAGTGGATACTGCATGGTTTAAAGTCAGGAAAGGTGTGCATCAGGGTTGTAGCTTTTCACCATACCTATTCAATCTGTATGCTGAGAAAATAATCTGAGAAGCTAGACTATACGAAAAAGAACCAGGCATCAGGATTGGAGGAAGACTCATTAACAAGTTGCATTATGCAGATGACACAGCCTTGCTTGCTGAAAGTGAAGACGACTTGAAGCACTTACTGATGAAGATCAAAGACCACAGCCTTCAGTATGGATTACACCTCAACATAAAGAAAACAAAAATCCTCACAACTGGACCAATAAGCATCATAATGATAAACAAAGAAAAGATTGAGGTTCTCAAGGATTTCATTTTTCTTGGATCCACAATTTATGCCCATGGAAGCAACAGTCAAGAAATCAAAAGAGGCATTGCACTGGGCAAATAAGCTGCTAAAGACCTCTTTAAAGTGTGGAAAAGCAAAGATGTCAGCTTGAAGAGTAAGGTGTGCCTGACCCAAGCCATGGTGTTTTCAATCGCCTCATATGTATGTGAAACATAGACAATGAATAAGGAAGACCAAAGAAGAATTGAAGCCTTTGAACTGTGGTGTTGGAGAAGAATATTGAAGATACCATGGACTGCCAAAAGAATGAACAAATCTGTCTTGGAATAAGTACAACCAGGATGCCCCTTAGAAGCAAGGATGGAGAGACTTCGTGTCACATACTTTGGACATGTTATCAGGAGGGATCAGTTCCTGGAGCAAGACATCAAGCTTGGTAAAGAAGAGGGTCAGTGAAAAGAGGAAGAACCTCAATGAGATGGATTGACACAGTAGCTGTAACAACGGGCTCAAGCATAGCAACAGTTGTGAGGATGGCGCAGGACCGGGCAATGTTTCCTTTGGTTGTGCATAGGGTTGCTTTGAGTGGGAACTGACTGGGTGGCACCTAACAACGACAACTACAGCAGGGTCACCCATGGAGGACAGGTTGCAGTGAAACTTCCAGACTAAGACAAAGTAGGAAGAAAGGTCTGGTGATCTACTTGTGAAGATTAGCCAATGAAAACTTATGGTTAGCACCAGAATATTGTCCTTTGTTTATAAAACTTTATGAACACTTTAGACTTTTTCATTGTACCCTTGCTTGGCTTTTAGATGATGTATATTATTTCTATGTGAATTGAGAAAGTTGAGGAATTGAATGTGTGGATCCAATCTCCATATTTAAAGTTTATCTGTAATAAAATTTCATAATACATGCTAAACTACTGCTTATCTATTTCAGTATAGATGGTAAAATCTAAAACCTTGAGAAATTTCAACAACGCACCTTGAAATTTATGGCGGTTTTCTCCTTGTCTATGATTATAAAGACTTATGGGTACAAATAGATTTATAATAACTTATTCACGTGGAGATAACTAAACATTCATAGGGTAGACTGATACTACACTATCTTTTTCAACTCTGTCAACTAATAGTAAACCCTTACTTCTTGTGGTCTGATTCGCAGAGTCCTTAGAATATCTGTGGTTCACTTCAGGAACATAGGTATGTTTTAGGACTTGAATGTCTGTCCTTGTGAACAAAAATGGGAAGCATGAATTAAGAGTTATTAGGAATAAGTTTGGTCACAGGTAGGCTTCTGGGTACTTATATTGAAGCTATCTCTGAAAAACATTTTTTTTGGAGAAAAATTTCTATTATTAAACCATCTATTAGAAGATCTAGTTTTTGGAGGAGATGTTTAAATAATGCCAAACATTTGGATGCACCTGGAAAAAAAAAAAATCAGTTACAAATTCTTTCAAACTCCCTCATGTATCTGGGATGATAGAAAGGAAACATTTGAATATTTGACCTACATCCCACTAACTTTTATCTAATTATTTGATATTAAGTTGACATAGACAAGGCTGCTGGGTTGGTAGCATTTAAAAATAATTGACATATTGTTCTTGCTAGTTACAGTTGAGTCAATTCTGAATCATGGCACCCCACTGTGTTAGAGAGTAGAACTGGTTCCTACATTGGAAACCCTCCCAGACCTTGTTCTATGTGTCTTTTTATTTATATCCTTTTTGCTATAACAACACTGTAATTATTGGTGTAGGATTTTCTGCCCATTCTGTGAGTTGTTCTAGCAAATTATCACAACTATGGGATTAGTGGGAGCTATCAGGTCAGAAGAAGGAGGGGCCCTGGAGGCTCCCAAGCTTATGGTTGGGATCCTGAAGGGCTGGTGGAAAAACCCCAAATTTGCAGTCAGCTGGTCAAACTTTCTTAACGCTCCATTCTGTACTTCTCAAAACTCTAGGCATTTCTTTTGCTTTTTTTCCCCTTCTTTTCCCTTCTGGACTTATTCTTTTCTTTCATAGAATTAGATTACACCTTCTTTTAGATACAACAGTCTGGGTCTGTAAAGACCATTGCTTTGCTTATAGTACTCATTAAGTACAGCTTTGGCTTTCTAATATTACAAAATCTACTATTTGAATGCCAGTTGCAAAAACATGGAAATCGTAATACATTCCTAATGGCATCAAAAAGCTCTGGTGGGACAATGGGTAAGTGCTTGGTTGCTAACAAAAAGGTCTGTGGTTCGAACCTACTAGCTACTACACCAGAGAAAAGACCTGGTGATCTGCTCCCATAAAGTTTACAGTCTGGGAAACCTCTGGGATAGTTCTACTCTGTCACAAAGTGTCCCTATAAGTTGGAATAGACTTGATGGCCCACGGTAACAATGACATCAAGAGGAATACACGTGCAATAAACACTCACTCATTAACTGGCACAAAAGCAGTGATCAGAAAGCAAATGTTATTCTTGTCAAATGGATAAGTTTGATACATTTTTTCATCAAAATAATTTACAAAAAATTTTTCACCAAAATCAAAGTTCTGGAAAAATCTAGGACTGAACCAGGAGAGATTAGTATTTAAAATAATGTTGTAAATCCTTCATAAAGTCAGAAATATTTTTGTAAAGCAGATCATTGTTTTTTACCATACCGGTTTGGTAGTCAAGACACTTGGTGATGTTGGGCAAATGAATTAGGGGCTCTTTCCCCAATCAGGGCCTAGAAATTTGCAAATGCTCATTATCTCATTAACTATCAAAAAAATTTACACAGACAAACTAAGTCTCAATCACTTGCAAATCTAAAACACATATAAGATTTTTCATTCCAAATCAAATACTTTTCCCTTATGCCACTTGTCTTAATCGGCCTTTCCTAAACGTAACTTATCATCAATTCTTAATTCCCTTGGAACAAGTTTAATTTTTTTTTGCCACATTTCATATCTTCTGAATCAGAATCTCCACTGCAGAGACCTGGGAAAACACACCCCTTTCCCGAAGTGATTCTGATAAATTAAAAAGTTTGGTAAACAGTGGGCTACATGACCTCTAAGGCCCATTGCAGCTTCTGATTTCTAACAGTCCATTTTAGGAAAGGAGCCCTGGTGGTGCAGTGGTTAAGAGCTACAGCTGCTAACTAAAAGGTTGGCAGTTCGAATCCTTGGAAACACTATGGGGCAGCTCTACTGTTTCCTATAGGCTTGCTGTGAGTCTGAAACCATTCAACAGCAATGGGTTTGGTTCTTTTTTTTTTATTTTAGGAAAGAAGTTTTAATTTTAATGTATCACATTTACTTAGAATGAGTAAGATTTTATCGCAATTAAGTAATCAAACTCTTTGCAAATTGCAAAAAAAATTCAACTCATAGCAGGAATAGAAACAAAAATTTTAGTTCTTTTATGACTCTTCCACACATTTTTGTACAGCAATCAAAGAAAAAAATTGGTGATTTTGTTTTGCCTTTCAAGCTAATCCATATGTCCTTGATAGTTTCATTGCAGTTATGGCTAAACTTTCAATTGTGAACTGCTCTGTTAAAATGATTCCCCAAAATGTGGAAGGTGAGATGAATATGAGATAATAAATTTATAGCTTACTTAATATAGTTCCCACTGAAATTTCCTTGACTTGCTCAGCATATCCAAGTTTGTTAAAATAACATTAAGTTACCATTTGAATTATTTGCATTCAAGATTTCAGGAAGCTCAATTTAAACTTTTACCAGTTCATTTCTCAAAAGACAATGTATTTTCAATCATTAACATGTGTGTCCAATAATATACGAAATTAAATAGGTATTGCTCTTTGATCTCCACTGGCTAGCAACAATAAGCTGTTGTCTAGTTTAAAAACTATACCATACTCCATCCACTCTCCCCTGCCAATATAGGATCGTCAATATTTTTAGTTTTTTCACAAAGACTTTTTGATTAACTTACTGTTTGGTAATAATCACTAAATAATGTTTATTTGATTATTTGATAAGTTCCATAACAAATACACATAATTGAGTAACTGAATTCAAAATAAGAGTAAAAGTAGTACTTTATAGCTCATATTTAATTATTACAGAACATTATAATCATCAAATACCAATATTTTTACTTTTCTTCCTGGCATCACAAAAGGTGATAAAGACAAATTTTTCTGTTTAGATAATGAAAGTACAGGTCTAGAATTTTTATTACCATAACCAAAACTCCTGTCCTTCATAGATTAATTGTCAGGACTGAGAACAAAGGCTCCTACATCAATTAACATTTTGTGATTTGTTCTAGAAAAATCTTGTTAATGAACATAAGGCTATAAACCAGTAAATAGTGTCGCCACTAACTTCATGAACTTTCTCAAAGTCTAGCATCCAAACAATTAATTGCCCATCTAGCTTCTTCTCAAAACAACAGATTTCTCATCTAGGTAAAGAACTTCCTTTTCAGCAGAGCTGTGCAAATCTACTCCCCTATGAAACAATGCTTTGCTCACGAAGAATAGCTCAAACACTACCTCCTTGATATGCCCACCAATCCAAAAATACCACATGAAGGACTTTAAACAATGCAAAGCAGATTCTGCACTGCAAAAATCTGCCTTAAGCCATCCCAATCTAGAACCTAAAACTCGTCTGAGACACTATCAAGTTTCAGTAAACATGGTATTCTCTCACTGCAGTTAATAAACTAAACTGGACTTCCCTTGATCTACAGGTTTTTTTTTTTTTTGCTCTTCTTTTCGAAGTCTACAGTTAACAATCTTACAGGTATCTTACTTCAAAACATTATGAATTTTGTTCTCTGATTCTAATATACATTTTTCTATGAATTTTTATCATATTCTTGAGAAGAATGTATTATATAATATTTTTTCTTTATTTTGGTTGCTTCAGTCAATGTACAAAGCTTTTAAGTCTACTAATTTATGTTATTTTTTAAAACTGTAAGTATGACAGTCATTAATATTAATTATTCTAACAAAACAAAGATAGAACCTTTGTGATTTTCTCAATCGCACAAAAATCAGTGGTAAATTTCAAAAATTAATATTTCTATATCAATATCCTTCCTTATGTACATATATAGATAAAAATACCAGTCAACATCATGATTAAAATTTAAAAAATAAAGACAGTGAATTTACAACAAGAACCAAACAGGTGATCCCTGTTGTTGTTCTTAGGTGCAGTCAGGTTGGTTCTGACCTGACCCTATATACAACAGAACGAAACACTGCCTGGTACTGGGCCATCCTCACAATCCTTACTACGTCTGAACCTATTGTTCCACCCACTGTGTCAGTCCATCTTTTTGAGGATCATTCTCTATTTTGCCGACCCTCTACCACCATGGTAATGTGTCCAAAGTATGTGTGACAGTCTTGCCACCCTCACTTCTAAGGAGTTCTGGTTGTATTTCTTCCAAGATAGATTTGTTTGTTCTTCTGGCAGTCTATGGCATATTCAATATTCTTCCCCAACACCATAATTCAATTGCACTAATTCTTCTTCAGTCTTCCTTATTCATTGTCTTGCTTTCACATGGACATGAGGTGGTTGACAATATTAATGGCTTGGGTCAGAGGGATCTAAGTCCTCAAAGTGACATCTTTGCTTTTTAACATCTGTAAGAAGTCTTCTGCAGCAGATTTTCCAAAGCAATACGTCCTTTGATTTCTTCACTGAAGCTTCCATTGGTGTTGACTGTGGATCCAGGTAAAATGAAATCTTGACAACTTCAATCTTTTCTCCGTTTATCATGATGTTGCTTATTGGTCCAGTTGTGAGGATTTTTGTTTTATTTATTTTGATGTGTAATCCATGTTGAAGGCTGTAGTCTTTGATCTTCACCAATAAATGCTTCAAGCCCTCTTCGCTTTCAGCAAACAAGATTGTGTTATCTGCATATCTCAGTTTTTAACGAATCTTCCTCCAATCCTGATGCCACATTCTTCTTCATATAGTCTACCTTCTTGGATTATTGGTTTAGCACATAGTGAATAAGTATGGTGAAAGGATATAACACTGACCCACACCTTTCCTGATTTTAAACTATGCAGTATCCCCTGTTCTGTTCAAATGACTGTCTCTTGGAATTTCCGTTCTTCTAAATGTTATCCACAATTTGTTTTGATCCACACAGTTGAATGCTTTTGCACAGTCAATGAAAGACAGGTTAACATCCTTCTGGTATTCTCTGCTTTCAGCTAAAGTCCTCTGACATCAGCAATGATATTCCTCATTCCATATCCTTTTCTGAATCTGGCTTGAATTTCTGCAGTTCCCTGTCTTTGTACTGCTGTGACCATTTTTGAATTATCTTCAACAAAATTTTACTTGTGTGTCATATTAATGATATTGTTTGATAATTTCTACATTCTGCTGGATCATCTTTCTTTGGAATGGGCATTAATATGGATCTTTCCCAGTAAGTTGGCCAGGTAGCTGCCTTCCCAATTTCTTGGCATAGACAAGTGAGTGCTCCCAGCATTGCATCCATTTGTGAAAACATTCTTCAATTCTTGGAGCCTTGTTTTTTGCCACTGTTTTCAGGGCAGCTTGGACTTCTTTTAGCACCATCATTCTTGATCATATTCTACCTCCTAAAATGGTTGAACATCTACCGGTTCTTTTTGGTACAGTGACTCCATATGTTCCTTCCATCTTCTTTTTCTTTGCAAGGAAAACAGAAAGTGGGAATTTATCATTTGTGCAAATAAGGAGCAATGCATGGCCTCATGGCTAAAAGACCATGAGCTCCCCACCCCAAGGGAGCTGGGAACTTTTATGTCCTTGAGTTCCCAGGGGGCAGGGATTGGCACCCGAAATCTGAAACCTCAATCCCTCCCATGCCCATATTAGGAGATCTGGGTGCTGAGTCATATTACAAAGAAAGAGACCTCTCATTTTGCAAATGGGCTCAGGCACCGTGGTGTGCTGGAAAATATCTTCCTCTCCGGCGATGCTCAGGTCAGGGGTTAGGTTGAGGACACAGCTCTTCAGGTCCTGCACATGCACCAAGATTCTGGCTTGTGCATGCATGGGTTTCTGGTGCCAAATTCAAACCATGGTTAGGGCCACAGTGTGGTTGGGCTGAACAGCATTTAGAAACTGCAGCTTGACCGGCTGCGAGTGGAAGGAAAGGAATACGGCCGAGCAGAGGAAGCCTCAGCAGAGGTTTCAGTCCCCCCCTCTAATAGGTTCCTTTTCATCTTAGAACGGGTTTAGGGCCGAAGGTCTCATCTGCTGTGGTTCTTCATGCTGGCTAGGGGTGCTGGCATAGAACTGGGCTCTAGCTGGAACTTGTTCGGGGAAGATACGGTGATATCCCCATCACAACATCATATGCAGGTGGAACTTCTGAAGTCTGGAAGACACAAAATTTACTAAAGGTTAAATAAACAAGGCTCAAATACAAATAGCAGGATGAACATGACCAAGGGCCTAGAAGGGAAAGAAACTATGTTAAGCTCAGGATTGCTGCCTTTACTATATCCCAGGCATCTTGTGAAGTTGGGTATTGGATGAACTTGTGTGGCCATTTACTTTTCTCATAAATCTTTTTCACATTGATTTCTACCTCTCTGGAAGTGTTGGCATGAGTACAGCAAGAGATGTTGGCTACTGGGCAAACACTCCTTGTTCAACTTGCAAATAATCCAGAGCTATAAAAAGGTCTAAGACCACCCTTGCCAAAGAGTCAATGCTCAAGCACTGAATTGTGCAATACTTTCTATGGTCAAGGTCAGATTACGGAGTGTGGCTTCATGATAGGCAAATCCTCCCCAAGGAGCCAGGAGCTCTATTACTACACCTACCCCAATCAAGATTAAACCTAGTACTCTCTTTTGTCTATAATTTGAGGTTCACTTAGAGGCCTGATGTATGTGGACACGGTGCCCAAGGGGGACAAAACCCCAGGGAGCATTGACCAGTGGTAGTGACAGGGTCAATGATAGGAGTTGCCCACAGATGGTCTGGATAATGGTAAGCTGGGTTGTTGCTATTTGGGTATGAGCTGGATCCAGATATACCCATTAGGGTTACATAAAGATTCAGCAATGGTGCAGTTATTGAGGGTGGCATTAGTCAGCTCAAGCCAAGCATTGCTCTGTAAGTTTGGGTCTAGTGGACCATAAAGTTTAGGTCAATATACTCGGTAGGTGGGGCTTTAGTATTCTTTCCTGTGGCATTGTGAATGTGCTTCAGAGGTAGCTGAATGTGCCTAGGGATGTAGGCCCCATGTGGCTGGGCAAGGAACAGTCAGGGAGCAAATAAAAATTCTAGATATCTTCCCTCATAGGTGCCCCTGTGGAACAGACCTGGCTGGTCAGATTAGGTCAGATTAGTCTGGAGACAAATCGTCTCATTCCGATTGCCTGGGGTTTTAGCATTTGAGTTGGTGAGAGCCTGGATAATCTGTTGGACAAAGTCACTACTGTAATTAGAGGAATTAAACTCTTGGTCAATGGGCTGTGAATAGATAGACTGGGTGTGGTTTTCAACCCAGGAAATGTTAATCCCATATATGGGAGTGGATGAAAGATGGGCCCAGAGGGAGTCCCATCATGTGGGGAATCTAGCGGTGTTTTTAGTAGGTGGAGGCACCTGGGTGTAATTGGTGACAGGGCTGCTTCTACATTGCCTTTAGTTCTGGTAGGGAGCATGAAGCAGACCCAGTGATCTCTTAAGTGGAGCCCGTTTGAGGTATTTATGAGATAGTTATCCTGCCATTCTGGGGGCCCTGCCTCCCCCCCAGGGAAGCATAGGAAATAAGCAAACAAGATACAAGGCTTCACGTGGGTTGCAAAAGTGAATAGAGCCATGAACAGAGGTAGTTGACAGTCAGTCATGGAGCACAGTCGGAAACAGACACCAGGCTATACAGAGCCAGAAAACGACTATTGATAAGACTAAAACAATTTACACAGTCGCCAGGGGATGACAATCAGCTGGCACAATTGTCTATCACTTTAACCCTTCTAAAGCCTGAGTCTCTCAATTATCACTGTCCTGCCAGTTCTTACTGTTCTGCAGGATTTGTTGGTTGATACTGAGAGTAGGTATAATGACTGTGTATTCCTTCCATCTTCTTTTGATGCTTCTTGTGTCTTTCAGAATTTTGCTCATAGAATTCTTCAATGTTGCAAGTAGAGGCTTGAATTTTTTCTTCAGCTTTTCCAGCTTGAGAAATGATAGGTGTGTTCCTTCCTTTTGTTTTTTCTAACTCCAAGTCTTTACACATTTTATTATAATACCTTCTCAAGCTGTACTTTGAAATTTTTTGTTCAGCTCTTTTAAGTGATCATTTCTTCCTTTTGCTTTAACTACTCTACGTTCAAGAGCAAGCCACAAACACAACTAAGAGAAAAAATGATTGCTTAATTAGGTAGCCAGTCGCCTGATAGTAAAAGTATCTATTAACTGTAGAATAATTGGATAAAATTCAAGAAAATTTTTCAAAAATTACCAGTTTATGTTACATCCGAGGATATTTGCTTTTAACCATTTGATGTATAAGCTTAATATTATTCTAAAATGAATTTAATACTGAATTAGTTCTCCTAATCTACTGAATAAGACTATATATATATGTATGTGTGTGTCTGTGTGTGTGTGTATATATATATATCTTATTTTAATGTTTAGTTGTTTAATTTCCCCTTTAAATTATACTGGGCATCTTAGTTCATACATATTAATATTTATACTCCTATTTATCTTTTTAATTGACTATAGCTTTCAATCAAAATTCTTGTTTGAGTAATCACATCTTAAATATTGCCAAAAAAAAAATGGAAGATACTTCTTTACATTAAATGAGCCTAATATAATAGTCTTTTTCTTTATGGTGTACAAAAGAAAGAAATACAGTTCATATACATAAGACTAAGAAACAGTCAATATGTCACCCATGTTTATAGCACACAAAGACTATAGCAACATTTTTCCAAAATTATATATACATTTAAAGAAACACATTGTATGCAACTTTATCTGGGTTTGTGTGTATTTTTTCCTGTCAATTATAAACTTTTATTCATTAATTTTAGTAGTACTACAATTATAAATAATATAAAACATTGTAATATTAATAATCTATATTAGCATTCTACTCATAATACTATATAATTTTTTCACTAAATTTACTACTTTGTCGTACAAAAATACTGGTCTTAATTTATTTCTAAGGTTGCTTTCAGCACTAAAGTTTTGTCATTAAGATTTTTGAACTTTATATGAAGATGTCATTGAATGCCAAAATTATGAAATAGTCTGTCTTAATATAGGAAGTAGTCATATGAAATCACAGATTCAAAGTAAATAACATTTGCCAGTTTTTCTCTTATATTCCTCAATATATTATTCAAATTTATGCACCAACCACTAGGGCCAAAGATGAAGAAATAGAAGATTTTTATCAGCTGCTACAGTCTGAAATTGATCGAACATGCAATCAAGGTGCATTTATAATTACTGGTGATTGGCATGCAAAAGTTGGAAACAAGAAGGATCAGTAGTTGGAAAAAATGGTCTTGGGGATAGAAACAATGCTGAGGATTGAATGATGGAATTTTGCAAGACCAATGACTTCTTCATTGCAAAAACCTTCTTTTGCCAACATAAATGGTGACTATACACATGGACCTCATCAAATGGAACACACAGAAATCAAATTGACTACATCTGTGGAAAGAGACAATGGAAAAGCTCAATATCATCAGTCAGAACAAGGCCAGGGGCTGACTGTGGAACAGACCGTCAATTGCTCCTATGCAATTTCAAGCTGAAACTGAAGAAAATCAGAGCAAGTTCACGAGAGCCAAAATATGACCTTGAGTATATCCCACCTGAATTTAGAAACGATCTCAAGAATAGATTTGACACATTGAACACTGGTGACCGAAGACCAGACAAGTTGTGGAATGACATCAAGGACATCACACATGAAGGAAGCAAGAGGTCATTGAAAAGACAGGAAAGAAAGAAAAGACCAAAATGGATGTCAGCCGAGACTCTGAAACTTGCCCTCAAATGTCGAGCAGCTAAAGCAAATGAAAGAATTGAATAAGCAAAAGAACTGAACCGAAGATTTCAAAGGGCGGCTAGAGAAGACAAAGTAAAGTATTATAATGACATGTACGAAGAGCTGGAGATGGAAAACCAAAACGGAAGAACACACTTGGCATTTCTCAAGCTGAAAGAACTGAAGAAAAAACTCAAACCTCTAGTTGCGATAGTGAAGGATTCTATGGGGAAAATATTAAATGATGCAGGAAGCATCAAAAGAAGATGGAAGGAATAGACAGAGTCATTATACCAAAAAGAATTAGTCAATGTTCAACCTTTTCAAGAGGTAGCATGTGATCAGGAACCGATGGTACTGAAGGAAGAAGTCCAAGCTGCTCTGAAGGCACCAGCAAAAAACAAGCCTCCAGGAATTGATGGAATATCCATTGAGATGTTTCAACAAACAGATGCAGCGCTGAAGGTGCTCACTCATCTATGCCAAGAAATATGGAAGACAGCTTCCTGGCCAAATGACTGGAAGAGATCCTTATTTATGCCTATTCTCAAGAAAGGTAATCCAACCAAATGTGGAAATTATAAAACAACATCATTAATATCACACGCAAGCAAAATTTTGCTGAAGTTCATTCAAAAATGGATGCAGCAGTATATCGACAGGGAACTGCCAGAAATTCAGTCCAGTTTCAGAAGAGGACATGGAACCAGGGATAGCATTGCTGATGTCAGATAGATCCTGGCTAAAAACAGAAAATACCAGAAGGATGTTTACCTGTGTTTTATTGACTATGCAAAGGCATTTGACTCTGTGGATCATAACAAATTATGGATAACAATGTGAAGAATGGGAATTCCAGAACACTTAATTGTGCTCATGAGGAAACTTTACATAGATCAAGAGGCAGTTGTTCAGACAGAACAAGGGGATACTGATTGATTTAAAGTCAGGAAACATGTGCGTCAGGGTTGTATTCTTTCAGCATACCTATTCAATCTGTATGCTGAACAAATAATACAAGAAGCTGGCCTATATGAAGAAGAACAGGGCAACAGGATTGGAGGAAGACTCATTAACAACCTGTGTTATGCAGAAGACACAACCTTGCTTGCTGAAAGTGAAAAGGACTTGAAGCACTTACTAATGAAGAACAAAGACCACGGCCTTCAGTATTGATTACACCTCAACATAAAGAAAACAAAAATCCTCACAACTGGACCAGTGAGCAACATCATGATAAATGGAGAAAAGATTGAAGTTGTCAAGGATTTCATTTTGCTCGGATACACAATCAACAGCCATGGAAGCAGCAGTCAAGAAATCAAAAGATGCATTGCATTGGGTAAATCTGCTGCAAAGGACCTCTTTAAAGTGTTGAAGAGCGAAGATGTCACCCTGAAGACTAAGGTGCGACTGACCCAAGACAGGGTATTTTCAATCACATCATATGCATGTGAAAGCTGGACAGTGAATAAGGAAGACCAAAGAAGAGTTGATGCTTTTGAATTGTGGTGTTGGCAAAGAATATTGAATATACCATGGACTGCCAAAAGAACGAACAAATCTGTCTTGGAAGAAGTAGAACCACAATGCTCCTTAGAAGCAAGAATGGTGAGACTGCATCTTACATACTTTGGACATGTTGTTAGGAGGGATCAGTCCCTGGAGAGGGATATCATGCTTGGCAAAGTACAGGGTCAGCAGAAAAGAGGAAGACCCTCAATGAGGTGGATTGACACAGTGGCTGCAACAATGATTTCAAGCATAACAACAATTGTAAGGATGGCACTGGACCGCGTAGTGTTTCATTCTGTTGTGCATAGGGTTGCTATGAGTCGGAACCGACTCGACAGCACCTAACAACATATTCTTCAAAGAATTTATTTTCTCCCATTATCTTTGTATCACTAAAAAGGGGTCAGTCTTTCCAAAAAGTGAAGACAAAATAGTAGTGTGGCAGATTGACACTTTTCACAAGGTGATGTTTACATCTTTCTCTTTGAGAGGTGGGGTTGTATGATCTATTTCTTTGATTCTGGAGTGGTTATTAGCAGAAGTGATACTATACAGCTAGGCTAGATCATAGGAGGTGGTAAAGGTTTCTACCCGGTCCTCTTGGGTCACTCACTCTTGGAACCCATTCACTATACTGTGAGGAAGTGGAGAAGCCATATGTGGAGACCATGTGAGGTCTCAGCTGACAGCCAGCTACATCCACTAGACATGTGAGCTAGCCAGACTTCAGCTCATTATTTACCTTAGCCTTCAGGTTAACACGCTTATGTTGTGTGGATCAGAAATGAATGGTCCCAGCTGAAGACCGTTTGCAAAAATTGCTGTTGTTTTCTGCCATTAGTTTGAGACGGCTTTTTATGCATGGTTAGATATCTAAAGCAGATTATGGTACCAGAAGTGGAACACTGTGGTTGTTTTAAAACATGTTCTCAAATGTTTTAATCCTCCTCACATTGAAAGGTAGGGATCTATGTGCTCTCTCTTTGAACCTGGGTTCACCTTAGTCAATAGTTGACCAGTAGAAAATGGAAGAATTGATGCTATTTGACTTCTGAGGTTAGATTATAAAAGATTATGTATCTTCCACCTGGTACACTGGAACACTAATGCTGGATCCCTAAGATCCACAGTGTAAAAATTCATATCACCCCAAGCTGTCATGCTGTAAGGAATACCAAAGTATCTGATATGGAGGGACCACATGAAGAGATCCTGAAATCACAAGAAAAGAGAGAGACAGAGAGACGAACAGAGACAGAGAGAGATTCCTGACCAACACCTACTGCTCTAAAAAAACCAGAAAACCAAACCCATTGCTGTCAATTCTGATGCATAGCAACCCTATAGGACAGAGTAGAACTGCCCCATAGGGTTTCCAAGGAGCACCTGGTGGATTTGAACTGCCGATCTTTTGGTTAGCAGCCAAAGCTCTTAACCACTATGCCACCAGGGTTCCCTACTGCTCTTGACACCCACAATTCAAGCTCTAGTCATTGTCTGACTGCAACACCATGAAGAACCTTAACTCAGAACTTCCCAGAAAACCCTTCTTAATTTCCGACCTACAGAAACTGTGAAAGATAATAAAATCCTTGACAGCGCTTTAAGGCACTAAGTTTTGCTGTGGTTTGCTATGCAGTGATAAATGACTGATACAATCAGATATTTATACAAATAAACTGATACAATGACTTGATATTTATAAACATGGAAACACATTCTTTAACTGATGTTTAATTAAATGTGTACTTCCAAATAGCTAGAACTATTGGTTAGAAATTCTATTGAGAAAAGTAAAGCAGTGAGCTGATAACTGACTATTTAAAACTCAGGGAGAAAAGAAAAAAAAAAAAAAAAACAGGAGAAAACAAATATAACCAAAGTCCCTTAAGCTTTTCTAAGCTGTATGAGGGAAAGTGGGAAAAAAAGAAAAACAGTGACTTTAAGGAAGAGAAAAAAGGAAGACATAGATGGAAACAAAAGGAAAAAGGCAGAGGCAAAGATATGAAGAAGGTAAACTGTTAAATTTTCTGTTAAATTATTCTGTGAAGGGAATATCATTAAATTATGTCACTTGATATTATTCATTTATATCAGTGTGTTATGTATTAACACATACTCATATTTTATAACATAGCCCAAATAAGTATGCAAGTAAATGCTTTATTTTAACAGTTGGATTTTCTCTGGAAAAAAAGAGTTAATTTAAGTATATTTTCAGAAAATTTTCTTAGGTCTCCATTCTCTTGAGTTATGCTGATGATAAATATATACTCTACTTAACTAAATTTCTGGAAGAAATTATTAGGTCTTAATACTGTGGCTCTAGTAAAAATAAAATAACATTAAAAATCTTATTATTTGAAACTAACTGAAAATTAAGCAAACTTTACTTTTTAAGTAAAAAATTAGAAACAAATTGTATTTCCTTTAACATATAAACTTTAAAATCCCATGAAAATTCTTGTCTAAATATGTTTATATATATATATATGTCAGGAATTTCATCCAACCAACCTACAATCTACTATTCAAAGAATAAAGGTGAAAATAATACTCTCTTGAAGATTTTTGTAATTAGTTTATGTATCTGTCTTCCTAATATTATAATAACATTTTAGAAAATATGATAATGGTTAAAGGATTTTATAATGCAAAAGGCCAGGAAAAATAATTTAAGAGACACAAAAAATTTTTTCAATTAATAAGTTATTATCTACACACATCCCCTTTAAAGAGATAGAAATTTCAGATGACATAAAGAAATACTAATGATCAGTTCCTATCCCCAAAAACCACATGGATGGACACTCAAGCTTCATAATGATCTGTAATGAAATGCCATTCTTCACATATCATATTGTCAAGGATAGAGTGCAAGACTATACCTTGACTGGCAGATATGAACATTGACACAACCTAATGAACAGTTCAGCTGTTGGAGCCTACCAGCTGCTCTGTGGGAGAAAGATGTGACAGTCTGCTGCCCTAAAGATTACAGCCTTGGAAGGCCTAAGGGGGGCTGCCATGAGTCAAAATCAACTCCACGGCAACAGGTTTGGTTTTCTCAGGGATAATGTGGTTGTTGTTGTTAGGTGCCATGGAATCGATTCCTACTCATAGTGACCCTATGTACAAAAGAGTGAAATACTGACTGGTCCTGTGCTATCCTCAGAATTCTTGTTATGCTTGAGAATGTGGCGGTAAATGCCAAAAGATTTAAACATGCTTGAGACTTTTCTTCTATTAATTCTGCATCTAGGAATTTGTCTTAAGAAAAGAATAAAAGATTGGCACAAAGATTTCTGCATGAGTGGTTCGTTAAAATATTTTTATAGTAGCAAATATGTGACTATAACTAGATGTGTTCCAATGGTTAAATCAACTATGGGATATTCATCAGAAATACCATAAAACTATCAAAACGATTTAGCAGAATATTTAACTGCATGAGTAAATTTTCTTTATGTAGCACTACTTGGAAAAATATGACTGCATTTTATTTTATTCAAAACCATATATTTACCACAAGGCATATATACCAAAATGTTAATAATATTCATTTGTTATTTCTGAGTGGTTGGATTATGAATAACCTTTATTTTCCTTTTTGGCGATTTTCTCTGTTTTTATAATTTTCTAGTTGTTTTAAAGGTTTGTTTCTTTTGTTATCTTTAAAACTGAAGATACAACTAGAAAATTATAAAATATTTAAGGTAAATGCATTTCAAAATATAGAATCAAATGCAAAATGTTAATGTATAGTTCAGATATTACTGAACATAAAGAAAATTATTCTTTCTATGCAATAAATAACTGTATAATTGCACCTTTTAATATAAGACGCATTGGGAAAGAAATGTAAATAATTATTTTGCGATGTAATCTTTTCAATCTGTAATAGAGAATTTGAAAATGGAATTACATACTAAAACATAAACCTAGTAATTTAGTCATAAAAGAAACAAGATAACATTTTGTAACAGAGGATTTTATTTAAAATTGCTTTTAATTCATTACTTTGGCAGTAGATACTAACATATGAATATGTAATTTTATTACGATAGGGCCATGTCCTTTGACAGTTATGAATAATTGATTTCTATTATGAAATATTTCCTGTGGAAAAAAATGCTCTTATCATCATCTTTTTAGATGTAAGAAGAGCAGGAGAACTGACTTAACACATTCATTTATTGTTTTGACACTATTTGTTGACTAGCTAGGGAACTGGGAAATATCAGTAACAAGCAAAGATAATTCACATCATGGAGGATGCTCTAGTGGAGGGAGATTAACTCTTATACAAAATTTACTATGTGCCAGGTACTGTTCTAAGTGTTTTTCAAATATTAAACTATTTAATCCACATAGTAAACTTACAAGGTAGGCACTCATCCTCCATATTTTCAAGATGAGGAAACTGAGGCAGAAGCGCAGAGAGTTTAAGTGACTATCTGAGGTTACGTAGCTAGCAAGTGGTGGAGCCAGAATTCAAACCCAGTTTCTTAAAACTCCATGCTCTTAAACACCATGCTGGTTGGCCTAACTTTTGTTGCCTTTTTCAAAGCAAATAAATGTTGAATGCCTGCTAGTTATTTTCCAAGTTAAATATCCTTCTTTACTCCAAAATTATTTTAGTGCCTATTTTATTCCCTAAATTGCTGCCCTACCATCTTGTATCAAAATGAAATAAATGCAAAAGGATATTTTCCCTTGTCTCTTTTATAGAAGGTGAAACTTTGTTGGACAGTATCATTAAACCAAACTATTTTTCTTCATTGCTTTTATTTGCAAAGAATTTACATTTCAAAACAGACCCAGATGATTGTGCATCCCGTTCATTTAGTTGTTAACTAAAATACACATTAAGCATAGCAGAGATTTGTCTCATCATTAACAGACATTAAAATGAATTTTATCAATATTATGGATCAAGAGATTTAATTGCATGACATTGTTATTATACTGTCATAAATATCTAATTATAAAGACTTAGTAATAATTGTTAAGCATATACTTTAAATGATAAATCAAGAAAAATATTTACCCCATATAGACTCACATGTTTATTAAAATATCTTAGGTTACTCAAGTTTTGCTGCTATGATTTATTTATTATGCACTTATGGTTTACAATGTGCTTAGGGGAGTTCTTGAGCCCTGGTGGCACAGTGGTTAAGAACTCAGCTGCTGACCAAAAGTTTGGCAGTTCCAATCCACTAGCCACTCTTTGTAAACCCTATGCGGCAGCTCTATGGGGGCCCCTCATAGGGTCACTATCAGTCGGAATTGATTCAACTCCAATGAGTGGGTTTTTTTTTTTTTGGTTTAGGAGAGTTCTAGGAAGATGAAGTCCAGAGCAAAATCCCTGGTTTTCTGTAATTCTCAACTTTTCTGAAGGGACTCAACAAACAAAATAAGTCTGCTGGAGTAGCGTGTGCACTGGAAGTTGTGATTTCTGTGAAGAAGACAGGAGACTTGTCTTTGTTGCCTGTGCTGTCTGGAAAGAACCTAAAGTAATGACTGCAGTTTTTGCAGCTATCAGAGTAGCTTTGGCTGGTGGATGCTCTTGCAACTTGAAGTGGAAGTAAAAAAAGGGAGGGTGAATTTCCCAGACCGCCGAGAACTATCTTTTGAAGGTCCATGATTCTCCTCGTAACTCGAGGATTACTGTAGAGTTACAAAACATTACTGGGATGAATTGCATCTGGTCCTGCAGTTGGGGACGCCCTCCATCATTTGTGTCTGGTCTTCTCATTTGTATCAGGAGAGGTCTGGGATTATCAATTGCTGAATTTATTATCTCAGGGAATGAGTCCCCATTCCGCCAATCATTACATGTTACTCCATTAAACAAAAATCACTGATTTTTCTATTGGCTGTGGGAATACCACTGCAAAAGAGAGCTCAGAAATCAGTACTATACATTTGCCAATGAATTCACATACACGAATAGGTTAAAAATTATCTATTTAAGATTTATCATCTTGAAGGTAAAGATGACAAATTAAAGCAAGTGGTGACCACTCTGAACAATTCAAGAGAAAATTAGAGAACTCTCAAAAACTGAAATAAAATTGGAGCTGAAAACTTACATTATGCAATTCTGTTATTTTTAAAATTTATTACTTAAAATTGAAGAAGAGAATTGCTGCTACGGAAACTCATCTGGGTAAGAAGAAACAGAGAGGAAAAATACAAAGAAATGAATATGTTGAAAGGAAAGAGACTTGAAGGATAATTATAATAGTTTAGAATTTCCAGTAATATAAATGGATAATTTTGTTATTGAATACTTTAAAGGCCAAGCACAGATTCTTGAAGCAAAAGACACTGTATAGACATATAATGAAAGATTAACATTCAAAAACTCTAAACTATTTGAGCAAAACACAGGAATTGGGAGTTGGGGGAAATCAGATTATTGCAATACAGTGTGATAGGTATTGAGCTATGAGGATTACTCTGGTATACTATAATAATATGGTATGGAGGGGCAAATATACCATATTAATGTTAGTCAAGGAATTTTTTTCATGTAATTTTTTAAAAATAATTTTTATTGTGCTTTAAGTGAAAGTTTATAAATCAAGTCAGTCTGTGACATATAAGTTTATATACACCTTACTCCATACTCCCACTTACTCTCCCCCTAATGAGTCAGCCTGCTCCCTCCTTCCAGTCTCTCCTTTCATGACGATTTTGCCAGTTTCTAACCCTCTCTACCCTCCTATCTCCCCTCCAGACAGGAGATGCCAACACAGTCTCAAGTGTCCATCTGATACAAGTAGCTCACTCTTCATCAGCATCTCTCTCCAACCCATTGTCCAGTCCCTTCCAAGTCTGATGGGTTGTCTTCGGGAATGGTTCCTGTCCTGGGCCAACAGAAGGTTTGGGGACCATGGCCACCAGGATTCTTCTAGCCTGCCTCAGTCAGACCATTAAGTCTGGTCTTTTTATGAGAATTTGGGGTCTGCATCCCACTGTTCTCCTGCTCCCTCAGGGGTCCTCTGTTGTGCTCCCTGTCAGGGCAGTCATCGATTCTGGCCAGGCACCATCTAGTTCTTCTGGTCTCAGGATGATGTAAGTCTCTGGTTCGTGTGGCCCTTTCTGTCTCTTGGGCTCATAGTTATCATGTGACCTTGGTGTTCTTCATTCTCCTTTGATCCAGGTGGGTTGAGACCAATTGATGCATCTTAGATGGCCGCTTGCTAGCGTTTAAGACCCCAGATGCCACACTTCAAAGTGGGATGCAGAATGTTTTCATAATAGAATTATTTTGCCAATTGACTTAGAAGTTCCCTTAAGCCATAGTCCCCAAACCCCCGTCCCTGCTCCACTGACCTTCGAAGCATTCAGTTTATCCTGGAAACTTCTTTGCTTTTGGTCCAGTCCAGTCAAGCTGACCTTCCGTGTAATGAGTATTGTCCTTCCCTTCACCTAAAGTAGTTCTTACCTACTAAAAACTAATTAGTAAATAACCCTCTCCTACCCTCCCTCCCTCCCCCTCCATAACCACAAATGAATGTGTTCTTCTCAGTTTATACTATTTCTCAAGATCTTATAATAGTGGTCTTATACAATATTTGTCCTTTTGCATCTGACTAATTTCACTCAGCATAATGCCTTCCAGGTTCCTCCATGTTATGAAATGTATCACAGAATCGTCACTGTTCTTTATCGATGCGTAGTATTCCATTGTGTGAATATAACATAATTTATTTAACCATTCATCCACTGATGGACACCTTGGTTGCTTCCAGCTTTTTGCTTTTGTAAACAGTGCTGCAATAAACATGGGTCTGCATATATCTGTTTGCGTAAAGGCTCTTATTTCTCTAGGGTATATTCCAAGGAGTGGGATTTCTGGGTTGTATGGTAGTTCTATTTCTAACTTTTTAAGAAAACGCCAGATAGATTTCCAAAGTGGTTGTACCATTTTACATTCCCACCAACAGTGTATAAGAGTTTAAATCTCTCTGCAGCCTCTCCAACATTTATTCTTTTGTGTTTTTTGGATTAATGCCAGCCTTGTTGGAGTGAGATGGAATCTCATTGTAGTTTTAATTTGCATTTCTCTAATGGCTAATGATCGAGAGCATTTTCTCATGTATCTGTTAGCTGCCTGGATATCTTCTTTAGTGAAGTACGTGTTCATTTCCTTTGCCCACTTCTTGATTGAGTTGTTTGTCTTTTTGTGGTTGAGTTTTAACAGAATCATATAGATTTTAGAGATCAGGTGCTGGTCTGAGATGTCATAGCTGAAAATTCTTTCCCAATCTGTAAGTGGTCTTTTTACTCTTTTGGTGAAGTCTTTAGATGAGCATAGGTGTTTGATTTTTAGGAGCTCCCAGTTATCGGGTTTCTCTTCATCATTTTTAGTAATGTTTTGTAGTCTGTTTATGCCTTGTATTAGGGCTTCTAACGTTGTCCCTATTTTTTCTTCCATGATCTTTATCGTTTTAGTCTTTATGTTTAGGTCTTTGATCCACTTGGAGTTAGTTTTTGTGCATGGTGTGAGGTATGGGTCCTGCTTCATTTTTTTGCCAATGGATATCCAGTTATACCAGCACCATTTATTAAAAAGACTATCTTTTCCCCAATTAACTGACACTGGGCCTTTGTCAAATATCAGCTGCTCATAAGTGGATGGATTTATATCTGGGTTCTCAATTCTGTTCCATTGGTCTATGTGCCTGTTGTTGTACCAGTACCAGGCTGTTTTGACTACTGTGGCTGTATAATATGTTCTAAAATCAGGTAGAGTGAGGCCTCCCACTTTCTTCTTCTTTTTCAGTAATGCTTTGCTTATCCAAGGCTTCTTTCCCTTCCATATGAAGTTGGTGATTTGTTTCTCCATCACATTAAAAAATGACATTGGAATTTGGATCGGAAGTGCATTGTATGTATAGATGGGTTTTGGTAGAATAGACATTTTTTACTATGTTAAGTCTTCCTATCCATGAGCAAGGTATGTTTTTCCACTTAAGTATGTCCTTTTTAATTTCTTGTAGTAGTGCTTTGTAGTTTTCTTTGTATAGGTCTTTTACATCCTTGGTAAGATTTATTCCTAAGTATTTTATCTTCTTGGGGGCTACTGTGAATGGTATTGATTTGGTGATTTCCTCTTCGATGTTCTTTTTGTTGATGTAGAGGAATCCAAGTGATTTTTGTATGTTTATCTTGTAACCTGAGACTCTGCCAAACTCTTCTATTAGTTTCAGTAGTTTTCTGGAGGATTCCTTAGGGTTTTCTGTGTATAAGATCATGTCATCTACAAATAGAGATAATTTTACTTCTTCCTTGCCAATCCGGATGCCCTTTATTTCTTTGTCTAGCCTAATTGCTCTGGCTAGGACCTCTAGCACAATGTTAAATAAGAGCAGTGATAAAGGGCATTCTTGTCTGGTTCCCATTCTCAAGGGAAATGCTTTCAGGCTCTCTCCATTTAGAGTGATGTTGGCTGTTGGCTTTGTATAGATGCCCTTTATTATGTTGAGGAATTTTCCTTCAATTCCTATTTTGCTGAGAGTTTTTATCATAAATGGGTGTTGGACTTTGTCAAATGCCTTTTCTGCATCAATTGATAAGATTATGTGGTTTTTGTCTTTTGTTTTATTTATATGGTGGATTACATTAATGGTTTTTCTAATATTAAACCAGCCTTGCATACCCGGTATAAATCCTACTTGGTCGTGGTGGATTATTTTTTTGATATGTTGTTGAATTCTATTGTCTAGAATTTTGTTGAGGATTTTTGCATCTATGTTCATGAGGGATATAGGTCTGTAATTTTTTTTTTTTTTTTTTTTTGGTGTCTTTGCTTGGTTTTGGTATCAGGGATATGGTGGCTTCATACAATGAGTTAGGTAGTATTCCATCATTTTCTATGCTTTGAAATACCTTTAGTAGTAGTGGTGTTAACTCTTCTCTGAAAGCTTGGTAGAACTCTGCAGTGAAGCTGTCCGGGCCAGGGATTTTTTTTGTTGGGAGTTTTCAATCTCTTTTTTTGTTATGGGTCTATTTAGTTGTTCTACTTCTGATTGTGTTAGTTTAGGTAGGTAGTGTTTTTCCAGGAATTCATCCATTTCTTCTAGGTTTGCAAATTTGTTAGAGTACAGTTTTTCGTAATAATCTACTATGATTCTTTTAATTTCAGTTGGGTCTGTTGTGATATGGCCCATCTCGTTTCTTATTCGGGTTATTTGTTTCCTTTCCTGTATTTCTTTAGTCAGTCTGGCCAATGGTTTATCAATTTTGTTAATTTTTTCAAAGAACCAGCTTTTGGCTTTGTTAATTCTTTTGATTGTTTTTCTGTTCTCTAATTCATTTAGTTCAGCTCTAATTTTTATTATTTGTTTTCTTCTGGTGCCTGATGCATTCTTTTGTTGCTCGCTTTCTATTTGTTCGAGTTGTAGGGACAGTTCTCTGATTTTGGCTCTTTCTTCTTTATGTATGTGTGCATTTATCGATATAAATTGACCTCTAAGCACTGTTTTTACTGTGTCCCAGAGGTTTGGATAGGAAGTGTTTTCATTCTCGTTGCATTCTATGAATTTCTTTATTCCCTCCTTAATGTCTTCTATAACCCAGTCTTTTTTCAGGAGGGTATTGTTCAGTTTCCAAGTATTTGATTTCTTTTCCCTGATTTTTCTGTTATTGATTTCCACTTTTATGGCCTTGTGGTCTGAGAAGATGCTTTGTAATATTTCGATGATTTGGATTTTGCAAAGGTTTCTTTTATGACCTAATATGTGATCTATTCTAGAGAATGTTCCATGTGCACTAGAAAAAAACGTATATTTTCCAGCTGTTGGGTGGAGTGTTCTGTATAGGTCTATGAGATGAAGTTGGTTGATCGTAGCAATTAGGTCTTCCGTGTCTCTATTGAGCTTCTTACTGGAAGTCCTGTCCTTCTCCAAAAGTGGTGTGCTGAAGTCTCCTACTATAATTGTAGAGGTGTCTATCTCACTTTTCAGTTCTGTTAAAGTTTGTTTTATGTGTCTTGCAGCCCTGTCACTGGGTGCATAAACATTTAATATGGTTATATCTTCCTGGTCCATTGTCCCTTTGATCATTATGTAGTGTCCTTCTTTATCCTTTGTGGTGGATTTAACTTTAAAGTCTATTTTGTCAGAAATTAATATTGCTACTCCTGCTCTTTTTTGCTTGTTGTTTGCTTGATATATTTTTTTCCATCCTTTGAGTTTTAGTTTGTTTGTGTCTCTAAGTCTAAGGTGTGTCTCTTGTAGGCAGCATATAGATGGATCGTGTTTCTTTATCCAGTCTGAGACTCTCTGTCTCTTTATTGGTGCGTTTAGTCCATTTAGATTCAGCGTAATTGTAGATAAGTGTGTGTTTAGTGCTGTCATTTTGATGCCTTTTTGTGTGTGTTGTTGACAATTTCACTTTTCCACTTGCTTTTTTGTGCTGAGACTTTTTTCTTTGTAAATTGTGTGTTCCTCATTTTCATAGTAGTTGACTTTATGTTTGCTGAGTCGTTATGTTTTTCTTGGTTTTTATTTTGAATTAAGGAATTGTTATACCTCTTTGTTGTTACCTTAATATTTACCCCTATTTTTCTAAGTAAAAACCTAACTTGTACTGTCCTATATTGCCTTGTTTTCCTCTCCATATGGCAGTTCTAGTCCTCCTGTATTTAGTCCCTCTTTTTGATTATTGTAATCTTTTACATATTGACTTCAATGATTCCCTGTTTTGAGGATTTTTTTTCTTTTTAAAATTAATCTTAATTTGTTTTTGTGATTTTCCTATTTGAGTTGATATCAGGATGTTCTGTGACCTTGTGTTGTGCTGGTATCTGATATTATTGGTTTTCTGAGCAAACAATTTCCTTTAGTATTTCTTGTAGCTTTGCTTTGGTTGTTGCAAATTCTCTAAGCTTGTGTTCATCTGTAAATGTTTTAATTTCACCTTCATTTTTGAGAGAGAGTTTTGCTGGATATATGATCCTTGGCTGGCAGTTTTTCTCCTTCAGTGCTCTATATATGTCATCCCATTGCCTTCTTGACTGCACGGTTTCTGTTGAGTAGTCTGAACTTATTCTTATTGATTCTCCTTTGTAGGAGACCTTTCTTTTCTCCCTGGCTGCTTTTAAAATTTTCTCTTTACCTTTGGTTTTGGCAAGCTTGATGATAATATGTCTTGGTGATATTCAGTCTTATATGGGGTTTGACGAGCATCTTGGATAAATATCCTTTTGTCTTTCATGATGTCAGGGAAGTTTTCTGCCAACAGATCTTCAACTATTCTCTCTGTATTTTCTGTTAACCCTCCCTGTTCTGGAACTCCAATCACAGGCAAGTTATTCTTCTTGATAGAGTCCCACATGATTCTTAGGGTTTCTTCATTTTTTTTAATTCTTTTATCTGATTTTTTTTCAGCAATATTGGTGTCAATTCCCTTATCCTCCAGGTCTCTCACTCTGCATTCCAATTTCTCGAATCTGCTCCTCTGACTTCCTATTGAGTTGTCTAATTCTGTAATTTTACTGTTAATCTTTTGGAAATCTGAATGCTGTCTCTCTATGGATTCTTGCAGCTTATTAATTTTTCCACTATGTTCTTGAATAATCTTTTTGATTTCTTCAACTGCTTCATCAGTGTGTTCCTTGGCTTTTTCTGTAGATTGCCTTATTTCATTTATGAGGTCATCTCTGATGTCTTGAAGCATTCTGTAAATTAGTTTTTTATATTCTGCATCTGGCAATTCCAAAATTGTATCTTCATTTGGGAAAGATTTTGATTTTTTTTGTTTGGGGAGTTGTAGAAGCAATTATGGTCTGCTTCTTTATGTGGTTTGGTATCGACTGCTGTCTCCAAGCCATCTATAAGATACTGTAATGATTTATTTTATATTTGCTCACTGAGTCTTATCTTGTTTTGTTTTCTTTCAGTATACGTAGATGGGCTACTAGATTGCACTGTCTTGATTGTTTTAGCCCTTGAATCACTTATGTCCTATTACCAGCTGGTTTGGGCTGTTACCAGATATATAAGCCTGAGCCCATTCACTATTCTTGAGTAGAATCTGATTTTGGGTCACCAAGTGTGTGGTGCAGACTGTCACCTATCCACCTAGAGGAGTAGTGGTGATAGTTGTGTGCACCAGATTGTAGTAGCAGCAGGGGGTCCCACTCCAGTGGGGGCAGGATGCTGACAGGGTTCCCCCAAGTGCCAGTGAGGTAGGCATGTCTTTGTTCCTAAAGCACTTTGGTGGGTGGGCTCTGCAGCTGTACCTTAGGCAACCAATGCATGTACCTGTATAGATTGTTAGGTGTCACCATCCTCAGACCCCTATGGCAGGTGGCTAGGTGGTCTGGGGGGAGTTTCAGCCCTTAGTTCCCCATTGTGGGTCAGTGAGGGCTCTGTTTAATACACAGAGATATCAGACCTGGGAAACTTTTCTTTCCAGAAATCCGCTAAAACAATTACAGTCAGATCCCTATCAGAATAGCCTTTGCATTATAATAGCCACCTTGTTTCCTGTAGGGATGAAAGCCCAAGACTGTGGATCTCATATGCTTGGCTGAAGCTGGTTCTGTATTTTTAGTCCAATTTCGGGAAGTCCAGGAAGGATTTTTGGTCCCTGGGTTTTTTGTAGCTCTTCTCTCAGGCCAGGAGAATGGGTTAGGAAAAGACAGAAAAAAAAAAAGAAACAAAAAAACAAAAAACAGCAGAGTACTTCACTCTCTGGCTCAGGAAATTCCAATGTTAATGAAGCCACCTGGGAAGGGGAGCGGAGGGATCAGACAGAAAAAAAGCACCCCGGAATATAGACAAAGTTACTTATCTTGCTTGGTGATGACTGTTTTATCTGAAATTCTCGAGGGGTGTGTAGCCTGTGTACTTTGGCTGGTTCAAGATTGCCCCTGAAGGTCAGGCCCCCGTCCTGTGCTTGTGCTGTCTCAGAAGTCATGGTCAGTTCCTCTGCTCCCAGTCCAAAGCCCAGTGCCCAGGTTCCCCAGCTGGGACACCACACTCCCAGCTCCAAAACCAGTCGCTGCCTTCCGGTGACTTCTCCTCCTGTCAGCCGCGTTTCTGTGCTGCCTGTGTGCACTGGCTGGCCTTCCCCCGAGGTCACTTCTGGGGGCTAGGGCTGCATCCCGTGTTTGCACCGTCTCAGGATGCCGTGCTCAGCTCCCCTGCGCCCAGTCCAAAGCCTGGCACCAAGGTTTTCTGACTGGGACGCTGGCCCCAGGCTCTGAAAACAGTCGTTGCTCCCCGTGGTTGCTCGTTCTCAGTCTTTGTCACTGAGGTCATCTCTTTAGATCTGTGTTTGATGGTCAGGGTTTGTAGATTGTCATGTATGTGATCAATTCACTTGTTTTTCCGAGTCTTTGTTGCAAGAGGGATCTGAGGTAGCTTCTACCTAGTCAGCCATCTTGGCCCCGCCTCTCTAATTTATTTTTGGTGTTGAAAATAAACATAGCAGAACGTAAACAATTTCTATATATACAATTCAGTGACATCGATTATATTCTTTAAGTAGTGAGCCATTCTCACCTTCCTTTTCTGCCCTCTAAGTTTCCTATTTGATCATTCCAGTTGCTGTTGTCAATTTGATCCCATTCTTCAAAAAAAGATTCTCTTTGTTAAAGTGTCTTCAGAATCTCACCTGAATGTGTCACTTGTTTCTGAATGAACCCTGAAAATGCAATAATTTAATTAAATGAAAATCAGTAGATACTTATTGAGCATAATCAGTGAAATAGCATTTATAGGAATAGAAATTTATATTTATTTTGATTTAGCATTGGTTAAAGTTATTGTTGAAACTATAATGAGAAACATTGAGAAGTGGAGGAGAGGGTTGACACAAGTGCTCTTGAGATTGCAAAGGAGGGGCTAGTCATTTCCCTTTTCTTTGCCAAAAGAAGAGAAGGTTAAGAAATACTTACAAATCACATACCGTAAGGACACAATGAAGTGTTAGCCTGGGGACCAATAGTAATGAAACTGCTTAAAATAGAATTATACATATCCTATACCCTGTGGTGGAAACCCTGGTGGCGCAGTGGTTAAGTGCTATGGCTGCTAACCAAGAGATCAGCAGTTCGAACCCGTCAGGCACTCCTTTGAAACCCTATTGGGCAGTTCTACTCCGTCCTGTAGGATCGCTATGAGTTGGAATCAACTCGATGACAGTGGGTTTGGTTTTTTGCTTGGTTTTTATACCTTGTGGATGGTGCAGGAACTGGCAGTGTTTCGTTTTGTTGTACCTAAGGTCACTAGGATCCAGACCCGACTCCATGGTACGTAGTAACAACAACAATATACATTGTGAGGATAAAATTGAGCTCTCAGCATGTTATAAATCCAGAGGCAAATCTCACAATGGTTAAGAGCACCTGGCCACTGGAGCCAGATAAACTGGACAGAATCCCAGCT
Organism: Elephas maximus indicus; assembly: GCF_024166365.1. NCBI lineage: Eukaryota > Metazoa > Chordata > Mammalia > Proboscidea > Elephantidae > Elephas > Elephas maximus. The sequence continues at coordinate 136,721,660 of NC_064822.1, read as the reverse complement.
CTACCATTAACCAACCAGTAGTGTGATTTGAAACAAATTAGTTGTCTTCTTTGTGCCTCAGTTCCCTTATGTGTAAAGTGAAGACAAAAATAAGACTAAAATACCTACTCAGAGGATTAATTATATGAGAACTAAATTTGATATATATCTGAAGTACTTACAATAGAGCTATTATATTTAGTGTAGGCACTAAATAAAGGATTGTTTTATTATTTTTATTTGTTGGAAAATGTGAAAAGTTTTTCATATTCTTCTCTAACTACAGAAATCTAATAGTTATTTATGTGGGATATAATCCTTATTCTTGAGGTTGTGATTTCTGTCAAGCTTGTTTTACATGTTTGTTGTGGGAAATTATATTCATTCTATGTATGTTCTCGAATAGTATATTTGATTAAATATATTTGTTGTACAAAATTGAATTTACCTCGTGTAAATTGTAATGTACATACCAACATTGTGATAATTAGCCTTCTTTCTGTGAAACCTGAAATACTCATTTATATTTATTGGAATATTTTATCTGTTTCTCAGAAAGCATCACATCATTTTGTCTTGACAATCTTCCTATATGCCCAGTGTAAAAAATAAACTGATTGCAACATATTGAGTCATAAATCAAAATGTGAAGCATGTTTTTTCAACTTAAAGAAGTAAAGATGAATAAGACTTGGTATCTGTCACCAAGGAAACCCTGGTGGTGTAGTGGTCAAGTGCTACAGCTGCTAACCAAAGGGTTGGCAGTTCAAATCCTCCAGGCGCTTCTTGGAAACTCTATCGGGCAGTTCTACTCTGCTCTGTAGGGTCACTGTGAGTCAGAATCGACTCAACGGCACTGGGTTTTGGTTTATCTGTCACCAATAAGCTTGTCTTCGACCAAAGTAATTTAATTCCAACCACTACTACTAAGGTTCAGCCATGCTTTGATAGGGAAAGTGTGGCCATACATCTGAATTTACACCTATTTGTTCCAGCGTACTTGATAACAGTGTCCCCTTCCACATTCAAAATTTTATGATAATAAGTTGTATGATTGAATAATAAATTTTATGATTGCCCTAGATAGTAGACACTGCCTACACAAAGGCCCTTATAGTCAAATACACTTCAAGAATTAGATTTTAAGGCAAAGTACAGGGTTGATTTGATGTAATGACAGATTTAGCAAAAGGCCAAGAGTCGTCTTCTGAAGATATCTAAGACTATAGACTCCTTGTAATGATCTCTCCCTACACTGCTGTCTGAAATCCACCGTTAGTGATTCATTCCTGTTGACTGTTAAAAAAGAAAGACAAATTTGTAATATTCCAATAAAAATGCATAATAAGAATCTGATCATGAGGAAACCTCAGACAAGCCTAAATTAAGGAAAATTCTGTAAAATAGCTAGCCTATAGTTGCTGATTCAACAGCAACAGTCTTCAAAAAAAAAGTATCATGAAAGATAAGGGAAGACTGAAGGACTTTTTTTTTTAGGTTAAAAACATTAAAAATACATGACAACTTAATGTAATAGGTGATACTGGATTGGTTCCTGGATAGAAAGGGGTTAACTCAGCAGGCCTGAGTTACTCAAGCCCTGCACATTCCAAATAAAGGCCTGTATTCAGGACTGGTTCTTAGCTGGCTCCTGGCAAATAACCTCTGGTTTCTTAGAACATTCTTCCTGATAAGAATGTTTTTTGTATCTGAGGCCTTGGACCATGCAGTATTAGCTTGACCAGATAACTTTATCCTAGCAATGTGATTTATGGAGAATGCTTGCTTTGAGGGTGGGGGGAAGGAGAGGAGAGCTGGAGAACGAGTAGCTCAGTCAGCAGTGCTGCACGCCAACATGACTGGCTCCCAATTAAAACCGTGGACACGAAAGCTCAGGTGAGCTTCCCTGGCTGACAGTACTTCACATGTGTTATCCCACATCATTGCTGGAAGAATTAAGCATGTTCCTGTGTGCTTTCACAGGAGGGAATACCTGGGAACTTGAACCTAGTTTCTTCTGGACTTCACCCCATGCATCTTTTCTTTTCGCGCATTTTAATCTGTATTCTTTTGGGGTAATAAACTGTAACTGTGAGTACAACAGGTTTTCTTGGTCCTGTGAGTTCTAGTAAAGCATTAAATCTCAAGATAGTCTTGCAGACCCCTGAGACAGTTCCTATCTTAAACAAAATTCTCAGGAAGGACATTTTTGAAGTAATTAATGAAACTGGAATATGTACTGCATATTAGACAAAAATATTATTTCAATATTAGAATTCCTGAATTTGATAACTGTCCTGAGATTGTGCAAGAGAGCATCCTTGTTCTGAGGATATACACATTGATGTATTACAGGGTCAAGGGGCATGATGACCACACGCACGCAAAAAAAAAACCATTGTCTTTGAGTCGATTCCGATTCACAGAGACCGTATGGGACAGAGTAGCACTGCCCCATAGGGTTTCTAAGGAGTGCCTGGTGGATTTGGACTGCCAACCTCTTGGCTAGCAGCCATAGCTCTTAACCACTACACCACCAGGGTCAAATGCCTTAGAAAAAAAAAATTATGTATATACATATTTAGAGAGAATAAAGCTAATGTGTCTACATTTGGTAAATTTGGATTAAAAGTAATGGGGGCTCCTTGTCATTCTAGCAACTTTTCTGTAACTTTAAATTACATAAAAATACAAAGTTGAAACAGAAACCTCTGCAAAGGGCTGTGTGTGTGTGTGTGTGTGTGCACGCGTGTGTGTGAGAGAGAGACTGTGAGTGAATTCAGATATGAATTCACTATCTGAGTTTTCTCAATATTTGATAAATAAATAAAAGGTAGAGAAATAGCTCAATTATTAAGCAGACAGAATAAAATTATTGAACAGGTAGAGGTCTGCCTTGAGGTCGAAATTGTCAATAAAAAGGCAAATGGAAGGATACCAAATAAAAGTGTAAATGATAAGAATAGTTATTTGGTCTTTGATGGGGTTGGCCAAGCTGGGATGTGAACAAAGACTTGCAGACAAACCTGGCAGAAGATAATTGTGACAATCTAGTTTTCCTGGGTAGGCATGGGATTCAGAGAACATCGTGGCAGGCAGTGATTCCAGTGTGCACATTGGTGGTGTCAGAAGGTCTAACATGGGGTAGGATTCCACGGGGAGTCAAGGAACAGGCAATTTCTAGGAATCCAGAATGGAGGGAGTTTTACATCCTATGAAGCTAGAAAAAAATTAATACTTATTCAAAGGTGATGCAAGCTAAAAAAAAAAAAAAGAATGGGACTCCAGGTCCCAGAACTACTTGCAAGAATAGTATTGGTAGTCAGGCACCAACCAAGTAATGAAATAGAGATAATGAAGCCTGGTCAGCTCAGGAAGTTATTAATCAGAACTGAGGTAGAAAATCTTAGCGGGATCAACAAGTTGAAGCGATGAACAATCAACCTTCCGCAAAGAGTTATTTGTTGAAAGAGCTCCTAGCTTCTGAGAAGGGCAGTGTTTACAGATAGAAAGTAAGTGAACCCAGCAGGAAAATTTAGAGGGCTTCAAAAAGAGAGTTCCAGGCAGTCATGGCAATTACTCTTTTCAAAAAATTCCTGGGATAGGATTGCCAAAAGAAGATGTGTAGGGTATGAAGAAAAATGAATTTTACATTCATATAAATCTGTGTTTAAAATTTGTCTCTATGACTTATTGCCACTGAGACCTTGATCAGAGTCTCACAACATTACCTACTTCAGAGAAATATTTTAGAATTAAAATAAAATAAATAAATATGTAAAACTCTTGGAGACGTGCTTGGTACACAGTGTGCAATAGATTCATAGTTCAAAACAAAAATCATTTAATAAAAAAGCCTTCTTGTGTTTGAGAACAAACCAAAAAAAAAACTTCCTAGTGGCAGCCTGCTTCTGAAGTTTGCTTTCACCATGAGAGATCGATACGTATATAATATTAGCATCAAAGTCTACCAAGTAGGTTTGAGAGTAAAAGTTGGCTGATTGCATCAACGGTTTCAGGGAGTTTCTGCAGATTTGAGCCCCAAACTCTGTTTTAAGGAAAACATTAGTCATATGGTAAGAGAGTGTGGAGCTTCCTATTGTAAATGCCAAAGAAAGTCATTGATATTTACACTTGGCCTAGAACCTTGCCCAGTAGGGAATCTGACAGAAAAATAAATTATATGTAATTTAAATATGTAAACTACAGACTGAAAATGAGAAGGTAGGTAAATAATTATAAAACTAATTTGATCACAAAGACTGTTCATGGAAACAAGGTTTATAAAAAACAATAGCACTTTTTTCTGTCTTGTTCCTCCTCAACTCTTACTTTATAAATATTGTAGTCATAAGGAAAACAGTAATCTCTTAAATTTGGAAAATATTTTGTGGTGATGATATACTTTTGTCAACACTATCTCATTTGAAACAGCAAACCTATGAGTTGTGTAAGGAATATGATATTCCCATTTTATAGATAATAAACCTGGAATTCAGAGAGTTCATATGAACTGCTCAAGGTTAAACAGCTAACAAGCAAAGATAAGAAAAATGTAACTTCCCATTCCAAAAAAAATACTATTGTTTCTAATTCATCATTCCGTTCATTTTATATATATATATCCACCACTCATCCGTCATTTTGTCATACTGTGGTGGCTTGTGTGTTACTGTGATGATGGAAGATATGTCATGGGCAGTTCAAAGACCAGTGGGGTCACCCTTGGTGGACAGGTTTAGCAGAGCTTCCAGACTAAGACAGACTAGGAAGAAGGACCTGGTGATCTACTTATGAAAAATTGGCCAGTGCAAACGTTATGAATAGCAGCAGAACATTGTCTGATGTAGTGTCAGAAGATGAGCCCCTCAGGTTAGAAGGCACTCAAAATACGACTGGGAAAGAGCTTCCTCTTCAAAAGTAGAGTCGACATTAACAACATGGATGGAGTAAAGCTTTCAGGAAATGAAATTTGCTGATGCAAGCAGTTTCTTCAAAATGAGAAGAAACAGCTGCAAACTTCCATTAATAATCAGAACATGGAATGTAAAAAGTATGAATTTTAGAAAATTAGAAGCCATCAAAAGCATAATGAAATGCATAAATATCGATTTCCTAGGCATTGGTGAGCTGAAATGGACTGGCATTGGCCATTTTGAATCTGACAATCATATGGTCTACTATGTCAGGAATGATAAATTGAAGAAGAATGGCATCACATTTATAGTCAAAAAGAACATTTCAGGATCTGTTTTGAAGAACAATGCTCTCAGTGATAGGATAATATGCAAACTCCCACAAGGAAGACCAGTTAACGTGACTATTATTTAAATTTACCCACCACCCACCAATGCCAAAGAGGAAGAAACTGAAGACTTTTACCAACTTCTGCAGTCTGAAATTGATTGAATATGCAATCGAGATGCATTGAAAATTCCTGAATTATGTGAATGTTGGAAACAAAGAAGGACCACTAGTTGGAAAATATGGCCTTGGTGATAGAAATGATGCCAGGGATAGCATGATAGAATTTTCCAGTACCCTGGTGGTATAGTGGTTAAGTACTACAGCTGCTAACCTAAAGGTTGGCAGTTCAAATTCATCAGGCGCTCCTTGGAAACTCTATGGGGCAGTTCTACTCTGTCCTATAGGGCTGCTAAGAGTCGTAATCTACTGGGCGGCAATGGGTTTGGTTTTCTTTTCTTTTACAGGTAATGACTTATTCATTGTGAATGCCTTTTGTCAACAACATAAACAGCAACTATACACATTGTCTTAGTTACCTAGTGCTGCTATAACAAATAACACAAGTGAATGGCTTTAACAAACAGAAATTTATTCTCTCACAGTGTAGTAGTCTAGAAGTCCTAATTCAGGGTGCCAACTCCAGGAGAATGCTTTTTCTCTCTGTTGGCTCTGGAGTAAGGTCCTTGTCATTAATCTTCCCCTGGTCTAGGAGTCTCTCAATGCAGGGACCCCATGTCCAAAAGATGCCTTCTCTTCCTGGCACTACTTTCTTGGTGGTATGGTGTCCCCCTGTCTCTCTTCTGGCTTGTCTCTTTTATATCTCAAAAGAGATTGACTAAAGATACAACCTAACCTTGTAGATTGAGCCTTGCCTTATTAACATAACTGCCTCTAATCCTGCCTCATTAACATCATAAAAGCCCATTGCTGTCAAGTAGATTCTGGCTTATAGTGACTCTCTAGGACAGAGTAGAACTGCCCCATAGAGTTTCCAAGGAGCGCCTGGTAGATATGAACTGCCGACCTTTTGGTTAGCAGCCATAGCACTTAACCACGGCACCACCAGGGTTTCCCATTAACTTCATAGAGGTAGGATTAACAACATGAAGGAAAATCACATCAGATGACAAAATGGTGGACAGTCACACAATACTGGGAATAATGGCCTAGCCAAGTTGACACATATTTTTGGAGGAAATAATTCAATCCATAACACACATAGACTTTGTTGGATGGGATACACAGAAATCATTTTGACTACATCTCTGGAAAGAGATGATGGAGAAGCTCAATATCATCATTTAGAACAAGGCCAGGGGCAGACTGCAGGACAGACCATCAATTGCTCATAAACAAGTTCAATTGAAGTTGAAGAAAATTAAAACAAGTCCTCAAGAGCCAAAATACAACCTTGTGTATACCCTACCTGAATTTAAAGATCACATCAAGAATAGATTTGATGCGTTGAATACTAATGACTAAAGACCAGGCTAGTTATGGGATGACATCAAGTGTTTAATGCATCAAATCTTCATCATACATGAAGAAAACAAAGGTCATTAAAAAGGCAAGAAAAAAAAAAAAAGACCAAATGGATGTCAGAAGAGACTCTGAAACTTGCTGTTGAAAATAGAGTAACTAAAACAAATGGAAGAAATAATGAAGTAAAAAAGCTGAAGATTTCAAAGGGGGGCTCAAGAAGACAAAGTGAAGTACTATAATGAAATGCGCAAAGGAAGACCTGGAGTTCAAAAACCAAAAGGGAAGAATATGCCCAGCATTTCTCGAGCTGAAAGAACTGGAGAAAAGAAAAAAAAAAAAAGATTCAAGAATGGAGTTACAACACTGAAAGATTCTATGGCAAAATACTGAATGACACAGGAAGCATCAAAAGAAGATGAAAGGAAGGAATACACAGAGTCACTGTACCAGAAAGAATTGGTCCATGTTTAACCATTTCAGAAGGTAGATTAGGATAAAGAACCAATGGTACTGCAGGAAGAAGTCCAAGCTGCACTGAAGGCATTGGTGAAAATCAAGGCTCCAGGAATTGATGGAATGCCAAATGAGTTGTTTCCACAAACAGATGCAACACTGGAAGTGCTCACTTGTCTATGCCAAGAAATTTGGAAGATAGCTACCTGGCCAATTGACTGGAAGAGATCTAAATTTGTGCCTATTCCAAAGAAAGTTTATCCAACAAAATGTAGAAATTATCAAACAATATCATTAATATGACACACAAGTAAAATTTTGCTGGAGATAATAAAAAATATTTACAGCAGTACATAGACAGGTAACTGCAGAAATTCAAGCCAGATTCAGAAGAGGATGTGGAATGAGGGATATCATTGCTGATGTCAAAGGATTTTAGCTGAAAGCAGTGAATACCAGAAAGATGTTTGCCTATGTTTCATTGACTATGCAAAGGAATTAGACTGTGTGGATCATAACAAATTATCAATAACATTGCAAAGAATGGGGTTTTCAGAACACTTAATTGTGCTCATGAGGAGCCTGTACATAGGCCAAGAGGCAGTCATTCCAACAGAAGAAGGGGATACTGGTTTAAAATCAGTAAGGTATACATTAGGATTTTATCATTTCACCATAATTCTTCAATCTGTACGCTGAGCAAATAATCCAAGAAGCTGAAATATATGAAGAAGAAGGCAGCATCAGGATTGGAGGAAGACTCATAAACAACCTGTGATATGCAGATAACACAAACTTGCTCTCTGAAAGCAAAGAGGACTTGAAGCACTTACTGATGAAGATCAAAGACTACAGCCTTCAGTATGAATTACCCCTCAACATAAAGAAAACAAAAATGCTCACAACTGGACTATCAAGCACCATCATGACAAACAGTGAAAAGACTGAAATTTTCAAGGATTTCATTCATACTTGGATCCATAATCTATGCCCATGGAAGAAGCAGTCAAGAAATTAAATGGCGTATTGCATTGTGCAGATCTTCTGCAAAAGACCTCTTTAAAGTGTTAAAAAGCCAAGCTGCCACCTTAAGAACTAAAGTGCACCTGACCCAAGGCATGGGATTTTCAACTGCTTCATATTCATGTGAAAGCTGGACAATGAATAAGGAAGACTGAAGAAGAACTGATACCCTTGAATTGTGGCATCGGTGAAGAATATTGAGCATACCATGGACTTCCAGAAGAACAACACATCTGTCTTGAAAAGAAGTACAGCCAGAATGCTCCTTAGAAGCAAAGATGGCGAGTCTTCATCTCATGGATTTTGGGCATGTTATCAGGAGGGACCAGTCCCTGGATAAGGACATCAGGCTTGGTAAAGCTTGGTCAGCAAAAAAGAGGAAGACCTTCAGTAAGATGGACTGACACAATAGCTGCAACAATGGGCTCAAGCATAACGATGATTGTGAGGATGGAGCAAGACTGAGCAGTGTTTTGCTCTGTTGCACAAAGGGTCATTATGAGTTGGAACTCCCTTGATGGAACCTAACAACAACAACTATATGTATATGTTTATATTAAGCACTAAAACCAGTCATTACATCAGAACTGATGAAAGCTGTAGGCTCACATAAAGTTTCTGACTAATTAACAGCATTTGATATTTGGAGAAGGAAAATACTCAAAGCAAAAAAATATATTTTTTCATTGAAAAAAATGCTAACTACACTAAGAAGTTATGTAGAAATTATGTATATGTAATGAAATACATTATATCAACATACCCACCCACCCGCTGCCCTCGAGTCGATTCCAACTCATAGCGACTCTATAGGACAGAGTAGGGCTGCCCCATAGAGTTTCCAAGGAGTGCCTGGTGGATTCGAACTGCAGACCTCTTGGTTAGCAGCCATAGCTCTTAACCACTATGCCACTAGGGTTTCCTACATCAACAGATAAAAAATACATCCATTTTTAATGTGAGGAAAATTTTACAAAATAGTAATCATAAGAATTAAACACAAAATAACTAGATAAAATATGAGTATGGAGGACTGCAAGAACATAATATGCTTGGCTTAATGCATTTATTAATAAAGAAAATTAGAAGCAAAGGCATAAACTATTCCACTCTTGAAGTTACAGAACAACAAAATTAATCAAAATAAATTAGCAGAAAGTAGTTAACAAAATTGGAAATAATTAAATTTTAGGAGAAAACAGCCAAAAATTAGCAAATATATCTTAATTGTAAACATAGCGGGAAAATCATGGGGGAAAAAAATCTATGATTTAAATCTAGAGAAACTGAGAGTGTATATAGCTTAAGAATAAAAATATGATTCCGAACTGGTGAAACTATTAATTCGTACAGTGTAACCCACTATACAAGGAGATCACTTCAAAAATCTGTTTTAATAAACTCTGAGAAATAAGAGAGAATATTGCATCCATAAAAAGAAAGCTGTCTTTGTGTCAGATTTGCTGGTCTGAACTACATTTCCCAGAATACACCTTCTTGTGTGTTCCCCTAGGCCACAAGTTACATTTGGAAGATTTGGAGGGTTGAGGGGAAGCTGCTGCATTTCGTACCTCCCACATGTTAAAGCTGATCTGCTGACTCATCTTCTTTGTGTGAAGTAGCAGCTGAACCTATGACTGCTCTAATTCCCCTGGATCCTTCTTAGCTTCTTCAACTCTTAGAACAAGTAAAGGGCTTTGACTTCTAGAAGATACCACATAACCAAGGCTAATGTAGCAAAAACTGATGTGGTTTCAGTCTGTTCTTAAGGGGTTCCAGCCCCTGCTGGTAAGTTCCAATCTGTCCTTGATCTCCCCTACTTCACATCTATCTTCCCTTCCTGACTGCCTGCCTTGTGGACTTTAAGTTGCAACATCATGTTCTGAGACAACAGCTTGTTTAAACATTGCCCGTGATCATGTAAGACCAATTCTATCACAAATCCTAGTAGTACATGTGACATTAATGTTAACATCCAGGTGAAGTCTGGTTGGATTTCACTGATACAAAAGCAACATATTTAACGACAAAAAAAAAAAAAAGCAGTTGGGGAAAAATGCTTTTGGAAATTAAGAACATGATAAGAAAAAGGAAAATAATTTATAGAAACACTGAAAAATATAGTCAAGGAATTTCCCAGGAAGGAAAGAAAGTAAAGCAAAAACAAAAACTCAAGAAATGGAAACTTAGAATAGGTAAACAAACAAACAAACAAAATACAAGACCAGTACTTTTGAACCTCCTAATAATAGACATCCTAGAAAGAGAGAATAGAGAAAACAGAAGGGAGGAAAACATCAGTGAGAGTCACGAACTTATTCCAAGACCAAAGAACATGGCTTTCCATTTTGAACAGGTACACTGATTATCCAGCAAAATGGATGAGAACAATATCAGTGGGTCAAACCACTTTGAAATTTCAGTACCCTGGGGATGCACATAATATAAAATATGCTTCCAGAGAGGAATAAAACAAACGATGATTTAAAAAGAATTAGGAAACATAATGGCTTCAGATATCTCAACAAAGTGACAAGCGAAGAATGAAAGAAAATGATCTCCAACCAAAAATTATTAACTAAGTGAAATACTTTTGCACATGTGTAGCAGGATGCTTGTAAAAGAATACTGTGTGGGGGTGAAAAATCTAGAAACAAGCCAAACATATACCAATAGGGGAATAGATAAACACTTGCTATCCATTCATAATAATCGTAATGGAATATTCTATAATAATAAAAATGAATGGAACACAGTGCAGTTATCAATAACCATGGATCACACAAACATAATAATGAGCAAAAGTTGCAAACTACATAGAATATATCCTTTGTGCACATGTCGAGCACCGGCCAATGAACAGTATGTTTCACAGATGCACTCAAATAAATCAAAAATACAAAGAGAAAGAGAGGAAAGACAAACACAAAGCTGAGGATAATAATTCCCTAAGTGCAGGGGGAGGAATCCAAAAGGGATGTATCTTAACCTGAGTGGTAGGTTCAATAATCTATTATAATATTCTTAATCAAGTGTATCATTATATCAGTGTGTCTGTGCTAGTTTAAATCATATGTCACAGTTATAAAAACATTAACTTGAAATTCATAAATTATGAAAACATGGTATTTCTTGTAGAATTCAGTTTTTGAAGTTTATACCATCAACACATCTGTTTTGAGCTGTTGTCAAGTTTAAAAACATAATTGGAGTAAAAGAAGATTTATTTAGTGAGAATATAATACAAACCAAGCTTTTTTTTTTTGTGATTTTAGAGCATAGAAAATCATTTTGTTTTGTTTTTTTGTTTTGTTTTTGTCTCTGCCAATGTAACTAAAAGTAGTTTAATTCTGAGGGGCAAGTGTTTTTGTTTTTATTTTTCGGATAAGATCACTTACAGGGTCTTTTTCCACGATAAGGACAGTCATAAATTCTCTTCTCTATAGAGCAGCTACATTCCTTATTTTCCACCTCCTTTCAAATGGGCAGATTCAAGGGAGTATCAGTGAGCCTCATGGAGTACAAAGTAGTGGTATGTTGAGATTGAAACTCAGAGCATTCACAATTCAAGTGGGGGTGGTAAAAAGGCCAATGCCGACTACCTGTTGGGGCACAGAAGAAATGAGCAGCTTACATCAGGGAACACCTTGGTATTCCACTAGGATCTGTATGACCTAGATCAAAAGCAGAAGAGGACCACAGAACACCACGTGACAAATCAACAGCTGTAGGGGCTGCCATTCTTCCCAGCTGGGAGAAGGAGGATATTTGTTATCCAGGAGACAGATGTGAGAGTCCTTAGCTAGCTGGGAGAGGTGTAAGGGGCTTGCTTTCAAAAACGTGTGAGTGGCGACTAATTCTAAAATTGAAAAACTTCTTGCTATTATTGTGCCTCTCTTTTCTTTTGTTAAGCCGGTAGAGCTGGGATTTCACATAAACATTTATGTAAAGCTGTTCCATAAGTAATTGTTCACTACTATAGAGCTCAAAATGTCATATTTAATCTGAAAATTCTCTCTAAGGAAACATTCAGTCAGAACTAGAGATTGTATTATGATTGTATTATACATTTAAATACACATATTCTTCTTACCGTATACTTTAGTCTAAAATGGATCTGAGGTTTATCCAAGTGCATAGACCATATTATGTATTTTGTATTGGCAGCTAAGTTCTTGAGTAATTTTGCATTTTAGAGAAACTGCTAGTGTTGTAGACTCTCTTTTTGCTTCTCACTCCCTTTGGCTGTCTATATCTCAAATTAATCACTTATTCAATTCATAAATTTAAAAATTACCTAGTCCCATTCTTTCTAATCTGAAGGCCATCTACCGTGTAACACGTGGTGGCAATGTCTTCCAAGGAAATCATCAATGCAACATCCAGGTTAATTTCCTATATTCTCTCTAACTGACCCTTCCATTTCTGCAGACTTCGTCTATCTAAAGCACAGTGAATGTGTCATTTTCCTGCTCAAATTCCTTTATTGGTGGTGTTGTGCCTGTGGAAGGCACTTATTGTCTAGTCATAGACAGCCCTCTTAATACAGTCATTGCTTGGGTACTAAATATTTTTATGAAATGCATAATGAGACTTCTGCTTACTATTTCTTTATTAGAACTGAAGCACTAAACACTTGGTCTAACTTGAAAGATATTTCTTAGACATTTTCAGACTTAAAACTAAGACTTAATTCATGTTTCCTTCTGGAAAATCATTGCAACACACCTATTAAGGCTGTGTCCTGTGAGTTGCTTTATTTTATTATTATTTTTTAATAGTAAATAAGGTCTTCTCACAGTTTGTGAAGAAAAGGGTGATTCTTCCACACACATAGAAGCTTATAGCTAATTTTTCAACTATACTTGACACATCAATATATTCATATGCTGTAAATGATATTTTTCCTCTAATATCCTTAGGTTAATTAGATTTTTCAAAAATAAATGATGCAGTAGAGATATTCCTTTTCAAGGTAAGGTTGTTATTAACATTTATTTTATGCAACTAAATATTTTAATGAGAAAAAATTAATATAAATAACAGAATAGGTTATTATTGCATCCTCTTGCTGAAATCACATTTCAACTTCCTAGTTTATATTAAAATCCTTCTTAATATAATAGAAATAAATTTGCATTTTCATACTTTTTAACCAAATTATATTTGAAAGTATTTACCTTTTATAAGTATGTGTTCTCCAATAATTTTCCCAAAAATCTACCATGAGAGAATAATTTCCTCCTGTGTAACTTTTTTTTGGAATACATTTAAAACTTACTTAGGCAATTATAAACTGGACTATGAAATTATGATTGTAAGTGACATGCAATGTGTGTTTAAATTGATATTAATGTGCGTTTTGCCTGAATTATAATGTATATTCGCTTTCAATTTATTTCCTGATTTCGAAAGGAATTGGCAAATATTATTTAATTTTTATGATTCGAATTTACTCTGTTGCCACAGAGATTCAAGGGGAAAATCTAAACTGACACTACTTCCTTATAATGTCAGCTACTGTAATTTCCTGAGACATATTTTGATTAGATATAAGCATACTGTTTACTCTCAGTGAGGGTTGAAGAACAGGTATAGCAAACCCATGGACTTTCTAGTCTGATGAAATTAATAGAAGTCTTCACAAAGGGAACAGTATTTCATTCAGTTTCCCTGCTCTGTATTCCGGCATCACTCCGTCCTTGATGTGACTCTAACCCCGTGGCTTGCCCAAAGCTTTGTGGACTAGAGAGGAGCCTGCAGCAACAATATTTGAAAGCTGGAGAGCAGATGGCCAAGTGTAATGGCAGCCTTGAAAAAGCTGAAACCTAAACTGGTGTTAAGAGAGAGCTCAGAAAAGAATTCATGTGTCACATTCTCAAAGATGCTCAGATATTTCGAATACCTCCTTAGGTGATGGTACAGATGATTAAAAGAAAAAAAAAGTACTGCTTCAAAATCTTTATAAGAAATAGCTAAATCCCAGAAAAGTACCTCCACGTCAAGCAGTTAGGCAACTATTCCCTGCCCTCCACCCAAAACATTCCTAGAAGAGGAGTGCACTTTATTTTCTGGGGCAGTTAAGCATTAGAGATTCTGGACTCAGGGAGAGAATCTTGCTGAAAACATAAGGATTTAATAAAAAAACGTGTATACAGTATTTAAGAGAGTCTGGTTCTGAAAATGGGGGTGGCTAGGGGCTCACTGTTCTCCCGTTCCCTTCCCGTCTGCCAAAGAACTGAAGATTCATTTCAAGAGAAATTGAACAACACAAGAAAGCATCTACTGATGGAGACTCTTCATGAAATAGCTCATCCAGGTGACCCGACAGGGAAAGACACTAGCTGGAGACTACTTATGCACTAGAGTTAGTCATAATTTCTTAGTGCCTTACTCTTAGATGTGAGAAAGCAGCCAAGTATTATCAGACAATTGCAGAAATTCTCTAACGTTAATACATGACATAGAAAAAATAAAAAAAGACAAAAAAGGACCTCTGAGGAATTAAAAAACAGGATGTTGGGAGGGTAGAGAGAAGGAATGTTGACCCATAATTGATTATTTTTCATCATGTTAAAAAAAAGCATTTTCTGTTTCTTCCCTGTAGGCTTGCTTCATCTCTTTTAAAGACTTGTATTGGACAAACATCTTAATAATCATGTATTATAGCTGTATTGTTGTTGTTGTTAAGCACCGTCGAGTTGATTCTGACTCACAGAGACCTTATAGGACAGGGTAGAACTGCCCCACAGGGTTTCCAAGGAGCAACTGGTGGATTCGAAGTGCTGACATTTTAGTTTGCAGCTGAGGTCTTAATCACTGTGCCACCAGGGCTCCAAGGCTCTATTACCCTAAGCTTTCATCTAGAAGGTTTATGCTGACATCAAGTGAGATGGCCACTAACTCATAGCAACCCTATACACACAAGAGGTATGCACACAAGGAGAAAATGTAACATCCCCTGGTAGATATTGCAAACCTGATAGACACTTTGTTTTTGTCTTGCTTTATTGTTTTTTTAGCTTTTGAAATTTTGGGCCTCCATAACTTTCAGCATGAACTATAGCACTCCAGGTTTGTCTCCCTTGTCATTCGGAAAGCACACACTCTCTGACTAGATGCAGATAGAGGTAATTTATGTAACAGGGGAAGAGCTTTCTAACTTCCTTATAAAGCTTCAGCCATGCAGTGAAGTGACAAAAACAACCCAGTTTTCTTCTTTTCTTTCTTCCTTTAAAAAAAATTTTAATTACTAAACAATTTGTAGTTACGTAAAGGATCTCTGATGAGGCGAAGAGCTACGTACGCTCAGTTTCTAGGACATTCGGACATATGGATGAGCATGCTTCATGTTTGTCCCATGCCATTCCAAGAATGGGGGTCACTTCTCACAAATTTATGAGAACTGAAAAGAATGTGCTGGAATATTTCAAAGAGGGAGGTAGAGGTCCTGGCTAGGAACAGGAGATCATTCCAGATGCCATTTAATTATGCAGGTGAGGGATAATAAAGGCTTTAACTAAAAAATGGAAATGTGGATGAATAAAACGAGCTGCATTCAAGAGGCTTTGGAGGTAGATTTGGTATGAATCTGTGATTAGGTTTGGTGGACAAGGGCAAAGGAGGGAATAATTATGACTAAAGTTTCTACCTGGGGTCATGGTAGATGACCATGAACAGATGAGAGCCAGTATGTGATATGTTGGAAAGATAATACGTTCCAAATCTCAGATTTGCCTCTACAAATTGTATGACTTCATACAGTCTATTAAAAACATGAGCCTCCCTTTCTTCATCCAGATATCTTGGAATTCCTTTTCAGCAGTAAAGATTTTGTATTCGTGAGGTAAATCGATCACCTCCACAATGTGCGTGATCTCTTTGATATAGTGATAATGGGTATTTATGAACCAGCTGTTTTGTGGTCATTACAGCCTTGAGAATTGAAAGAGATACAAATTAAAGACAGTACAGGATGTAAAGGAAGCTAAGTCTCAGTGAAATGATATTTTCCTGAAAGTTGCATTTATAAAAATAATAAATCTATAGCTATTGAAAACTAACATGTATATTAATAGTTGCTGGACAATTTAAAAAATCATCTTTTGCATAATTATTTGTTTTTGTAAATGAAACAGTTGTTTCAAAAGATGCCAATTTTGAAGATTTGATTTAAGAACTGAGATATTCTGGTTTTATAGTTTGCAATTTTCCATTTTTACCGATTGTAGATCAGTGTCGTTAGTTTTGGAAAGTTTTCTGATTAATCCAATATCTAAAACTTACTAGTGTGAAAGCTAAAAGTCCTTATAAGAGGGCAGTTAGACTGCTTATGTTGTGAGAAGAATTACTGGATGTAGAATATTTAGAGATTCTAGCATAAAATTAAGAATGAAGTAGGCGTGAGGAAAATAAGGGCAACAGATACTTTTTGCTATGTAAAATATATGTGAAAAAATCTAAGAATACTTACATTGTCATAATTAATAAAAAATATATTATTATGTAAGAATAAAAACATCATAGTAATATGGATTATGGCTTTCATTCACAAATGATGTAAATGCCTGTTGAGTGTTTGCTCTGAGGAGCAAAGGTACTCCTCAAAAAATGAAAAACAATGGTTCTGAAGTTACGATATTTCAATAACAGCACGGGATATTTTATTAAAATATTCAAACTTGAAAATTCTAAAATTATTAATAATTAAATTATATTATCCATCAAATTAAAGCTATGTATAAACAAAAGGGGTACAACCGTGCTTATCACAAAAACAAAAAATTCATAAGTTGTATGTGCTGTTTCCATTTCCTTACATTATGTAGATTTTTGCTTTTGATAGGTTTATTGGGTTTGTGTTTATAAACAGTATTAGCCATTTTATGCCTAATGCAAAAGCAGGGAGGATGCTGTAAGTCCATGAAAATGGGAAGAGAGATAAAATGCATAGAAGATGACAAGTCCATGCTTAGTGGATTAAGTCATTCAAACTGAGCTTTCAGAATAACGAAGCAAAACTTGTATTGCCTGTACAATTTCTATTAGAACATGGTGAGAAAAGGTAATACAGAAAAACAACCACACATACACACCCACAGAAACAACTCTCTAAGTTTTATGACAGGTAAAGAGAAGACCCAAGTTTGAATTCGGGGCGTCAGATTCTAAAACTCATGCATATTGGCTCACACCTTGTTAAAAACCTGTTCTGTTGCCCATGAGTCTGTTCTGACTCATAGCCTTAACATTACATAGCTCACTTTTAAAAGTTAACTTATTTGGAAAAGCAAAAAACCAAACCTGTTGCTGTTGAGTGGATTCCGACTGATAGTGACCCTATAGGACAGAGTAGAACTGCCCCATGGAGTTTCCCAGGAACGCCTGCTGAACTCAAACTGCTGATCTTTGTGTTAGCAGTCTTAGCACTTAACCATTATTCCACCAGGGTTTCTTCTTATTTGGAGGGATATAAAAAGCTAACTTCTTATTTTCTCTTGTTCTCAAGAATGTCCAGTTCGATTGTATGCAACCAATATTCCAATTCAATTAAAACATTATTTCAATATATCATTTTTATTAATTTTTTGAAACAAATACAGTTAGAAGAAAAACCAAACTCACCGGTTGAAATGTATAAGAATTGAGTTATGCTGCCATCTAGTGATCACTGGGGTGCTGGTGTTGCTCCAGTATCACGGGGAAAAAACCAAGCGAATTAAAAATTTTGTATGTGGAAAAAAATAGGCTAAAAGCTATTAAATAGGCTGAGCTGGAATCTACTTGACAGCAACAGGCTTTGGTTTTTGGTATAGTTACTATAAAGCCCATTCAAATTTAAATTAGGACAAAAATATAAAATAATAATGAAAGAAAAATATTAACAAAAGATTTTATTATTGTTGATTTTTTTTCCTTAAAAGTGTGATCTGCATCAGTTTGCACAAAAAACACAAGATCTTTGAGAAAAGTATCCATAACTTTTATTTTATGGATTCTTTTTTTTTTTTAATCTTACTTTTTAAAATAAATATTCTTTGTAATTTAATCTGGTCTCAGGTTAGGGTGATTTTATTTTAGGGAAAGCCATAGCTTTCCAAAAGACTAAGGGTGAACATAAGAGTTGGGACCAACTGAACAGAGCAAAGAGATGTTCTCATGAAGGTCACGGGCAGAGGAGGAAAAAGCATGAAGAGTGTGAGACCAAAGAGTGTTTGTTCTTGAGGTCATTTGGGCCCAGTATCCCAGGAAACAAAAATTGCTTTGAGGAACAAAAGAAATTTGAGGAAGAATTCAATGATAATCAGGTGTCAGGGATATCAAGGCATTGTCGTTTAGTGTATTACACAAAGTCGATTTGCAGGATTTCAGTTCCAATAATATCTGAAAATACTCTACACATGCTAGATATCGATTCTGGTCTCCATCTGACTCTTATGTGAAGATAGAGATCTACAGGCTGGGGCAGCAGGGTAAACAGTACTAAGAACAGCAAAAACAACACTAAACAAACACAACAAAGATTCTGCAGCTCAGCTCTAAAACGTATTCATTTATTCCTTTGGTACAATGAATTCGCTGGTAATATAAGAGATATCAACTGTTGTATACTAACCTTCTTCCTGATCTTGAGTTGAAAATTAAATGACAAAGAAAGACATCTATAAATTATTTATTGAATATGCAAATGTGGAGGGCATAAGCAGGTGACAGGTTTTTTTGTTTTTCCTCATACCACTGCTTGCATACCCAGAATTCTGGACTCCCTTCTCTATCTCTTATCAACATTTTGAGCAAATCCATAACTTTTTCTTAACTCTTAAGTTTTAGAAAAGCCTCTTCCTCACATTTAAAAATTCAGCGTAATCTAAGTTAAAACTCCACTCTCACCCTCTCAATGTTCCTTCCTCAAGATCAGCTTAGACCTTACCTGTGGCACTGAGTATAATCAGAGAGAGAATTTTTCTTAATTTTTTTATTATGCAAATTTTTCTTTTGCTCTCCTTATTTGGATTTCTTTCTCACCATCTCTTGTCCTTCTGACTTAGTCAGAAGAGGTTCAGGAGAAGGGACAAGAGAGGTAAAGAGAAAGGCCTTTTGATTTGGTTTGTGTTGTTTGTTCTCTGTATTGCAGCAGGCACTCAAGTGATGGCTTTCTAGAAGGAAAAACTCCTGGACACTTGAGAGACAGCCCCCTTTCACATTCTGCTCCATGCAAGAACACTTTTTTTAACTGTGACTTTAAAGATTTAATATCTCTTTCACCCTCTCAGAAACCCTGGTGACATAGTGGTTAAGAGCTATGGCTGCTAATCAAAAGGTTGGCAGTTCAAAACTACCAGGCACTCCTTGGAAACCATATGGGGCAGTTCTACTCTGTCCTATAGGGTTGGTATGAATAGGAATGGAATTTTTTTTTTTTCACCCTCTTGGCTATAAGCTTCATGACGGCAAAGAGTACACATTTTGTCATTGCTGTACACTGAACACTAATGGAGTGCTCTATGTTTTTGTTTGAAAGCTCAGAGAATCAAAGAAAGAAGGCATTTCATATTGAGAAGAGCTTTAAAGCAAATGAGAATGATTAAAAAAAAAAGGGCTCTAATTCAGGTCTGAGCAAACTGGGGACAGTTTGACTACAAGTTTTGAGATTTGTTGCTGTTGTCGTTAGGTGCCATCGAGTCAGTTCCGACTCACAGCAACCCTATGGAATTTATGCTCACTCTTAAATACTTAAATACATGTCTGGTTATGGGCTGGATGTGGTATGCTGATTGGTCAAGACTGTGTTCCATTCCCTCCCTTGTGTGGAGCTTTGCTTACAGAATATGTCCTGGGAAGTCGGAAATGATGGTGTCTTAGTCATCTAGTGCTGCTATAGCAGAAATACCACAAGTGGATGGCTTTAACAAACAGAAGTTTATTCTCTCACAGTCTAGGAGGCTAGAAGTTCAAATGCAGGGTGCCAGCTCCAGGGGAAGGCTTTCTATCTCTGTCGGCTCTGGGGGAATGTCCTTGTCATCAAACTTCTGCTGATCTAGGAGCTTCTCAGTGCAGGGACCCCAGGTTTAAAGGACATACTCTTCTCCTGGCTCTTGTTTCTTGGTGGTATGAGGTCTCCCTGTCTCTCTGCTTGCTTCTCTCTTTTATATCTCAAAACACTGATTTAAGACATAAGAATCTTATAGATTGAGTGCTGTCTCATTGACATAACTGCCACTAATCCCACCCCATTAACATCATGGAGACTGGATTTACAACACATAGGAAAATCACATCAGATGACAAAATGGTGGACACAATACTGGGAATCACGGCCTAGTCAAGTTGACACACATTTTTAGGGGACAGAATTCAATCTATAACAGATGGTTTTCAGGAAAATCTGCAAAACCTACCTGTATGGTTGCTAGAGAAAAAAGAATCCAGAATCAAATTTTATTATGGCACTCAGTTTATAATTCAGGAACTCTAGCGGTGGTGGTGGTGGGGGAGGGGGGGTTGGTTTGGTAAGATCTAATTTTGACTCATTTTGTTCTGAAACTTTACATCAATATGGCACAATTTTAAAATTGACTAATTGACACTACCTGCAGGGATTGAAGAAAACAAAAGTACAAAAGAATGTTTGAAGAAGAGAACAGTATAACTGGCCATCACTCTATTAAGCCAGTAGCCTCTAGTACAGTAGCCGGAAGCCATGTGTAGCTACTGAGCACTGGAATGTGGCTAGTTGAAATTGGAATCTGCTGTGAGTATAAAACACACACTGCATTTCAAAGACTTGGTACAAAAAAATAGTAAACTACCCCTGTAATATTTTTATAATTATTATGGGCTGTAATGATGATATTTTGGATATATGGAATTAAATAAAATATATTATTACATTAGTTTTATCTTTTTGTTTTAATTAATGTGGCTACTGGAAGATAAGGCTTCCCTGGATAGCACAAATGGTTAGGCACTCAACTACCAGCTGAAAGGTTGGAGGTTCGAACATACCCAGAGGTGCCTTGGAAGACAGTCCTGACCATCTGATTCCTAAAGGTCGCAGCTTTAAAACCCTAGAGAGCACAGTTCTACTCAGCACACATGGGGTCATCATGAGTCGGAGTCAACTCAACAGCAACCAACAATGACAGCAGCTGGAAAACATAAAATAATATGCATGTATTATATTTCTACAGGACAAGCTGGTTTAGAAAATAATCTGGGCTGGAAGAGCAAGAATTTTCTGCTCTTAAAGAATTGTTTCCTTGATCTCTGAACTGGGGATTTCTCTCTCTTAGTAAAGTACTTATTGATCTCCCAAGCCTCCTTCCCCTCATTTAAGGCTCCCCTAAATAATTTCTCCTCCAGCCCAGACTGTATACAACTTCATTTTGCAATGTGAATTTTTGCCTCAAACTCTAATGAGGAGCTTCTTGCCCACATATACACCACCCACAAGCCTTCAATTCTCAGGGATTTTCTTTCTTGATTCTGGAAAAGAGATCACAGGTGATTCAGGAAAACCCTGTATTTACCTTGATCTGGCAACACTTCTCATCCTTACTGTTGATTTAATCTGTACCTACCTGAGACCAATGGGATGGAGAATTTTCCCTCTATGATATTAATTGTGCAAATTCAGATAATTTTCTATACTTCCGATACTGAACCTATTTTTCAACTCTATTCCTTAGTAATATTTGCTAGCAAATAACAACTCAACTCCATTTACTGAAAATAAAAAAGAAATTAATTAGAAAGATATCCAAGTTCTATAAAAACAGTCTTCAAAATATGACTGCTGAGTCTTAGGGGAAAATTAAGGAATAAAATATTTTCATATTTTGGTTACATTTTTCACTACGTCTTAGTAGTGACATCTTCAAAACTTGGTAATTACCTCTGAATACTCCTGTGCCTTGCTTCTATATGCAGTTAGCTTACCACCTTCTTTATTCTAGCAGGTATGCTTGACTTTCCATATCAACTACCACTAACCTAATTAAAGGTTGATCTACTCCTCTCCTGACTTCTCACTTTGTTTCCACCTCCGCAGCTTTTTCCTCTTCCACTGTATTGAAATGCTTCTTAGAAGCAAGGACAGTGAGACTACATCTCACATACTTTGGACATGTTATCAGGAGGGACCAGTCCCCAGAGAAGGACATCGTGCTTGGTAGAGGGCCAGCGAAAAAGAAGAAGATCCTCAACAAGATGAATTGACACAGTGGCTGCAACAATGGGCTCAAGCATAACTACCATTGTGAGAACGGGGCAGGACCAGGCAGTGTTTCGTTCTGTTGTACATGGGGTCACTACCAGTCGAAATGAACTAGATAACTCCTGACAGCAACAACTGTATTAATATTCAAATTAAAAATAGTAAAATCCCTCTAATGGAATTTTCTGAGTTCATCTGAAACTTCTTCCCATGAGTATGAATGGTCAATATTAGAGAAAGATACAAAAAAGTAATTGAAAGAGGAAAATAAAACAAAAATATGTTGACTTTAGCCAAAGAAAAGCAAGACACAATATTTTACTTTTGAGTTACATGAGTTTCTCTATAAAAGAAGTTAGTCATCTTCAGCCTTCAGTGCCTTACTATAATCAGAAGAAAAATGTTGTCTTTTAAAGCCAATCAATATTGGGATGAAATTTCCACAAGAGGAATAAAGTCGAAGTATTATTGAATCCTGACAAGATTTTATTTATAAATACACATTCTCAAATTGGGTTTTCATCTAGTTTGACCATGTCTTCTGAGAAGATGTTTGGTGGCAGATGTTTGTGCTTGAAAAGCTAATGAATGAGCGGAAACGGAACTTCCTTTTTATACCGTCTGAAGTGATACAGACACACAGGAGAAGGGCACCGATTTCTTTTTCTCTAAAGGTTAAACTACTAATCTAGAGATAATAGCAAGTTTGGTGGGTATTTCTAATATTTTTCACCTCTGTGTTTCCATGCATGCTTTAGTCCCCCTATTTTCCTGCAGTAAGGTGAACTGCTTTTCCAGTGAAAAGTTACTAGGTAACTCTTAGACTCTTAGACTAGTTATCACCAAATACAAATCTAATGATTAGAACTAATGTCCCAGCTGAATATAGTCGATATAGGCAGACATTATTCGCTGAAAAGAGACAGTGACTTTGGTGTCTCAATGTCGTTTATGTATCTATAGTGTCACAAGGATCTGCTTAAAATGCAATAATGGATTCTTTTAGCAGAGTTTGATTTTAGGTTTAGTGGAAGGGAAATGTTTGCCCCCTAGTCCCCCAGAAAATGTGTTGACTGGAAAGTTCATCAGCTCATATCAGGGACGTGGTTAGTTTGGGGCAAGGTGATAAATATGACTTTGAGTTTGATTTAGTAGGGTACGTTTTTTTTTTTAAGAGAAAAGAACAAATTATATTTACCTTTCTTTTCTGCATATATATGCTTACACATTCTTTGTCATTCTGACATGCTTAATTTTATGTAAATTTCTATAAAGTCACCATATAACTCAATAAAGTGAAGTGAATAAAGTGAAAGTTTTTAGAATAACTAACAATGATTCACATTCCTGGAGATAAGACTTGGAAGAAGAAGAATAGATTTACTGCGAATTATTGTTATTATCATTATTGGGAGAATTTATAGACCAAGTAGCTTTTTGTAATGGACTTTTATTCTAATTTATGGCCACCTAGTCTTTGAACCTCTGACTGTCTTCGGGTAACACCTTACTTTAAGAATGCTGACAGAGGGGGAAAAAAAATCCTCCTTCTATAGAAAATAAAAATGATCTCAGCCCTCCCCATAACAGACTTCTACTCAGTAGCTTGTAAACAACCAGCTCTCATTCTCCACTGGTGGAGACAGTAGTAGATTACAAAAGGCGACACGTGTGAAGACAGAAGTGCCTGGTGCTTGAAGGAATTTTATTCAACATACAAGTTCTGCAATGTTGTATTCGTGCCTTGTTCCTGGAGATTAATCCCAAACATCATCCTCTGGTCTTTTTAATGATTCTATAAGCTATCCATTACTCTTTTTAATAAAGTTATGTTCTGCTTTTTCAGGCAGTTTTTGTTAAAACCAACCAAAAACCTGACTAGCTCTAATTGAATACTCCATTTCACTGTGATTTTCCATCCTTTGGAATTTGTACATAATATAATCTTCATGTGTTTTTTGTAGTTCATTTACTCATAAACTGATTGAGCATAGAAATCTCTTATATGTTCTTTGTAAGTTCATTAGTTTTTTGCAAAGTGACATCTTAATATGGATGACTGAATGAACGGGTGATTACATAGAAAAAGTGTAGGCCTCAGAAACACTCAAAGAAAATACTACTTCGCTGAACTCCTTACCTGGGGTAAGTCACAGCGTTTTAGGTTCATAGATGTTTTATCCACCAGGCACTCCTTGGAAACTCTATGGGGCAGTTCTACTCTGTCCTATAGGGTCACTATGAGTTGGAATCGACTCGACAGCACTGGGCTGGGTTTGATGTTTTACAAATAAAATAAGATGGTCAGATAAGGTTTATGGTCCCAGAAATTCAGGTCTCTACTATCTGTCTTGGCGTATTCTTTTCTTAGGAGTCACTAGGTGGTGTTAGTGTGAACAATTAAGCAGTCGATTGATGTTGTTGGGTGCCGTGGAGTCATTTTTAACTCATACATAGAGACCTCATGTGGGTTTTCTTGACTGTAATCTTTTCTCCCATGGAGCTGCTGGGTGGGTTTATACTGCCCACCTTTGAGTTAGCAGCTGAGCACTTAACTGTTTCCACGACCAGGGCTCTTTAAGCAGTTGACTACTAGCCAAACTGGTAGCAGTGGGAGCCCACCCAATGCAACCTCAGAAGACAGGCCTGCTGATCTGTTTCCTAAAGGTCACAGCCTTGAAAATCCTATGGAGCAGTTCTACTCTGCATATATCAGGTAGTCATGAGTTGGAATCGACTTAACAGCAACTAACAACATTCTTTTCTTAGATCTCGAACTACGTAAAATGGATGTGCAGCCTAATTTTAATTTGTTTGTTGTTTCCCTGCCCATATCTGAGGATTGACTAAACAGGTGCCAAAATAACCTCAATTTATGGGAAGAAAAGTTAATCTGAGTATCTCTGCTCTAGGATGGTTGTCTCCTTCCTTTGTTGCCTCAGTTCCTCCGAGACCTAGCAGCTCAACAACAATAGCAGTTTGGTATCCTCCAGCTCTTACTTTCCTATAATTATTCACCTGTCTCAAAGCCCCAGCTGCCACTCCACAGCTGCCTCTTTATTTGCATCTTTGCTTGGAGATGACAACATAAATGGCAGGCATACCCAAACTCTCCCTCTCTGTATCTCAGCAGATATCACTAATGAATCTTGTAACTCCTTCTTGCTGAGCCTGCATATGTTCCACTGATCCTCAGAACACCACACCAGGAAGTCAATACCTATCAAGGTCGGCACAGTGTGTGGCAGACACTTTATATCACTTAACTCACTGCTCATTTCACTGTTTTTTTTGGCGTGCTTGCTTGTACAATAGAGGCGAGAAATATTAACCTGTGCTTTTCCAAACTTATTTTAACTAGTGTTCAGGCATGGGACTTAGGTTTTGCCAAGCAGATGTACTTGCATGAAACATGGATGAAAAAATAAAGAGCATGAAACAGCTGTTCCCTGCAAGTCTTCTGGGCTGGCTGTGGCCGAACTTCTAGCTCCTAGTTCCTGTTGTAGTAGTAATGACAATGTCAGTGTGGTTGAGCATTTTTCTTGTATATATTGTCCTTCATGTATATCTCCTGAATCTGTAGCACACAAGCTTAAAAGCCATCCTAGCCGCTCTCTAAGCTATGTAACTTCCACTAGTTTTTTCTTTATAAGACAGATGCAGTAGTTTCTATTGTCTGCAGTTAAGAACTATGACCTACAGAAAGTTGAAATATACTTGTTATCTCTTTCAATTTAGTAATGTGTATGGAGTTCCTGGGGGGTGCGAAAGGTTAATGAGCTCAACTGCTAAAATGGTTGGAGGTTTGAGTCCACACAGAGGTGTCTGGGAAGAAAGGTCTGGTGATTTAATTCCAAAAAATCAGCCATGGAAAACCCTATGGGGCACAGTTCTTTGCTGACACACATGGGGTAATCATGAGTCGGAATCGGCTAGATGGCAGCTCTTATTTTATTATTTTTTTAATGTAACAGAAAACCCTACAAACTGTTTATACATGGGGCTTATTTCTCTCCTGGTGCTCAATTATATCAAACACGAGCTACCATTGGAATGTAATTTTGACTTCATTGTCACAAGATGGCTACTACACCCCTATTTCATCTGCACAATAGGCAGAAGGAATGGGGCCGTCCAAAAGCATTCTACGAACATTTCGTTATTTGTGAAGGGATGCCCCATCCAGAGACTACTGTTTACATATCATAGGCTGGAAGTGTGTCGCATGCCCTCCCCGAGGCACCAAAAAATCAAACCAAACCTGTTGCTGTCAAGTCAAATCTGACTTATACCAACACAATAGGACAGAGTAGAACTGCCCCATAGGGTTTCCAAGGAGCATCTGGTGGATTTGAATTTCTGATCTTTTGGTTAACAGCCAAGCTCTTAACCCCTGCACTACCAGAGATCCCTCTGAGGCAGAGAGTATTGTATTTCATTATTCTGCCTTTATGATAGAGAGAGGCAATGGAATGGGCCTTGGAAATTGTGTTGAGTGTAGCAACTTACAGTGTTTGCCACACCATCCCTCCCTTAGTTATTATGTCACTCAGAGCACCTCCAAAAAGTTCCTATCGAAGCTTACTCATATATTTAGAAGAAATATTTAGTTATCAATTCGATGGAACTTAAGCATACCAAAAAGCTCATCTCTTCAAAAATAACATCCCCCAAAGCTCGTCATAGAATGTGAATTTTTTACTTTTAGAATTAAATGTTTGGATTAAGATATTTGTCACCCAAAGAGCATCAGCTATATTGCATATATATTATTCAGTGTGGTAACTTAAAAACTCATCGCTACCCATTATCTTGTTTCTACAGAGAAGTTTATTAACTAGACAGATATATCTTCATGTAAAATTGAGCAGATTTAAAACATTGTTCAAGGAAGGAAGGCCTTAATGGGCTTTTGGGCAATATGAAAAATCAGATTATGAAGCAAATTAGAGGTAGGAATGAGTACACACTAAGCTTCTCCTCAGTTTTACTGTGTAGTGGGTCAATTTAAGTTAAGAATAAATATTAATTGATCCTTTCATTTATGTTAGGAGCCCTGATGGCACAGTGATTAAGCACCCAGCTGCTAACTGAAAGGTTGGTGGTTTGAATCTACCAGCTGCTCCATGGGAGAAAGATGTAGCAGTTCTGCTTCCGTAAAGATTTACAGCCTTGGGAACTTCATGGGGGCAGTTCTACTCTGTTCTATAGGGTCACCGTGAGTCCAAACTGACTAGACTGCAATGGGTTTGGTTTTCTTGCATTTTCATTTATGTTAGAGTTTTAAGAGGTCAGTCTCCCACTCTTCTCTGTTTGAATTTGGAACCAATGGAGAAATAGAAATTCCAACATCAAGTGTTTATTCATTATAATGCTTTTTCAGATAACATGCTTAAGTCTTTGGCTAAGTAAACTTGTAATGCTTGACCCACTTACTAACTCACCTAGACACTGGCACAGCTAGACATCCAGAGGCCTTCCCCCACAAAGAAGCATCCTTTTTTACAGCAGACAGGCAAAACTGAAGAGGACCCAGAGTGGGAAAGGGGTGGGTGAGAGGGCAGGAATGTCACTCTTGTGCTGGGTGAAAACCTCAGGTTTTGCTTTGTGCGATTTGTTACAGCTAATAAACAAGATGCCAAGGTGGGAGATCAGAAAGACGCCTTTATTTTGTTGTACAAAGAAAGGAGCAATTGGGGCTGGTGTCTCCTAGACTGCTTTCAGGAAGCTGGGGAGGTGGGCTTTTACAGAGACCAGACAAGGAAATGCAAATTCATCATGAATATTCAGGATTGACCTTCAAGCAGGCACTCAGGGCTTGAGGATGATTATGTATTTGCTCTAGACAAGGGTTCGATTCTCTGGCAGGATGCTTATATTTATTTTGCACTTAATGAGCTAATAGGTCACTTAATGTGTTGAGGTTGCATAAAAAGCCTGCTAAGACCCGTTGGGGGCCCACTATGGCTGTTCTATGGTTATCTTGTCAAGGACAATTATTGTCCCATTCTATAGCTATCTTGTCAAGGACAGTTTCAGAAGAATGTACAGTCTGTTTTGTTCAGTGTAGGAGGATAAGTGAGAGCAAGTGTGTCTTAGAAGTGCTGAGCTCTGAGGCTACCTTTGTCTCCTTGAAGTGTTGAGCTCTGAGGCTGCCTGTCTCACTCTGATGGAAGGCCCTCCATATGGAAACATGAAGAGAGGGGGATAGTACTCTCCATTAAGGATTCTTAGGAGTTCAAGCCAGAGTTAGGGTAGATGGTAACTAAGCAACTACAGACAATAATATCACCGTTAGTATTTCACCATTATGAATTATTTTTTTAAATATAGTGATAATTCATGTTATACTATTAAAATTGTGTCCTTTCCATACTGTTTAGAAGAAGAAAAACTGTAAAGGCAGAAAATATGTTATGCCATCATGTATCAATCCACAAACTTTCATTTTATTTATGGAGCAAAATAAAAGATAAAAAACAATATATATTTTTTAAATGCCTTATAGGCCTCTCCAGCCTCAACTCCCTCTTGTTTTGAACTCGTCTATCCTTCTAGTAAAGTCAATCTGCCTATAATTATCATGACACATTTCATATTATTCTGTGCCTTTACACTTGTGCTTTTACTATTTCCTCTCCCTGAAATGCATTTTCACCTCCTTTTTTTTTTTTGTCTAGCATAATATATATATATATTTTTTTTAGCATAAGCATCCTTCAGATCTCAGCTTAAGCATTATTTTATCTCACGAGCAAGCCTTTCCTGAATCTTCTGGGCATTCTGAGTGGTCAACTTCTGTGACCTGATAATGCTACTTCTCACAATATTTGAAATTTCATGCTATATATTTGCTGATTTCACTGGAATGTAAGAGACAGGTTGAGAATTATTATTTTTATTAATATTTCTACCTTTCCACTTAGCTTGTCCTATAGTGGGCACTTAATAAATGCTTTCTGAATTGTTGGGAAGACAGATGATGGGTGTATTGGGACAAGAATGGTTTTCAGAGAAGGGAAAATTGTTCACAAAGAAACAGTAAAGATATATTTCAGATGTTTGAGGAACAGTGTGTTCAATGTACTGTAAATGACTTTTCAAATGGCACAGTAATCTTTATAAAAATCAAAAGTGTAATATTTTGACATTTCAAAAGAAATACCTTTGAACGAGACAGCTCTTTAAAAAAAAATTTCCAAAGAAATAAAAAAAAAAATATGATTTCATGAGACTGTTATAAAATGATCAGAGTCCTTAGGTATGTGTTTACATTGCTTCATTTTGTACCATGAACTTCATTAAATAATTGATGATTAAATTAGTCACTCAACATTGTGATTTGGAATGCATCAATTATCTATACTAATGAATTCAAACCCCAGAATAAAAAATAGATGGTATTCATATTCTAAGGCATATGCTAGGGAACAAGCACAGGACATAACAACGTAGATACTTTTCATTCATTTCTGGTTATAACAACACATTATGAAGTCAATAACCTTTTTGAGGAGCGTCTTTGGAACACACTGCATGTTAAATTTGCATAGACTGCTAGTAAAGTCCTGTTTCTCAAATTTTATCTATCTGTAGAGGGAAAACCTGATAGAACGTTGCTGGCCAATAACAGGCTAGATTTGACTTTGACGTTAGCTTTCTAGAACCAAAAACCAAAAACCAAACCCATTGCCTTCGAGTCAATTCTGAATCATAGCAACCCTATAGGACAGAGTAGAACTGCCCCCATGGAGTTTAGCTTTCTAGAGGGGACGTTTTATTCTATCCATAGCAGACAAATTTATATCTTTCTGTTCAATCTTTAGTCCCTGGGTGGCTCAAATGGTTACGCCCTTGCCTACTAAACAAAAAGTTGGTAGTTCAAATCCACCCAGAGGCTCCTCAGAAGAATGGCCTGGCGATCCACTTCTAAAAGATCACAGCAATTGAAAACACTATGGAGTACAGTTCTACTCTACCTGGGCTCTCCATGAGTTGAAATCGATTGAATGGTAACTGGCTTGGCTTGATTCAGCCCTTCTGTTTAAAATTCATAGAAGGAATACTCCACTTCCATGTAACCGTATTTAAAAAAAAAAAACAGTTACTGGTTAAGGAGAACCAAAGTTTCACCTTCTTAACTTTTTGGTTTATGTCTTAATATACTTGAGTTCTGGCTTAGGTTTAGATTCAGTGTACATATTTCATAATTCTGTGGTATTTACTACCTACTTAAAGATATAAATAAAAATGTTGACCTGCAAGGACTTGTATGAGATTTCTACAGAAATGTTTGTTTTGATTTCCATAAAATCTTAAAATCTTTCAAGGAAATATTGGCTTCAAATCTTAGATTTTTTAAAAATTTACTAGGACCAAACCGGATGAATGTAGTTAATATCGATACATAGAAATCAACATGTAACTCTTCTTTCCTACTTAGAATGTCTAAGTAAATGATAAAATTTGTATCTGGCTATTTAATCATTCAACACTATGCCTTTGAATTATGTGGCTGGAGGAGAATATTGAATATACCATGAGTTGCCAGAAGAATGGACAAATCTGTCTTAGAAGTACAGCCAACATTCTCCTCAGAAGGGAAGATGGCAAGACTTCTTATATAGTTTGGACATGATATCAGGAGGGACTAGTCCCCGGAGAAGGACATCATGCTTGGTAGAGTAGAGTGTCAGCAATAAAGAGGAAGGGCTCAGTGAGATGGATTGACACAGTGGCTGCAACAATGAGCTCAAGCATAACGATTGTGGGGATGACGCAGGACCAACCAGTGTTTCCTTCTGTTGTGCATAGGGTCGCCATGGATCAAAACCAACTCAACGACACCTAACAACACTTAATCATTGCTAGAACTGATCATTTATTTGAATATATATTTTCTCAGTCATTCACACACAATCAGACCTGCTCAACCCCAAACAGGTTTGACAAATGCTGCATTTAGAAACAGCTCTGCTTTCCAAATTGCATTTTCTGCCTTCTCTTCTGTTTTATTACTATTTATATTTGCATAAAAATAGCATCAAATTAAACATGTTGCCAGTTTCATTTTAATGTACTTAAAATCCTCTTAAAATTATTACAAACCAACAAAGTGTTGCAAAATTGTTTGCATTAGCATATGCATGTGGAAGAAAAAACACACCCAGCTCTCTTCTTAATGGTACCTCTCTAAGGAGGTTTTTAATCCTATTATTTATTCTATTATTCTAATAAAAAAGCTGTAACGTGTTGCCTAAAAAGGACCTCAACTAACTTTTTAATTTAGTCTTTGCAAGTGCAAAACAGAAGCATTTATTTTTATGAAGATTAAAGTAAACTTTTAGTAGATTTAGGCCATTCTATCTCTTTGATCAGCACTGTTCAAAATCATTTCCAGATTAATTGTAAACATTCCAAAGAAGAGTCGCCTGAAAACATATCGAGAAAGCACATCTGAAATGGTTTTTATAGTTTCTATTTTATTCCTTACCATAATTTTTCTTTTAGTTCTCTATATAGCAATCATTAACACATCAGAATGGTCTCTGAAAATGCATGTTTATGTTTGCTAATATATTATCATTTCATTCCTTTATACATTTTCACCATACCAAATATTCAGCATAA
Source organism: Elephas maximus indicus (assembly GCF_024166365.1). NCBI lineage: Eukaryota > Metazoa > Chordata > Mammalia > Proboscidea > Elephantidae > Elephas > Elephas maximus. The sequence goes on along the minus strand of NC_064822.1, from coordinate 136,689,631 downwards.
TATGTACTTAAGCAATATTAGAAATTATTTTTCTTAGTTTGCTAGAAATAGACTTTTACTTTTGACAGTGGTAGATAATTTTCCCCTTTTACTACCATTCCTACTAAACCAGATACCAATATTTACTAACGATGGCAGATTACTTAACTACAGGATCTTAGTGGGAAAATGAAATTTTAGTTACAGAGTATTCTCTATTTTCTCCTTCTAAGTTCATCTTGTATTTTCTTTCCCTCTTCACCTTTGTCAACATTACTGCTTTAGTCTACCTTATGATGCACATGAGGTCACAGTTAGTCAGATGGGATTCAGGGTCATCTAAAGTCTAGATATTGCAATATCCTTTCATCTATTTTTAAAACCTCCAATCTCTCTTTCCTCAAATGAACCCTGAACAAAATTTACAAAATTATTAAAGAAAAAAAAAAGTTTTCACCTCTGACCAAAATCTATAAAAAACGTGCCCACTTCCTACCATATTTATACCCATTCCAAAGAAAGAAGATCCAACCAAATGCCGAAATTATCAAACAATATCATTAATACCACATCCAAGTAAAATTTTGAAGATCATTCAGAAGCGATTATAGCAGTAAATATACAGGGAATTGCCAGAAATTTAAGCTGGATTCAGAAGAGGACATGGAATGAGAGATATCATTGCTGATGTCAGATAGACCTCGCTGAAAGCAGAGAATACCAGAAAGATGTTCACCTGTGTTGTATTGACTATGAAAAGGCATTCCACTGTGTGGATCATAACAAATGATGGATAACACTGCAAAGAATGGAAATTCAGGAACACTTAATCATATTCATGAGGAACTTGTACATAGGCCAAGAGATGGTTGTTCGAACAGAAGAAGGAGACACTGTGTGGTTTAAAGTCAGGAAAGGTTTGTATCTGGGTTGTATCTTTCACCATACTTATTCAATCTGTGTGCTGAACAAATAATCTGAGGAGCTGGGCTATATGAAAAAGAACAGGGCATCAGGACTGGAGGAAGATTCATTAACAACCTGCGTTATGCAGATGACACAACGTTGCTTGCTGAAAGTGAAGAGGACCAGAAGCACTTATGGATGAAGATCAAGGACTACAGCTTTCAGGATGAATTACACCTCAACATAAAGAAAACAAAAATCTTCACAGCTGGACCAATAAGTGACATCATGATAGATAGAGAAAAGATTGAAGTTGTCAAGGATTTCGTTTTACTTGGATCCACAATCAAGGCCCATGGAAACAGCAGTCAAGAAATCAAATGATGTATTGCATTGGGAAAATCTACTGCAAAAGACCTCTTTATAAAGTGCTAAAAAACAAAGAAGTCACTTTAAAGACTAAGATGTGTCTGACCCAAGCCATGGTGTTTTCAATTGCCTCATATGCATGCTAAAGCTGGACAATGAATAAGGAAGATCAAAAAAGAACTGATGCTTTTGTTGACCAGGAATATTGACTATACCATGGACTGCCAGAAGAAGGAACAAATCTGTCTTAGAAGAAGTACAGCCAGAATACTCCTTAGAGGCAAGGACCGTGAGACTTTGTCTCACGTAATTTGGACATGTTTTTTATCAGAAGGGATCAGTCCCTGGAGAAGGACATCGTGCTTGCTAGACAGTCAGCTAATGAGAGGAAGACCCTCAATGAGATGGATTGACACAGTGGCTGCAACAATGGGCTCAAGCATAACAACAATTGTGAGGATGGTGCAGGACCTGGCAGTGTTTCATTCTGTTGTACATAGGGCTGCCGTGAGTTGGAACTGATGGCACCTAACAACAATAACAACTTCCTACCATATTTAGTGTAAAATGTTTTTCTTGGTTTTCAACCCATTTCATAATGTAGCTCAATGTAGCCTCACAGGGGAGGCAAATTCAATGTTGTTGAAAAAAATAATAAGTGAATTAAATTATTCAATCACATCTTCTTTGCTTGGAGCCTTCCCCATTCCCTCTCGCCTGCCTCTCTGAGGGTTTTCTCTTTGGGTGTAAATTTAATCTGCATGGGGCCAGAGGTTTCTCACTATTTTTACCCCATCTTTGATGCAATGGGTTTTTCTCTTATTTGGCTTTTCTGGCCCTGGATTTGTAACTTTCCCAAAATGATTGGTAGGCCAATCTTGCAAGGGATTGGTCAGTTTACTATTCTCATAAAAGGTTTGCAAATACACCTGAGAGGATTGGTCACTTTACAGTCTGCCTAAGGGATGGGTACATTTACAAAAGCCATACCCAGACAATGACTAGGCGTGTTACCATATAGGCAGCCAATTTAACAGATGGTTTTGAGACTTCCTGATTGATGAAAATCAAGAGGGAAGGCTGTCCTTTGAACATGGGCCCTGAGCTAAGGACCTCCTAGAAGAGCTGTAATACAGGTCAAGGGCTATAGCATTGAGCTGGTAACATGCCCTGAGCTGGTAACACTGACGACTGAGAGAAATGGCAGCAAACATAAAAAAAAAGAAAAAAACAATAGCAGAGCTAAATTGTAGAGAAATTGTGGCAGCAGTGCAAGCAGCAGATATTACAAGAGAGGCCAACAGCATCAATGGGCATACTTGGCTCTTGGAGAAGACAGCAGGAATGGGCAAGTCAGCCCACAAAGAGGAGCTGGGCACCTCTGGTAAGGATATCACCAATGGAGCTGGGCATCCCTGGAAAGAAGGTTGCCAACAGAGTAGAGGTTTGGGCATAAATCCTACAGGAGTTACCCAAACAAGTTTTGCCTCAAGAGCTGTCATAATATCGGCCTAAACCTAGCATTGGCCCAGGGTTGTCCCAAAGCTGCTGGACCAGCAATTCCAACAGGTAGCCAAACTCAGCTAAGAAAAATCACAGACAGGGAGAAAGAGAGAGAGCAAACATAGCTATGCTGTACCTGACCTGAATTGATGATACATCTGCTTTGGAAAGAAAGAGAGAGAGAGAGAGACATCTGCCAATACCTGGCCCATGGTGTGCCTGCTTAGTGACACAGAAATGGAGATGATTAATTTGACAAAGGTGAAGAAATTGAAGAATTATACCAACTTTTGCAGTCTGAATCTGATCAAACATGTAATCAAGAAAAAAAAATCAAGAGGCACTGATAATTGGAAACTGAAAGCTGGAAACAAACAAGGATCTGTAGGTGGAAAATATGGCCTTTGCTGATAAAAGAGACATTGGAGATCACATAACAGAATTTTGCAAGACCAACGATTTATTCATTGTAAATAACTTTTTCGAAAACATAAATGGCAACTATACACATGGACCTCATCAGATGGAATACACAAGAATCAAATTGACTACATCTATGTAAAGATGACTGAAGAGGTCATATTTCATCAGTTATAACAAGGCCAGGGGCCAACTGTGGAACAGACCATCAATTGCTCATATGCAAGTTCAAGTTGAAGCTAAAGAAAATTAGAACAAGTCCATGAGAACTGAAAATATGACCTTGAGTATATCTCACCTGAATTTAGAGACCATCTCAAGAATAGATTTGACCCATGGAACATTAATCACTGAACACTGGATGATTTGTGGGATGACATCAAGGACATCATACATGAAGATAGCAAGATGTCATTAAAAAGACAGGAAAGAAAGAAAAGATCAAAATGGACGTCAGAAGAGACTCTGAAACTTACTCTTGAAAGTCAAGTAGCTAATGCAAATGGAAGAAATGATGAAGTAAAAGAGCTGAACAGAAGATTTTAAAGGACAGCTTGGGAAGACAAAGTGAAGTATTATAATGAAATACGCAAAAACCTTGAGTTAGAAAACCAAAAGGGAAGAACACGCTTGGCATTTCTCAAGCTGAAAAGAAAAATTTTTTCAAAAGAAAAAATTCAAGCATTGACTTGTAGTACTGAAGAATCCTATGGGCAAAATATTGAAAAACCCAGAAAGTATCAAAAGAAGGTGGAAGGAATACACAGAGTCACTGTACCAAAAAGAATTCATCAACTTTCAACCATTTCAGGAGGTAGCATATGATCGAGAACCAATGGTATTCAAGGAAGAAGCCCAAGCTGCACTGAAGGCATTGGTGAAAAATGAGGCTTCGGGAATCGATGGAATTATAACTGAGATGTTTCAATGAATAGTTGCAATGCTGGAGGTGCTCAATTGTCTATGCAAAGAAATTTGGAAGACAGCTACCTGGCCAAAGGACTAGAAGAGATCCATATTTGTGCCCACTCCAAAGAAAGGTGATCCAACAGAATGCAGAAATTATCGAACAATATCATTAATATAATACAAAAGTAAAATTTTGCTGAAGATAATTCAAAAACAGTTGTAGCAGTACATAGGCAGGAAACTGCCAGAAATTCAGGTCAGATTCGGAAGAGGATATGGAACAAGGGGTGTTATTGCTGATATCAGAGGATCTTAGCTGAAAGCAGAGAATACCAGAAAGATGTTTACCTGTGGTTTAATGACTATGCAAAGGCATTCCACTGTGTGGATCATAACAAATTATGGATAATATTGGAAAGAATGAGAACTTCAGAACACTTAATCGTGCTCATGAAGAATCTGTACATAGAAAAAAGGCAGTCATTAGATTAGAACAAAGGGATACTGGGTGGTTTAAAGTCAGGAAAGGTGTGTATCCTATCCTTTCCTTAAGGTTGTATACTTTCACCATACTTGTTCAATCTGTATGCTAAGCAAATAATCTGAGAAGCTGGACTATATGAAGAAGAGCGTGGCATCAGGATTGGAAGAAGAGTCATTTACAACTTTCCATATGCAGATGATACAACCTTGCTTGCTGAAAGCCAAGAGGACTTGAAGCACTTAACTGATGAAGGTCAAAGACTACAGCTTTCAGCATGGATTATTTGTGAACATAGAGGAAAGAAAAATCTTCACAATTGTACCAATAAACAGCATCATGAAAAATGGAGAAAAATTGAGATTGTCAAGAATTTCATTTTACTTGGATTCATGGAAGCAGCAGTCAAGAAATCAAACGAGGTGTTGTTTTTGGGCAAATCTGCTGCAAAAGATCTCTTTGAAATGTTAAAAAGCAAAGATGTCACTTTGAGGACTAAGGCAATCCTGGCCCAAGCTATGGTGTTTTAATCACCTCATATACATGCTAAAGCTGGACAATGAATAAGGAAGATCCAAGAAGAATTGATAACTTTGGATTACAGTGTTGGAGAAGAATATTGAATATACCATGGACTGCTGGAAGAAGGAACAAATTTGTCTTGGAAGAAGTACTATAAGAATGCTCTTTAGAAGTGAGGATGAGGACACTTCATCTCATGTACTTTGGACAAGTTATCAGGAGGGGCTAATGATTGGAGAAGGACATCATGCTTGATAAAGTAGAGGGTCAACAAAAAAGAGAAAGACCCTCAAGGAAATGGGTTGTTACAGCGATAGCAACAATGGGCTCAAGTGTAAAAATGATTGTGAGGATGGTGCAGGACCAAGCAGTGTTTCATTCTGCTGTACATAAATAATAGATGCTTTTAATTGCCAAGGGTAAGTGTGTCTCATGTGCATGACCCAACAGGACTGGATAGTAGAGCCCTTATCCCAGCAGTGTTATCACTGTTTATAATTTTGAGGCAACTGGCATGTGTTTATGCACACAGTTTGTCATTTTTTTTTTTTTTTTTTTAAGATCAGGAAATTATATGACAATTGTCCTGAATCTGAAAATATTTTCTATTGCTTGCCCCTCTGACAGGCAATGCTGTCTTCAAATGTTTCTAGCCTTAAAAAGGAAGTGAAATTCTGACTTTCCCCCAAATCTAATTTGTTTTCCAAGGCTTCACTGAAAAACCATGAAAGACCTTGGTTCTGGAGAGGAAAAGGCCTAGACCAGGTGGCCTGACTCAAACTGGAAATGGGAGAAAGAGAAGGGGAAAACACTATGGTGTCTGTTATTTTCTGGTAGGAAATGACAAAGATGACAGATACAAAAAGGATAGACATTATACAAAAGTTATTTAGTGTGTTTAAAGGTGATAAGTGCTACTGAAATAGAAAATATATATATATTAAATATATATTAAGGAGAATGAGAAATGCAGAAGGCAGCCATGTGGAGGTAAGGTTCTATCTAATCAAGGAGGTCATAAGAGTGCTCATAGAGAAAGTGATATTTGTTCAAAGACTTTTGACAGGTGAGGGGAGGGAGATAGGCATTTGGACCTCTGAGGGAAGAGTGCTCTAGGCTGAGAGAATACAGGTAGTTCAAAGGCCCAGGTGTTTAAAGAATGACAAAGAGGCCAGTGTAGTTAGAGCAAAGTGAAGTATAAGGACAGTAGTGGGAAATAGAGCTGATGGAGTGGGGAGAGAAATAATGGGAAGGAAACCTGATCATATAACAGTTTGTAAGTCTATGTAAGGACTTCTGTTTTTAAACTAAGTGGCTTAGGGTGAAAGGGCATTGGAGGATGTCCATCAGAAGCTAGTGGGCTTGATAAGGAATAATTACTGTAGAGAAAAATTTGATACTTTTAAATTAAAAATGGTCATACTTATTAACCCAGCATTTCTGTATCTATATAAGGATGAAGATATTTGAAGTTAATAAAAGATTGCCATCTTTCATACCCTTAGAATGACATAATTCTTAAGGTAGTTTAAAGCGATAGCCAACTGAATTGTATATTTAACATGTCTTTGAAAAAGTTATGGTCACAATGTCAAAGTTTATTCTGTTGACATGTGACAGCTTATGTGTGTTTGTTCTTATTCATTTCTATCCTTTTTTCCACCAAGGGAGCGAGAAAAATAGGAAATGAGCAATGTAATAAAAATACAATATAGAGATATGAATAAAAAATCAGAATTTTAAAATGAAAGATAAATATATGTCAAAAGATCTAGCCTTTCATTGTGATTGAATTTTAAATCAAGTATTCTGCTCACCAATTATAGCCATCACTTATTAGCTGCCTATTTTGTCTTAGGCATTGTACCAGGTTGTTTGCACATCATCATTTTAATTCCCCTGATGATGACATGAATCTTGAGTAAGTTGGGCAAGTATTCTACTTACTCAAAGAGGTAAAGTAATTTCACTAAGTTCACATAGCTAGATAATTGCAAAGCTAGGACTTGTATTCAGGTCTGCCTGATTCTAATTCCTATATGCTTTAATCTATGATACCTGACTTACCAGATACCAGAGCCTGGCAAAAAAAAACCAAAAAACAAAAAAACACAGAATTTTACTAACACATATATTACAAAGTATACGGCTACTTTCAAGGACAGTGTGACATAGAGACTCAAAAAATGTCACCAGCACCCAGTTTCACCCACATAGTATCACAGCTCTACTTCCATTGTGTTGACTCTATCTTCAGATACAGAAACAAGCATCACACCTACCTACCACCTAACTGAGTGTTGGGGTTTTATTTTGCTGAAAATCCCCAGAAAAAATATAATCACATCTCATTGCTCAATTTTGGACACATATATATCCCTAAAATATAATTACCATCTAGGGAAATAAGATATACTGATTTTCATACACAAATCAAAATCACCCTTGGTATGGGGAGATGCATTCCAGTTTACCGAATCACATGGATCGAGAGTGGTAAATAGGTATATCTACAACAGAAATGCTGAGTTGGTGGAGGTAGAGATGGGAAGGAGATATTTGGTGCCTTTTCCTTTCCATTCTACTCTGAATGTGGCTTTGTCAGTCTGAGGCAGCTAACACTGGCCAGAATATTTGCTGTTTGGCCAGAAATTTTGCTTGGGGTTCGCTATCTCTCTCTTTGTCCTCTTTATGAAGACTGCAAAAAGAACCACAACTTTATAGAAGCTTGAGGATTTGCCTTCCAAGGCCTAGGAAAGTAAATTCTTCAATTTTATAAAATCTGTGGAAGAAGTGGGGTGGACAAAGCTGCTTAACATTTGTTCTATACCCAGACATGAAAGGAGCAGTCCCAGTTGAGCCTCTTTCTAAGCCATGTCATTCACACTAGTTTTGTTAGAAATATAGGAAATGTTTTGATTTCGCATCTCTCTTATTGCTCAACTGGTTCATAACATAAATAGAAGGAGGGAGGTGTTATTGACTGAGACTCTCAAATCACCCTCAGGAGTTCATAATACCGAATAAAATCATTCATGCTGTGGTAGTTTGAAAGTAATAGCTCACCATGTAAATGTAACTTGGTATCTTAGTAAATAACAGAAGCTTTTGAAACCAACGACCATGTGTATTTCTACATCCATTTAAACAATATTGAATTGTTATAACTTCTGATACTATCAGAAATAATATTGAAAGTCTTAACTTGTTTAAAGTTGGTAGCAATCTTGCTTACTTAGTATTACAGAGTGGACGCTTACATATTCCTAATTGCCAATTATTTTCTCTCTCTTTCAGGCCAGTGCAAGTTCAAAATGAAACTCTGCTTTTAATTAACTTCTGTTCAGTAAATAGGTATTCAGATGCACATTTTGTGCTTCAGAACTACAATTAAAGCTCTAGGGTTAGTTTTCGCAATGTTATTCGAATTAAAATACTTTTAGCTGTATTTGGCATGCATTAAAATGTCAAGTAATTGACAGCCCATAAGTGAAAAATTGATTCAATTATCAAGCCAGCTAGAACTTTTTCTTTTTGCAACTACGAAGATTTATTATGGTCATTACAATTACAGATGTTTATATGTTTGCTTTTAGTAATTGGAATTCATTTAAGTTTGTCATGCCCTCAGTGTTGTTTCTGCTCTTCAGCAGGATAGGAAATTCCTCAGTCTTTGAAAGGCACATTTAGAAAATGCCTCCCAAATCTCTTTTCATATGGAGTAGATAATCATGCTTTCACTGGAGTTTAGGGAATAAATTTTTCTTTTCCAGTCTCCAGATGGTGCTTTTGGTAATGAGTCACAGGGGAACACAGCTTGTCCTAAGATATGGTGTCTATACAATGTCTTTTTTTTAATTAATAATATAAATCTTTGAATAATTAATTAATACAAGACATGCAAATAGAATAAAACAGAAGAATATAAAGCAAATACTAATTTCTGATTGCAGCCACTTAGTCTTTCTGGCAATGTAATAAAATTATTTAAATCTTCTCCATAAAAGACAGGCCAAAAAACCAAAGGTATTAATTATATATAGACTTCAAAAGTGCTTAATTTAGAACAGTTACAAATAAAACTCAAAATTTTGTGAAAATTAATATTTACTCAATTATTTATATTGAACTGTTAGATCAGTACTTTGAGGGGTGCAACAGATATTGTTTATGAAGGATCTCCATCAATAAATATTAACCAATTTGAAAAAAAAAAGTGGTCATTTCAGAGTATAGGTTATAGGTATTAAATTGGATTATATCTGGATCTAGTAATTATAGCTGAAATAAATACTGATTTATTTGTTATCAGTGCTATAAAACCCATTGCCATCAAGTAGATCCTGACTCATAGTGACCCTATAGGACAGAGTAGAACTGCCTCATAGGGTTTCCAAGGAGTGGCTAGTGAATTTGAACTGCCTACACTTGTAGTTAGCAGCCGTAGCTCTTAACCAGTGTGCCACCAGGGCTCCAACCCTACAGGATGCAGTAAAACTGCCCCATTGGGTTTCCAAGGCTGTAATCTTTATGGAGGTAGACTGCCTTGTTTTTCTCCCATGTATTGGCTGGTGGGTTCAAACCACCAATCTTTTGGTTAGCAGTGTAGCTGTTAATTATTCTGCCACCAGGGTTCCTTTTATCGATGCCAGAGACATATTATTCCGTTGATTGTGTTTTGCATAGTATCTATGAACCTAAATCCTAAACAAATCTTCCCTTACCCCAAACCTCATAAAAACCTTCATTTTTTTACATTGAATTCAAAGTCCTCACCTCAGAATTCAGTGCCTTCTATCACAAGTCTAGCCCTTCCACTCATCCAAGCACATTCCTGGGACTCCGGATACAAGACACATCAATGCCAGCCCATCTTAACCAGTCGCAACTTTTGTTTTTTCCTCTGCTGTTTTCTTATCCCCCAGTAGTCTTCACTCTGCTGGTCCATGACAAAACAGCTTCAAGAAGGCAGTGCTCAAAACTTACTCTCGCAGAGAACATTTCTTGATGAACCTATCCCAGAACTAGGAAGTGCTTATTTTAAATCCCACAGTAGTCATGCATTATGTGTTTCACTGTGAGAAAGGCACTTATATTTCTTTGTTGCTCCTATAATTTTATTCTTTCTTTAGAATTATGTCCCCCTCTCAACAACTTTGAGAGTACAATGTAATATCTTTAGTACATAGTTGATAAGCAGGATAACAGATTAAATCTCACCTTGAGACAAACTGTGTCATAGGCGTGAATATCACTATTCAATTTAATTTCATTGTGGAATCTTTGGCCCTATGTAGACACATGGGCTCAAAGTTCTCTGCATAAAGTGTATTTAGAACATAAAACTCAAATCTAAATGGATAAACCTAATTTATATGAAGTCATAACTTTAGAGGTAAATGTAGTGAACTGTATTACTTTAGTGTTTGTAATATAATTCCAAAATAACGCATAGGCCTGAGACTACAGGCAAATATAAGCAATAATCTAGATTTGAGATGATAGGGGTTTTGGGTCAGGGCAGCTGCAATTCAAAAGAGGAAATATTTGAGAGAAAGACTTAAATTTTTAAAAAAATCTCCTCATAAGAAAATTGCTTCCCGATAGCAATCCCAAATGAAAGTTATTTCTATTCCAGTCTATTTATAATTATGATTGAATTTAAAAGAAATAGAAGAAAATAAACAAAACCCAAAAAACCCAAACCCACCTCCGTCGAGTTGATTCTGACTCATAGAGGCCCCATAGAGTTTCCAAGGTTGTAAATCTTTATGGCAGAAGACTGCCACAGCTTTCTCCCGTGGAGCCGCTGGTGGTTTTGAACTGCCGACCTTTTGGTTAGCAATCAAGTGCTTTAACTGCTGTACCGCCAGGGCTTCTAAGAATAAAATAGTATTCTGCAAGTATGAAAGAAACTGCATGAATCAAGACAAAAGAAGAGATTAACAACAAAGCAGATTTTTATTTCTAGTGAAAGACTAGGGTAATATTTAATAGATAAACCCAACCCACTGCCATTTATTTAATAGATACGATTCCTATTTCAAAAATTTAGAAAATCGAGGTTTTCTTAAGGAAACGGAAGCACTCAAAATATTTTTTAAGTATCTTCCTGTTCCTTGAATTTCTCCTGATAACTATGTCCTTGGGGAGTATAAATGGAACCAGCAGATGTTACTACAAATGACTGTGACTTAACAAGCTTCTCAGACAAAAACTAACCAAGTTCTTAAGTCCATAATAAGTGCTTATTCGTGTGAAAAAGATTCTGAATTACACATGCATCGTCCTCCCATGGATCTCTCAGCTAAAATGATCCTTGGTAGACTGCTAAGCATTCAAGATGCTGCTGAGTTGGAAAAACAAGTGATTTTTTGGCTTTAATTGTCCCAGGCTTTGTGGGTTTTTTTTGTTCATCATTAAATGCAATGATAATTTCATAAACCTGATTTTTTTTTTAATTCAACTATGCCACATTCAAATTTGGCAAAAACACAACTTGTTTCCTGTTTCATTCATGCTTGCATCCGAGTAGTTTACCACGAGGATTCACCTTTTTCTTCCTTTAGGTAATTAATATACAATCTAATGAACCTAGTGGGAATATCCCACGACTTTTTACATTATGTGGAAATCATCAATAGCTGGCTAAATTTCAAGGGTTATAAAAATAAACCTGCTCTTTTTTCAATTGTTTCTTTCTCCATTGGGAGGAGCTATTGCCCTTCAGGTAGAGGAAAAAAAAAAACATGGTTAGAGAGAAAGTCGCCTGTTTCTAGTTTCATCATCTATCTAGCCTTTGTCTATTTAGACTAAAATTTATTCTAGGAAACAGGTGTTTCAATAATGTCTGAAACTAACTTTGTTGATAATAAATAGCCCCACAAAGCAGTTCATTTTCAATGGAAGATGTCTCTGTACCTAACACATGCATGGTACAACATCACACAACTTAACCGTTTCAGAAATAAATAAACTAAATTGAATTAGATAATTTATGTACAATAACAGATTAAAATGCTTATTGGAAAACCATATGACAAATTGTCCTTAACCTGTATGTAAGTCTCAATTTCCAGATATGTCTTCACTTCTATACATATTTAAGCATTAATTGTGATCTTTTCTAAATGATTGAAACAAAAAAAAAGGTATTTATATTTGTTTGATTACAATGATTGTACTAAATAATATGAAATATTTGAGAATCAATCGTATACTTAATGTTGGCTCAAAATCTGCCGCACAAATCTAGCTCTACAGACTGAAATATCATACATTTGGAAGTTGAATCTTCTGTTTGATATGTTTACTTAGGTAACGGTCTCTTGATATTTTTCTAGAAAACTATTTATTATAAAAAACATGTTGCAAAGGAGTAGTTAATGTGCATAAAGCATAGACACTGAACAGAGCCCTCATATGCATTATTATTTTTTAGAATTTTTATTTTGTGCATATGAAAATATACACAGCAAAACATACTCCAATTTGACAATTTTTACACATACAACTCAGTGACATTGATTTCATTCCTCAAATTGTGCAACCACTCTTGCTATCCTTTTCCAAATTATTCCACTGCTATTTACAGAAACTCACTGTCCCCTAAACTTCCCATCTAACCTTTTGAATTTCTGTTGTCAGTTTGATCACATATAGATAATTCTTTAAAAGGGTGCAATGCTCAAGGCAGAGATACTTCTCAGGGGTTAGTTTTGAGTTAAGGTTTAAAGATTATCTCAGGGCAATAGTTTTAGGGAGTTGTCCAGACTCCATGGCTCCAGAACTCCTAGATTCCATGAGGATTTGAAATTTTGTTTCATATTTTACCCCCTTTTGATCAGGACTCACCTACGGAATCTTTGATCAGAACATTCAGTAATAGCACACAGGCACCGTCTAGCAACTCTGGTCTCATCACAGTGGAGGGAGTTTATGGGCGCAATTAGACATGCCACAATAAGAATTCTTAAATAAATTATATTTCCAAACATTAAGGTGCTCAGGCCCAAGATCTCCAAGTATCTTGGGAACCTAAAAGTATAATAACTTGTTACAGCAGCAGACTTCTAGTGAGTGAATGGGAGCAGCAACTAACGAAATAAAATCCATTGTCAGTGATCTGCTTTGCAGTTCTCATCATTGCTGGCTAAAACAAGTAAACAAAAAAGAAAACAAACAAACTCTCAATTTTAAAAGCTTTTCCAGGATGGTATATATTCCAGTTTAATAATACACAATTTTTTTTTTTAATACGTAATAGCTAACATTTTTTCCTGTTTCTACTGTATGTTACCATGATTTCTTTACATGTATTATCATCTTTAACTCCTTAAAGAAACTTATGAGGTAGGCATTATTATATTTACAGTCTTGTGATGTGTAGGCTCAGAAAGCTTGAGCAATTTAATTACGATACATAGAATTTTGAAATCTAGACTTCTCTCATCGCAAAGTTTGGACTTTGTACACTTGAAATCATTTCTCCAATTAGCTAAATCCAGTCTTCAATTCTCAGACCTCATATGAGTTTACCTGTCAGGGGAATTTGACACAGTCGATCACTCCTACTGGAAACAATTTTTTCACATGACTTATAAGACACCACAGCACACTCTCCTGTTTTTACGTTCATTTTACTGATCTCTTTTTTTTACATGAAGGCAAGGCTTTTGCCTACTTGATTCACTGTTATGTTCCTAGCACACTAAACAGAGGGTGTTCATAATCACTGAAACAAAAATCATTTTTAATTTCAAGTAGTCAATGTTAATACACTTTGTTCTTAAATATTTTAACATTTAATACAATAATATATTAGTGAACCCTAAAAAGTATACCACTTTTATGCATGTATCTTTGCTTACAGTACATGTTACTTAAGACATTTTAAACATTTAATTAATATAGTAGAGAATGCTGACCCAAGCTATAGAAATTTCATATATATTTTTCTCTAAGGGAAAATATTTATTTACTCAAATATCTACTGAAAGCCTTCTATTCTAGGCTCTGTGGATATAGCATTCGATCAGCATTGGGAAAGCCAATTTTGATTGGGTAGTTAGGAAAGATATCTATGAACAAGTGCCATTGAATAAAGGCTTAAATGATGAGAAAAAGATTGCTTCAGGGATAACTGGAACAAGTATCCTAGTGAGTACCCAATGTGAAAGACCCGTGAGGACCTACTAATGAGTTCACTAGGGAAGGAAGGGAGAGAGAAAGTGAACAATCCAGTGCGCCTGAACAAAAGCTCCGCAGTTTTGGGCTGAGGAATTAGCGTAATGGTGATGCCACTAATGAGATGGGATAGACTGAATGAGGTTCAGGGTTGGGACAGGGGTTGAAATTCAAAATCTGAGTAGTGCAGTTAATTCTGAGATGTTTCATAAACATCCGTTTGGATATAAAGCTATACAGTTGGACATTATCAACATAGAGGTTATAATAAAAGCAATTTAACAGAATGAGATCACCAATGACAGCATATAGATGAAGCATAAGACAAGAAGACAATGAACAATTGAATCCTGGGATAAAGCAGCATTTTAGAGGCAGAAGAGAGGAAGGCTGTGAAGGAGTGGCAATTGAGAGAATGAGAAAAGAAAACCAGAAAATGTAGGGTTCGAGAAACCAAGAGAAGAGAGTATTGATCAAAGATGAGACAGGCAATAATTATAAAAATCATATTTATTTGGTTTTCCTTACATGCCCAACTCTTTCCTTAGCAATTGATATTTGTTTGTTAAATCTCACAGTAAACACATCAGGTTGGTAGAAAATACTTACATATTGGTTGCTCTGGGCCTTGTACAATTCATGGATCTTTATACATGTTAATTTATTCAAGGTGTTCTTAAGCACATGAAGTAAAAATACTATTTTAAAGAAAGACTAAAATTAATTAACTTGACAAAAGTTTCAATTTGTAAGTAAAAGAGCTAGAGTTTCAATGCTGATGAGGTTTTAAGGAAGCTGAGGATACCAAACTGACTAAACTATTTGGAAAATGGAGGTGGTTTTTGACCTTAGCAAGAAAAGTTTCAGTGGAATGATGGAAATAAAAGCCTGATTTAGTGTCTATTAAAGACATTTGGGAGCCCTGGTGGCATAGTAGTTAAAGAGCTTAGCTCCTAACCAAAAGGTCAGAATTTCAAATTCATCAGCCACTCCTTGGAAATCCTATGGGGCAGTTCTACTCTGTCCTACATGGGCGCTATGAGTCAGAATCAACTTGATGGCAACAATTTGGTTGTTTGGGAAGAGATTTCAGATAGCACAAATGATGAGAGTGAGTATAGAAGTTTCTTATTTTTGACATTATATTTTACAATTTAGGTGTGAGAGAAAAGATTCAGTAGAATGTTAGTGCATAAGTACTCTAAATAATTATTCCAGTTAAATACCTAATTAGTAAATTTTTGTGTGTGTGTGTGCTTTAGGAGAAAGTTTACAGGTCAAGTAAATTTCTCATACAAAAATTTATACACATGTGACATTAGTTGCAATCCTTATAATGTGACAACACACTCTCCCTTTCCACCCTGGGTTTCCTGTGTCCATACAGCCAGCTCCTGTCCCTCTCTGCCTTCTCATCGTACCTCCAGACAACTGTCTCCCATTTAGTTTCATGTATCTGCTTAAACTAAGTAGCACTCTCTTCACAAGTATTATTTTATGTTTTATAGTCCAGTCTAATCTTTGAAGACTTGGTTTAAGGAATGGTTTTAGCTCTGGGTTAACAGAGAGTTCGGAGGCCATGTCTTCAAGGGTTCCTTCAGTATCAGGCAGACCATTAAGTCTGATCTTTTTATGTAAATTTGAGTTCTGCACCACACTTTTCTCCTGCTCCATCAGGGACTGTCTGTTTTGTTCCCTGTCAGGGCAGCCATTGATGGTAGCTAGGCACTAACTAGTTCTTCTGGTCTCAGGCTGGTAGAGTCTCTAGTTTATGTGGCCCTTTTGTCTCTTAGGTTAATATTTTCCTTGTGTCTTTGATGTTCTTCATTCTTCTTTGCTCCAGGTGGTTTGGGACCAATTGATGCATCTTAGATGGCAGCTCCCTGGTTTTTAAGACCCCAGACACCACTCACCAAAGTGGGATGCAGAACATTTTCTTGATAAACTTTGGGGGACATCTAGGTAAACTGGTGTAACAAAGTTTATGGTTCCCAGACCCCAGCCCCTGCTACTCTGTCCCTCAAAGTGTTTGGTTGTATTCAGAAAACTTCTTAGCTTTTGATTTATTCCAGTTGTGCTACTTTCCCATGTATTTTGTGTTGTCCTTCCCTTTACCTAAGATGATTCTTGTCCACTATCTAGTTAATGAATTCTCCTCTTCCTCTCTCCCCACCCTTGTAACCATCAAAGAATGTTTTCATCTGTATTTAAACCTTTTTTTGAATTCTTACAATAGCGGTCTCATATAATATTTGTCCTTTTGTGACTGACTAATTTCACTCAACAAAATGCCTTCCAGATTCATCCATGTTATGAGATGTTTCCCAGATTCATCACTGTTCTTTATCATCGCATAGTATTCCACTGTATGTTCATGTCATAATTTAATCACCCATTCTTCTGTTGATGGACAAAAAGATGGTTGTTTCCATCTTTTTGCTATTGTGAACAGTACTGCAATGAACATGGGTGTACACGTATCTATTTGTGTGATGGCTATTATTTCTCTAGGATATATTCCAAGGAGTGGAATTGCTGGATTGTATGGTACTTGTATTCTTAGCTTTTTAAGGAAGTGCCAAATTGATTCCAAAGTGGTTGTACCATTTTACATCCCCACCAGTCTCTCCACGATCTCTCCAACATTTATTATTTTGTGTTTTTTGATTAGTGCTAGCCTTGTTGGAGTGAGATAATATCTCATTGTAGTTTTCATTTGCATTTCTCTAACGGCTAGTGATTGTGAGCATTTCCTTATGCATCTGTTAGCCATCTGAATGTCTTCTCTGATGAAATGTCTGTTCATATCCTTTGCCCATTTTTTCAATGGGATTATTTGTCTTTCTGTTGTTGAGGTGTTATAATATCTTGTAGATTTTAGAGATTACAACCTTACCAGATATGTCATAGCCCAAAATTTTTTCCAGTCTGTAGATTGTCTTTTTACTCTTTTTTACTCTTTTGGTGAAGTCTATGGATAAGCATAAGTGTGTGATTTTTAAGAGCTCCCAGTTAACTAGTTTCTCTTCTGGTGTTTGTGCATTGTTAGTTATGGCTTGTATTCTGCTTATTCCACATATTAGGGCTCCTAGCATTGTCCCTATTTTTCTTCCATGACCCTTATTATTTTAGATTTTGTATTTAAGCCTTTGATCTATTTTGAGTTATTTTTTTCACATGGCATGAAGTATGGGTCTTGTTTTTTTTTTTTTTTTTTTTGTAGATGAGTATCCAGTTATGCCAGCCCCATTTGTTAAAGAGGCTGACCTTTCCCCATTTAACAGCTTTTGGGCCTTTGTCAAATATCAGCTATTCATAGGTGGGTGAATTTAAGTTTGGATTCTCAATTCCATTCCATTGGTTTATGTATCTGTTGTACAAGTACCAGGCTGTTTTGACAGCCACAGCAGTGTAATAGGTTCTAAAATCAGGTAGTGTGAGGCCTCCCACTTTGTTCTTTTTCAGTAATGCTTTACTTATCCAGGGCTTCTTCCCTTTCCATATGAAGTCAGTGATTTGTTTCTCCATCTCATTAAAAAATACCATTAGAATTTGGATCAGGATTGCATTGTATCTGTAGATTGCTTTGGGTAAACTTGACATTTTCACAAGGTTCAGTCTTCCTATCCATGAGCAAGGAATGTTTTTCCATTTTTATAGGTCTCTTTTGGTTTCTTGCAGTAGCATCTTGTAATTTTCTTTGCATAGGTCTTTTATGTCTCTGCTTAGATTTATTCCTAAGTATTTTATCTTCTTGGGGGCTACTGTAAACGGTATCGATTTGGTGATTTCTTCTTTAAAGTCCTCTTTGTTGGAGTAGAGGAATGTATGTTTATCTTGTATGTTTATATTGTATCTTGATACTTTGCTGAAATCTTCTATTAGTTCCAGTAGTTTTTGTTGTGGATTCTTTGGGGTTTTCCCTGTATAAGATCATGTCATCTGCAAATAGAGATACTTTTACTTCTTCTTTGCAAATTTGTATGCCCTTTATTTCTTTGTCTAGCCTAATTTCTCTGGCTAGAACCTCCAGCACAGTGTTGAGTAAGAATGGTAATAAAGGGCATCCTTGTCTGGCTCCCATTCTCAAGGAGAATGCTTTCAGACTCTCTTCATTTAGGATGATGTTGGCTGTTGGCTTCGTATAAATGCCCTTTATTATGTTGAGGAATTTCCCTTCTATTCCTGTTTTTCTGAGAGTTTTTATCATGAAAGTGTTTTGGACTTTGTCAAATGCCTTTTCTGCATCAATTGATAAGATCATGAGGTTCTTGTCTTTTTTTCTTTTTAATTTTTATTGTGCCATAATTGAAAGTTTACGAATCAAGTCAGTCTCTCATATAAAAATTTATACACACCTTGCTAAATACTCCTAGTTGCTCCCCCCCAATGAGACAGCACACTCCTCTTCACTCTTTATTTTCATGTCCATTCAGCCAGCTTCTGACACCCTCTGCCTTTTCATCTCACCTCCAGACAGGAGCTGCCCACATAGTCTCCTGTGTCTACTTGAGCCAAGAAGCTCACTCCTCACCAGTATCATTTTCTATCCCATAATCCAGTCCAATCCCTGTCTGAAGAGTTGGCTTTGGGAATGGTTCCTGTCTTGGGCTAACAGAAGGTCTGGAGACCATGACCTCTGGGGTCCTTCTAGTCTCAGTCGGACCATTAAGTCTGGTCTTTTTATGAGAATTTGAGGTCTGCATCCCACTGCTCTCCTGGTCCCTCAGGGGTTCTCTGTTGTGTTGCCTGTCAGGGCAGTCATCAGTTGTAGCCGGGCACCATCTAGTTCTTCTGGTCTCAGGCTGATGGAGTCTCTGATTTATGTGTCTCTTCCTGACTCTTGGGCTCATAATTACCTTGTGTCTTTGGTGTTCTTCATTCTCCTTTGTTCCAGATGGGTTGAGACCAATTGACGCATCTTAGATGGCCACTTGCTAGTGTTTAAAACCCCAGAAGCCACTCTCCAAAATGGGATGTGGAATGTTTTCTTAAAGGATTTTATTATTCCAAGTGACCTGGATGTTCCCTGAAACCATGGTCCCCAAACCCTGCCCTCTTTTGTTTTATTTATGTGATGGTTTACATTGTTTTTCTAATGTTGAACCATCCTCACATACCTGGTATGAACCCTACTGGGTCATGGTGAGCTACTTTTTTGATATGTTGTTTGAATTCTGTTGGTTAGAATTTTGTTGAGGATTTTTGCATCTGTGTTCATGAAGGATATTGGTCTGTAATTTTCTTTTTTTATGGTGTCTTTACCTGGTTTGGGTATCAGGGTTACGCTGGCTTCATAGAATGAGTTTGGGAGTATTCCATCCTTTTCTATGCTCTGAAATGGTAGTACTGGTGTTAACTCTTCTC
The DNA here is from genome assembly GCF_024166365.1 of Elephas maximus indicus. Classification (NCBI taxonomy): domain Eukaryota; kingdom Metazoa; phylum Chordata; class Mammalia; order Proboscidea; family Elephantidae; genus Elephas; species Elephas maximus. The sequence goes on along the minus strand of NC_064822.1, from coordinate 136,669,989 downwards.
TGAAAGTTAGGTAGAATTCACCAGTGAACCCATCAGGGCCAGGGCTTTTTTTTCGTTGGGAGTTTTTTAATTACCTCTTTGGTCTCTTTTTTTGTTGTAAGTTTATTTAGTTTTTCTACCTCAGTTTGTGAGGTAGGTAGTGTGTTTCTAGATATTTGTCCATTTGCTCTAGGTTTTTGAATTTGTTGGAGTACAATTTTTCATAGTATTCTGTTATGATTCTTTTAATTTCAGTTAGGTCTGTTGTGATATTGCCCATCTCATTTCTTATTCAGGTTATTTGTTTCCTCTGCTGTTTTTCTTTTGTCAGTTTGGCCACTGGTTTATCAATTTTTTTTTTATCTTTTCAAAGAACCAGCTTTTGGTCTTAACTCTTTCAATTATTTTTCTGTTCTCTATTTCATTTATTTCTGTCCTAAGTTTAATCATTTCCTTTCTTCTGATGTCTGAGGGCTTCTTTTGCTGCTTTCTTTCTATTTGTCCATGTTGTAGGGTTAAAGTTCGATTTTGGTCCTTTCCTCTTTTTGGGTGTGTGCATTTATTGCTATAAATTGACCCCTGAGCACTGCTTTTGCTGTTTCCCAAAGGTTCCAGTAGGAGGTGTTTTCATTCTCATTTGATTCTATGAGTTTATTTATTTCATCCTTGATTTCTTCTATAACCCAGTAGTTTTTGAGCAAGGTATTGTTCGGTGTCTATGTATTTGACTTTTTTTCCTTGCTTTTTCTGTTATCGATTTTTACTTTTATGGCTTTATGTTCAGAAAAGATACTTTATAATATTTCCATGTTTTGGATTCTGTTAAGTCTTGCTTTGTGGCCTAACATGTGGTCTATTCTGGAGAATGTTCCATGTGCATTAGAAAAGAAAATACACTTGGCTGCTGTTGGGTGGAGTGTTCTATATATGTCTATGAGATCAAGTGGGTTGATTGTGGCATTTAGATCTTCTGTGTCTTTATTGAGCTTCTTTCTGGTTGTTCTACACTCTCATCTTTTGTTATTGATTTATGTAGTTATTCTATCTTGGTTTGTGTTAGTTTAGGTAGGTAGTATGTTTCTAGAAATTTGTCCATTTCCTCTAGGTTTTCAATTTGTTGGGTTTCTATTTGCTGTCTCTGTATGGATTCTTGCAGTCTGTTAAATTTGTCATTTTGCTCTTGTATAACCTTCTTAAGTTCCTCTATTGCTTTGTCTGTGTTCCTTGGCTTGGCCTGTATTTTCCCTGATCTCCTCCCTGATCTCTTGAAGAGCTCTGTATATTAATCTTTTGAATTTTACCCCTGGTAATTTCAAGACCTTTTCTTTCTCTGGGAGGTTTTCTGGTTCTTTGTTTTGGTCGCTTGCTGAATCCATCCTGTTCTGCCTTTTTATGTGATTTGATATTGACTGTTGTCTCCGAGCCATCAGTAAGTTATTATATTCATTTTATGTTTGTTTACTGTGTCCTAGCTTCTTGTTTTGTTTTGTTTTAATATGCCCAAATAGACTGGTCATGTGAGATACTTAGATTATGGGCATCTTTGAAGCTTTTATGTCCTGTCACCATGTGGTTAGAGCTGCTACTAGGTATGTGAGCCCAGAAGTCCATTTACTTTTCTTGTGTGGATTCAGCTCAGGTGTCCAGGTCATCAGTCACCAAGTGTATAGTACAGGCTCTCACCTTCAGTCCTAGATGGGCAGGGCTATATAGGGGTGATTGGAATAGGCACAGGTATTTGACTGCAGTAGGGGTTTATGTGTTGAGCAAGGTAGGGGGCTGACAACTGTCTCTGAGTGTCTGAGTAGAAGGTGTGTCCCTGTTCCCTACAGTGCATAAGTGGGTGGGTTTTGCAGCTAGACTTTGAGTACCCAATGCTGTTGGCTGTAAGGACTGTGAGGCATCACTTATTCTTGGACCCCTGTTGTGGGTGGCTAGGTGGAGTAGATGGAGCCACTGGTCTCAAGCCCCCGATGTAGGCAGGTGAGGGTCCTGCTTAATGGGCAGGGTGGTGTCAAATTTCACGAGTCTGCCACTCCTCCTTAGCTGTTACAGTCAAAAATAGGCTTTAGATGTATACCCTGTTGTACTGTGCTAATGAGGGCCTATGCTGTTGAAATGGGCACACACAGGTCTAGGCAGGGGTGAAAGGCATTAAAAGTCCATAGACCCTTTAAGCCTGTGCCTAGGCAAAGGGGCTCTGCCTGCCCTGAGGTCCTGACTTAGGGAAACTGGCAGATTATCTTTTCCTGTTTATTATTTGTTTCCTAATTTGTTCCCTCTCCAAAGCTGGGAGAATGGCTTGGGGAGCCTGACAGTTTCCACTTCTGGCCTAGAGGGCATGGTGATTGCTGAAGCTGGACCAGAACCTGAAGCAGAGTGGGGAGGGACGGTGAAGAGGAGAGAGGTATTTCCCAGAGGGGAAAGTATTATTTTTTTCCCATGCGGTAGGTTCGAGGCTCGCACTTAACTTTTGCAGATCCAGTGCTACTTTGCCTTGCTTTCAGAGGCTTGTGCAGACTCTTCGCCACTCAGTATGTCCTGATGTGGAAAACGCATCCAGAGCCCTGCTGCTTGCCTCAGACTGCATGTACTGGCTGATCCAGCCTGTAGGGTTTTGGCCAGGTCAGGTCTCCCAAATCCTCACTGCTTCTGAACTGTCTCTCCCTCTCTCTGCTGCTCAGTCCAACTCCTCATCCTTGATGTTCAGTGCTCCTAGACTGTCACATGTAATCGATTCACTTGTTTTTTTTGGGTCTTTCTTATAAGAGGGACTACAGGAAGTGTCTGATTGCTCTGCCACCTTCTCCCGGCATCTCTAAATTTTATTTCTGGATTTAATTTTTCGATCATTGATCTTCATGGAAAAATAAGCTATCCCAAAGTCTGAGTTTATTATTATTTTTCCTTCTAGGAATTGCTGATGCTGACTATGATTTTTGCTTACTTAATAGCAAATCTAATTATAGAGATCATTTGAATAAAGGTAAACAAAACATAGTTTTTATTTTTTTTATTTATCATTAAAGCAGTTTACATAAATATTCATGAATTTTCTCTTCAGTGTGAGTTTTCATGAGACAATATACTAATTTGTGAGAACTCTAGGATTTGTAACATCTTCTAAAATTCTCCTGAGCTTGGTTTATATATTTTTTTCCAGGTTTTCTTAAGGCAATGTTTAAATAGTATATTTTTGTTTTGGTTGTTAAAGTCTTCTTCAAAACCCAAAAATTAGAGAAAAAAAATTGGAAAGAGCAGTATAATTACATGATAGGCTTGGAGTACCTAAAGATTGTTGTAAATTACTATAGTTCCTGGGTACTGGATTATTCCTTTGTCTACCTACATTGCCCTGTTAACTGAATTATTGCTTAATCCCACATTTTATTTTCATAGCTATTTTAGACAAGCTTCTCTCAGCTAGGTAGAATCTGTAGTCTTATGTATATTATTTGCTCTTTTCCTTGTTGTCTTTATCCAACGTCATGGTAAAAATCTAAACAAAATTAACCAAGGCTACTTTTTACTGTTCACAATATAGACTTACATTGTTCAAATAGTTCTAATGGTGCAAGGCATTAATGTCACATTTCCTGCAAGCAAAATATCTTTGCCTGGAGAGAAAAACTCACAAGGAAAAGGAGATAGAAGAAAATAAGTGGAACGTCAGTGCATTTAGATGAAACCTGAAGAGAGCAATGATTGGGGTTGAAATATTGTAATTAACTTTATTTTCATTGTATAGGCCATAGAAATCTGTCAAGAATGAAGAACAAACTTTTAAGTTAGAAATACATAATTCACATGCTAAATTCAAATGTCAAAAGATATCTTGTTCCTAAACTAGGACTCTGCATATAATGAAAATCTAATAAAGTAATGCTGAGTAAGTATATGACCTTTCCCTGAAATGAATCTATATATTCTCTGATTTCAGATGTATTCAAAAATGGGAGACATTCTTTTAATGAGAAAGGACAATGAAGCTAGACTGAGGAACACTAATGATAGTATACACATGCTTAACTACCCAAAACAAGGATGTGTGTGGGGACTTCAAATTCTTCTAAAACTGTTGAATTGTTTAATCCTTGGTTCAAAAATCAAGTACCACCAAAAAAAAAAAAAAAATCCTCCATGTCTCACATCTCTACTAACCTCTCCATCAAAACTTCTTATTTATATCTAATAGGAACTTTACCTTCACAAAAAGTGGTGGGAAAAAAAAGAGGGGTGATAAATTATATCATGGGACATATATTCCCCACAAGCAAAGCATTCCCCATGAAAAAAGAAAGAGTGTAAGAAGAAATAATTCTGGAGGCTCCATTTGTTCACGTATGCCATCAGCTTAGTATGTATCATATTCAAACAGAAGAGCAAAGTGTTTATTCATTTGTAGGCAAGAACTCTCAAAAAGAATCAAACAAATCTGTCTTGGAAGAAGTACAACCAGAATGCTCCTTAGAAGCAAGGATGGTGAGACTACATCTCACATACTTTGGACATGTAATCAGGAGGGATCAGTCTCTGGAGAATGACATCATGCTTGGTAATGTAGCGGGTCAGCAAAAAAGAGGAGGATCTTTAATGAGACGAATTGACAGAGTGGCTGAAGCAATGGGCTCAAGCATAACAATGATCATGAGAATGGCACAGGACCAGGTGGTGTTTTGTTCTGTTGTACATAGGGTTGCTATGAGCCGAACTAACTTGATGGCACCTAACAATAACAAGGGAAGAACTACACTATGAAAACACAGATGACTCCAGACTCTTGGATTGAGTTGGAGCTGTGCATATAAAAATGGCTTTATTTTTATTTAATAATTTGTCTGGAAATCTGTGAATATTTTTAGCCACATTTTAATTTCCTGCTCAGAATAGTTTTTTTCAATTGTGTCTATGTTTATAATCATTTCAAGTGTTCAGGTTTATGTTTTAGTAACACTTGAATTATGTCCTCATGCTCTTTTCTACACATTTATCATCCTTTCTGTGAATGATATAATTTACATTTATCATTTGCATAGTTTGCCATTATTTAATATTTTATTGAATACATTTTGTTCTGTATTATTTCTGATGTAAATTTTAATTACAATTTTTGATTTTGGGTTTTCTACTTATTTTCTCATTTTATCCACCCTCCCTTTGCACCTCTGTCATACTATCTTTCCTATTTCAACAATTCATTCATTACTTTATAGCAGAACAACATATCGATTTAAGAGGTTTCTTAAATTTATAAAAAAAATTAAGTTTATCTTTATTACTTTTGTTTTGCATAACTATCTGTTCTTTTAAAACTACTAATAATAAGTTTTAAAATGACAAAAGAAAGAATCCTTTACAAATATCAAATAAGGAGTCTGCAATTTCTCATTGTTGTAGTGAAACCTTTCAAATGGTCTGTCCAAACTGCAGTTAAATTGGAATATTCTCAACCCTCAACAGGAGTCCAAAAATGCCTCTGGCCACTCCAGCTGACATGAGGAAGAGCTCCAGAGGGAGGTCAGACTAGAAAGAAACAGTGGTCCTAACCAATTGAAGTTAACATACCCTACTTTTGCAAATTTTACAAAAAATACTTGATCTTGTAAATACATTGCTAGTGAACCTCCAAGATTCTCAGAAGGTAAATTGTAAATCTACCTTCTGTCAAGGTTGTTTAATTTCCCCAATTGTGTCACTGTTTAATTTTTTTTCATAGATTTTTTTGTGGTTCATAAACCAGTTGCCATCAAGCTGATTACAACTCTTGCAGATCCCATGCATGTTAGAGCAGAATTCCAGTCCACAGGGTTTTCAATGGCTGATTTTTCAGAAGTAGAACACCAAGCCTCTCTTCTGAGGTTCCTCTTAGTGGACTTGAACCTCCACCCTTTCAGTTAGCAGTCAATGGAGTTATCTGTTTGCACCATCCAGGGACCCTTGGGGGTTCATAAACTCGATGTATTTCTGGATGCTTACTTTATAAGCCTATATGAAAGAACTACCAGATCTCTCTCTCTAATTTCTAGATTGGAGAGGGTTATTATTATCATTTTATTTTTTATCTCTAAATTTCACGCTGCATTTTGGGAGGGTGGTCAGGTCTTTTAAATAGAAAGTAATTGGAAATATGTACATATAACCAAGCAGTAAGTTAACATTTTAGAAAGAAGAGTAAAATGCGGCCTGCTGTTCCCTCAGCTTTTTATGGACACTAGAGACAAGAAGTGGAAAGGCCCGAATGAAGGAGAATGATGTTAGCATGTGGGAGGAACAGAAATGAGGCCAGAGTGACTGGTATATAGCACATTGGGGGGAGGGGGTAAAACGGAAAAAAAATGGAGGCTGGGCTGAAGCTAAAGAAATAAACAGAAACTCAGACATGTAAAGCCTTCTAGATCATGGTCAGGTGTTTGTACTTTACTTTGGGACTATCTGGGATACTTTGAAGTACTTTTTTTAAACAAAATAAATTTATCTGAACTATGATTTTTTAAACTATGTCTTAGGGTGCTGTGAGCAAAATACTTTGTAGAACAGTTAGGAGGCAATCCTTGTACTTTTAGAAACAAATCTCATTTGTGTTTTACCTGGTACTGTTAATGTATCTATGTATCCATTTAGCTACCTAATTAAATTTGTCTATCTTTCCAAGTCTATTTCTTCCTAAATATAGTGGGGTCATCTTCCTAGGGACTCTTTGGAGATGACAAATAATTATGGCAGGGTTGGACTGAATTAATTTATACGTTTTGTAAAAATTTCTACATAATAAACTATTAAGAATACAGAGCTCTCAGAGTTCTGACATTACATTTTAGTCCTTAATTAATGACTTAGTGTCAATTCTTAACTAACACAATGCCGGCTTTCAGTGTGCATATGAGATGTTTAAGATTAATAATTTCAACTCAAAACCTCAAGTTCCTGGCCCTTAAAAGGGTATCTGAAGCCATTCTCATGTGTCTCCTCTTAATTCTTGAGAAGGGGTATCTGTTTTTCCTGTTTCCAGGTAGTGTCTCTGCTCCTGTTGTGCCTCCCATTTTCCATCACTTCTTGTGACCTGATTTTTGGAGTTACCAGTCTCTCTTCTTCTCCACCCTTTCCTCTTTCTCTGTGGCTTCTTCTGTAGAGTCTAAGGGTATGTTTAAATTACCACAGTTAAAACTTAAAAAAAGATAAAAGTAAGAAAATTATCCAGACTCTAGGTTTCATTACTTCTAGATAATCACCGTATTTATCTCTTATAGCCAAGTTACTTGAAAATGATGTTTACACATCTCTTTGACACTTTATCCTTATCTCATTTTATCTCTGTGTCATTTTCAGTCCTGGCCACTCTGATTTGTTTAAAAATATCTCTCTCAGGGCCACCAATCTCCCATGTTTGTCTTCATTTATGATTTTTCCTTTTCCTCAGAATACTTTTCTGCAGTTACTTATACTTGTCATGTTTTTCTGCAGGATTTTGCCTTTTCTTCTCATTATATATACTACCCAAGAGATCTTATCTTTAACCAAGATTTAAATTACTACCTAATGTTGATGATTCCCAGATCAATATTTATCCAGGCTTCTCTCCTCAGTTTTTCACATTTTTATATAAAATACCAGAAAAAACAATCCATTTGAGGCCTCACAGACACTTAGAACTCAATATGTAAAAAGGAACTCATCATATTCAGCCCAATTTATGAATATGCAATTTATGTATATAAACCAAATTAAAGATCTAAGTATTCAGCAAAATCAAGGACACTCAATTTTGAACATTCTTACATAGAGGAAACCACCTCCTTTCTCAGGTGTCCCCTCCAAATGGTTGCCCAGTGTTAATAATGACTTTTCTATAATATCTTCTGCATTTGACCACCCCCAAACAAATATTTTTCTCAGAGAGTCATCTAGATTTCTTTTTATGCACACGTTTCTCCCCCCTATTTCCAAACTCTCTTCCTTTGTATCTGTTTTTCAAACGGCTGCTAAATTAATCCACCTGACAAATTATTTATAGCATTTTATAGAACAAAAAATTCTCAAAAATTTCCTATTCCCTACTGAATAAATGCTAATTTCATGATAACGGAATTCTAGGCTTTAACCTATAATCACCATCATACATGCTAATCTTTCCTTTAGTCACAATATATGTGCTTAACATCAGTGGAATGTGTATCAGTTTTGGCCTGCCCCAAAGAAATTCATCACCTCCTGATAGCCAAGTCTCAAGTCTTCTTTGGAGAGTCTCCACTCCCCAGTCCATATGTTTCTATTGTACACAATTTAGTTCCAGTTGCATTGTTGGATGCACAACTAGACTTTCTGAACAGCAGTTCCCATTCTGCATAGCAGGAATGTATATGCAAGTCAGAGTTCAGGGATAGGCGTATAATAATCCGTCAGGTTATTGAAAGCCCTACCCAGTACTTTTTTTCCAATTTTTGGAAAAAGTCTTTATTCACTTGAGTAGTCAAGCCAGTAGTTAAATTGGAGCCTTGGTTGCCATAAACCATCACTGGGAGAGAAACAACAGAAAATAAAGTCCCCAAAATATCGGGCTGCAGAATGGCCATTATATTTAGGATATAGTTTGGGTCAATTTTATTTAAATTTCAAAGGACAAGGTATATCATCTCACATTTAAGTTATACCTAGTATTTGTCTATGCTTTCATCTGTGTATATGTTAGCTGAAAGGAACTTTGTCAAGTTCTTCTGACCCATTGAAGCATGTCTATATCTTTCCCATATTTGAAGATTCAGTTCAAATTTCATGTCTTCTGTAAAGTCTTCCATGATATTCCTAGTTTTACGTGTTTTCCTTCTCGTCAGTTCCCCACAGTACTGTATACATGTATGTGTCCAATATACCTTTGGCATCTTATCAAGCATTATGATTATTTTTCTTCTTCTCAGCTACAGCAAAGTGACAACACTAGTTCTTGTGGTATTCAGCAACTCTGGTTATAATTCAGATCCTGCCAATTGTTTAGAATATAATCCTGGATGTTTTGTTGTTGCTGTTAGTTGCCAGCCAGTCAATTCCAAGTCATAGTGACCCCATGTGTGCAGAGTAGAACTGTTCTATAGGATTTTTAAGGGTGTGATCTTTCAGAACCAGATCACCAGGCCTGTCTTTCAAGGCACCTCTAGGTGGGTTTGTACTGCCAACATTTTGGCCAGTAGTTGAGTACTTAACCATTTGTGCCACCCAAGATGCTTGACTTCTCTGACCTTCAAGCTGTTATGGTGATTAAATGAGTTATTACATGAGAAAATATTTAGTCTTACAACTGCTAGAAAAATAATTCATCAGCATACATACTAAAGTTTTAATTCAGAGATTGAACAAATATTTATTTGTACTAAGCTCTGTACAAAAAAAGAATGTGTTATGATTGACACAAAGTATTCTGTTCAATCAAGGTTTGTAAAATAGCATTTATTTCTCATATTTTAGAGGAAATGATTCATAACTTACTTTATCCTATTACACCTATTAAATGGAAACCCTGGTAGTGTAGTGGTTAAGAGTTCGGCTGCTAACCAAAAGGTCTGCAGTTCAAATCCACAAGGCACTCCTTGGGAACACTATGGGCCAGTTCTACTCTGTCCTATAGGGTTGCTATGAGTTGGAATTGACTCCATGGCAATGGGTTTTTAGCGTATATCTATTAAATACATACTATATTGCCTTTGGAAACCCCGGTGGAGTAGTGGTTAAGTGCTACAGCTGCTAACCAAAAGGTCAGCAGTTCGAATCCACCAGGCACTCCTTGGAAACCCTATGGGTCAGTTCTACTCCGTCCTATAGTGTCACTGTGAGTTGGAATCAACTCGACAGCAACAAGTTTGGTTTTTTTTATATTGCCTTTAACTTAATGATATTTTTAATAAAACTTTTAAAGAAAAGTTGAAAAGAAAAAATTAGAGTCAGAAGAATTGCTATATGATTAATGGTACAGTAAGAAAAGCAAATGTCAGAGTGCTTTCTATGTTGCTTGCTTTAAGTGATTACTGAAATGTAAGCAGCAGTAATCACAAGAAAAATGCTAGGGAATAACCGTACACAATACCAAATATATCTATGGAAATTATTATTTTTACTCTAAAATAAGATTGTTTTGAAGTAGCTGAGTTTAGTAGTGGAAGATTAAGCTGTTTTCAACAAAATCTATCTGTAACGTTTTCTTTTTTTTATGATGTTCTACTTTGGTAGTTTTGAATTTTGTTTATATCAATATAACATCTCCCTAAACACTTGCGCTTAAAAAAAAAAAAAATCGTCATTAGACTCTTCATTTCTTTACCACTATAAATGCTTATGGCAATGAATATCAACAGCTCTGAGTTTGTCAAAGAAAATAACAGTCTCAGAGGTGACTTTCATTCCCTGAAATCTTTGCAAATAAAATGGTTTAAAAAGCACTATTCTTATAAATTTAGGATGGTTTTTTTTTTTTATATATTTGCAGAGCATTTTTGTATTGGACATGGGCATTTTAAAGGTACTTTAAAGACAATAAATTAATTTTTTTCAAAAGCCATATTTTAATCTCTAAGATACAACTTATTATTATTTATATTAAAAAATTAACAATCATGTTAGTGATTCAATTTAAAATAGGTACTTCAAAGTGTCTTTTAATTTTTCATGTATATTATTTGCTGCTTTAGTAGTTTGAGAGCACTGATGGCATGCGTCTTTATCACAACGTTGTTTCATAAAAATGCTAATTGTTTCTCTAAGTTTGATATATAAATTACAGAATGATTAAAATACTACATATAAATGTCATATATATGCATACACACACACACACACACACACACACACACACACACACACACAGCCTTTGGAGCCCTGGAGGCTCAGTGGTTCAGTCTGGCTGCTAACCAAAAGGGTGGCAGTTTAAATTCATCTGCTGCTCCTTGGAAACCCTGTGGGGCAGTTCTACTCTGTCCTACAGGGTTGCTATGAATCGGGATTGACTCAATGGTAATTTTTTTTTAATACAGCCTTCAGTATGGGTTACACCTCAATATAAAGAAAAAAATCCTCACAACTAGACCGATAAGCAGCATCATGATAAATGGAGAAAATATTGACGTTGGCAAGGATTTCATTTTACCTGAATCCACAATTAATGCCATGGAAGCAGCAGCCAAGAAATCAAATGATGCATTGCATTGGGCAAATCTGCTACAAAAGACCTTTCTAAAGTGTTAAAAAGTAAATACGTCAATTTAAGGACTAAGGTGCTCCTGGCTCAAGCCATGGTAATTTCAATGCCTCATATTCATCCGATAGCTGGACAATGAATAAGGAAGGCTGAAGAAGAGCTGATGCCTTTGAATTATGGTGTTTGTGAAGAATATTGACTATAGCAGGGGCTGCCAGAAGAACGAACAAATCTGTCTTGGAAGAAGTACAGTCAGAATGCTCCTTAGAAGCAAGGATGGCGACATTTCATCTTATGTATTTTTGGCATGTTATCAGGAGGGACCAGTCCCTGGAGAATGACATAGTGCTTAGTATTCTTCACCAACACCATAATTCAAAGTCATCAATTCTTCTTCAGTTTTTCTTATTCATTGTCTAGTTTTTGCATGTATATGAGGCAATTGAAAGTTCCATGGCTTGGGTCAGGCACACCTTAGTAGTCCTCAAGTTGACATCTTCGCTTTTTAACACTTTAAAGAGGAATTTTGGAGATTCGCCCAATGCAATACATCATTTAATTCCTTGACTGCTGTTTCTGTGGACGTTGATTGCGGTTCCAAGTAAAATGCTCTATATTTTTTCAAATAAAGAACAGAAAATTTTAGGAAATATTACTTAACTGGTTATTTTACTTTATAATGTTTTATGAATGGAAAGAGAAAACCCACAGTCCTGAGCCATGAAGAACACTAATGTATTAGCATTTTATAACCTGTAAAAACAATTTCAACTAAAATTTACTGAAAAAAAAAATTCTTTCCTTTGAGATGAGTTCTCATGAGTTTCACTTGTACACAGAATAAGACACAATGACCTTTGTTGCTAACTATTTGGGACAGAATCAATTTGTGTTTTCCTTTCTCTCTGGTATGCATAGCTGAATGATCATCAGCCTGAACTCTAAGTTACACGACAGTAGTTAATTACAGCACAATTGACCTGCTAGGCTGATCCTCAGTTCTGCATTTGCACTGGGAAAAATGGACCCATAATTTCCTAAAAATGGACAAATTGCATTTTGCACTCCTCAACTTTAATGGAAAAAAAAAAAAAAAAAACTGAAACAAACAAAAAACCCTACAGTGATGGCACAAATGATGCTCCGAGTATAGCCATGGAAGGTATAGTTTAGTTGCTTAAACAACATTAACATAGTTAAAGCAACTGCTAGAGAGCACAACATTCTATAAGGAATCTTGGCAAAGCATACATGCGAGAAACCAAAGTGGAGCTCACACAGAGAGCTCAGGAAAGGAATTCTAAGGAAATTTCATGAATGACAATTGGCTGACTAAATCAGACATAAACTAAATGAGATACTATGGCTTACAATGACTCCCAGAAGCTAGCATATTCAATTTGGGGTCAATGGTGTAACTGTTAATTAAATCAACAGCAAGATGAAAAGATCTACTGCAGGGATTTAATCAGAGGTAACTCTTGAATATGATGTTTTATATTTCCGAGCAATAATTTTATGTGATTAAACCCAAGAAAACCCAGTGCCATTGAATCTATTCCTACTCAGTGACACTACAGGACAGAGTAGAACCGCCCCATAGAGTTTCCAAGGAGCGCCGGGTGGATTTGAACTGCTGACCCTTTGGTTCCCTAAACATTCATTGTTTAAAATTAGAAGGATAAAACCGAGGCTTCGAAACGTTTCTACCCAGTTCAGTCATGGGCAAGGAAACAAAACTGGAAGAGACCCAAATTTTTAAAATTTGGGTGAACTGTAACCATAACCGGAAGGGAAAATATTACAGATTGAAACCCTGCTAGAAACTTAATCCTTCTTAGAAAACAAGGGCAGTATACATGTTGCATAGCAACCAAATCTCTTGCCCCTTGGATTTTGAATGGAGTTGGAAATAATGGGGCCCTGCTCAAAAATGGCAACCTATTGTAACACTCTGAATGTGTGCTGCCCTCCACCCTTCTGCCAATAATTCAGTCTCCCGCATCAGACTCCTGAAAGGGCTCACAATGCCTCTTTCATGTCTTCCATACCAGGGCTGTGATCCATAATTTTTCCTGTTCCAGTTATCCTTCTGGTTCATCCAAATTTTAAAAACTCTGGTCTTTCCCGGTTTTGTTTCATCAGCCATGACCAAACTGGTTCAAACCAGCTCAAAGCCCTGGATTAAACAACACAAAGATCACAAAAATTAATATTACCAATGTACTATTATGAAAATATAAGCACACTTAAATTTTTGAGTTTTCATCAAATTATAATTACTCTATGCACATTTTTGCATTCATTTAAAAAATTGATATGGACTTTTACCGACTTTTGTTTTCATTCAAAAACATGCTTTATAAATTTGTGCTGATATTCTATCAATACATATACCACAATGTTTCAATTTTTGCACTTAGCATAGTACTTGAATTATAGCAAACGCTCAAGAATTGTAACCTACTGTTCTATTGTTTTTGAAAATTTTGTTATTCAGAGTTATTTATTATTATGAATAATACTTTTGATGGAATTCATGAAAATAGTTTACCAAATCTCTAATTCCTTGAGGTAATTTCTTAGAAATGATTTGTTACATGTGTCTTATTTAAGAAACTTGCTAGTAAATGTAAGCACGTGTCTCACTACATTGTCCCTGATATTGATACTCAAATTGAGCCAAGGGTCTAGACTTTTGTCTCTCAATATTAACTAGTCATTGGATGGATGTAAGTGCCCTGGAGAGAGAGGGGGCTTAACTTTAGGCAAGGCAGCTCCCTTTTGTTAACTATCATCAACCAGTATTCCTTGCAGCTTGGGTAATGACAGCCTAGGCTCTGAAAGGGAAACTGGGGTGCACAGCACAGCATCTACCTCATGGTGAGATGTCAACTACCCTGTCATAGTGCCGTTGGGAGTGTAAAGTGGTTTACATTTCTGGTAAAGAAATTTGGGTAATGTAAATCAAAAGCTTTTTGTTTTCCTCAACAGTTTATTTCTTGGAATTTTCTCCAGTAAAATAATCAAATATATACAACAAAGATTTACATGTAAACATGCAAGGTTGATAAGCTATTCTCTATCTACCTATAAATAAATATAAATATATAACTATAACTAAACTGAACTGTTGTACACAGGGTAGCTGTCAGAACCAACTCGACAGGACCTAACAAAAACAAACTGATACTCTAATTTTAGCAAAACTACTGTGTGGAAAATATATTTTCCTCTACTTTCAATAAAAGGAAGGGAACTGCTACATACAAAAGTAAAATTAGAGGAATTGGGCTGCAACACTACAACGATTCTGTGACTTGCTATCCTCCTCATCCTTGTTTTTTTCCTTCAGTTTGAATACAAATTAAGCAACAGAATGGTAATAACAATAGCTAATTGACTTGGCAGCAACTGGTATTCGTATCATTTCTTGATCACCTAATACCAGTGCCGTCGAGTCGATGATCACCTAATATATGGCCATAAATTTGGCAGAGATTTTTGGAAATTACTCAACATATTCTCTCTCATTTAACATTCATAACATTCCTTGGCAGGCATTATTATCCTCATTAAACAGATGATGAAAACAAAGAATAGAGAAGTTAAAAAACTTTCTCCAGGATACATAGTTATAGATTATCACTATTGTAACACAAGATGATTCAATCATGGAGGGAAAAATAATTATTCTGAAAATGTCTATTCTATTTTTAAATATCAAAGTTTATATATGCTGATTTTTTTTCTTCCATTGGAAATCTGTTTTCCTCTTTGTTGTCAGGTGGTAGAAAAATGACACTCATGTATTGATTTGTTATAGAAAATACTTTCACAAGAAACATATGAGTCTGCAATACTCCATGGCCAATCACTGGAGGTGAAGGAAAAGGTACATATGCTGAAAACCTGTTGCAGTTGAGTCGATTCCGACTCATAACGATGCTATAGGACAGAGTAGAACTGCCCTATAGAGTTTCCAAGGAGTGCCTGGTGGATTTGAACTGCTGACCTTTTGGTTAGCAGCTGTAGCTCTTAACCACTACACTGCCAAGGTTTCAACATATATTGAGGGTATAGGAAGTTGACCAATACTGTCATTAACAACAAGTTCCACAGAATTCTGACAAGTTCAGGGCTGCTTGAAAATGTAATCTGTGCCCCTTTGTTTAATTACTATTTAGCAAAGCTCCCAACCAATTTTGTCATAGTTATATTCTTTTTTGAAACTACATATGACTAGTCAGAATCATAGCTCTGTAATTCAGTATGAATGCTATGTCTGTTTTGCAAACACATTCGTTGGGAAACTCTATACACTAACAATATTGTATTTCCTCAATTCTTGTGCTAGGTGCCTGAGCCTCGTCACTCTGAAAGTGATTAAAATAGAAAGATAACCTAATAAGCAATTTCGCAAAGTCCTTAAGATGAAGATTAGAAAGCAGTCTTCGTCAATTAAATCTGAAAGCTAGTAAAATGAAAGGGCACTTGATTTATCCATTTCCACCTTCCCTACTTTGAATGACCTGAGCAAATAAATTCTCTGTCAACAAATGGAGAGTACATATCACAGTTGCTTCATGCGTAATGTTAAATTGTGAAAAGCAATTACTTTTTCATAACCTTTCTGGAAATAGATGAGAAATTGACTTGCATTTGTATTATTTTTTCAGAGTAGCTGTTTGTATAATGTATTGTATAGTGTAGTTAATAGATCTTCATGAAAATTTTTGTACATAAAGACATTAATATAACTGCTGCTTCATTCATTCATGGTTTAAGAAATATTCTGTGTTAAATTAAATGGTGGGTTAGTATTTTCAAATCCAATACCACAAATTTATATTATGTATTTAAAAAATTCTTTATTGTTGCTTCTGTTCTTGAATGTAACAATTTTGTTGAAAAGAAAACATAATTGGACCGAGAATCAGCAGCTGTGGGCTTGAGTCCAGGCTCATTTTTTGTTTCTGTAATCTTGGGAATATCACTGGGTTCTCTGGGTTTATGTATTTGAACTTACAAAATGTGGCAAAATTACCATTGTTTACTTTTTTTAATCAATTCTAAAATTTTATATTTCTACAAAGTACATTATTAAATCCATTTTCTCTGGGAAGCTAATGTACGTGAATTTGTTGTCTTTCATGAAACACAGCACAGATAATTTCCTGGGTCCCACTAGAATCCTCTAGAATTAGATTCTTGATTCCAGATGAAACCCATATTGAAGACTTGGAACTGGTCCCAAATCTTTACATTGTTTCTTTGTCAATAAAAATGGTATAAACATTTGTAACAATGTTTTTTATAAAAATCGGTTAATATAAATTGCATCACCATGTTTTAAATGCTGTGTAAGCTATGGAATACCTTTTAAATGAAAGATATTATTTTAATAAGTTAAAAAAAAATTCAGACTTTGTATAAGCCATATGTGGCCAAGTGGTCAGTTGATCCAACACACATCTTCTGGTCTACATATCTCTAGAAATGGAACAGGAAGGACATTTGTGAGTAGACCTTATGCTTCATATCAAATTAATCTTTTAGCCTGTGGCAAATATCTATTTCCTAAATAATTGAGGATCTATTTTACACTAACATTCTAAACAAAACATTTAAAATGCAAATATATACTTTAAGTATAATGATGTTGGTATTATTAACCCTGGTGGCCTAGTGGTTAAGTGCTACGGCTGCTAACCAAAGCGTTGGCAGTTTGAATCCACCAGGTGCTCCTTGGAAACTCTATGGGGCAATTCTGTCCTATAGGGCCGTTATGAGTTGGAATCGACTCGACAGCACTGGGTTTGGTTTTTTGGCTTTTATCAAATCAGAGAAAAAAAAAAGTAAAATCTACTTTATGGAAAAAAAAAAATCTGGAAATATATGAAGGATGAGAGGCCACGTGTAAAAAGACTAGAGAGGATCTGTTCTGGCAGAGCCTATTTTGATGTATGTAGAATTAGCTACGGAAGAATCACTTCTTGTATGGCTGGAAAGCATTGAGATGCACCGTAGGGATTTTTCTCAAGAAGTTTAGAATGACCAAAAGGGAAAATACTTGGAAAGAAAGACTAAGAAAAATTCTGGGAAAGATAGGAACTACCAAGTTAATTGCGTCCTGGGGTGGTATGAATGGTTAATGCTCAACCGATAACAAATATTGCCAGTTCAAGGCCCTTCAGAGGAGCCTTAGAAGACAAACCTGCTGACCTACTGTTGAAAAACCAGGCGTTAAAAATCCTACGGAACACGGTTCTATTCTGACACATATGGTCGTCGCGAGTTGGCATATCAACTCAACGACAAGCTGTTTTAGTGCAACGGGAGTGATTAAGCTGTTATCCAGAAAACAGAGCCCTATTACTTGAAGCCTGGTGGATCAGTGGTTAAGACCTATGGCTGCTAACCAAAAGGTCAGAGTTTGAATCCACCAATGACTCCTTGGAAACCCTATGGGGTGGTTCTACTCTATCCTGTAGGGTTAAGTCAGAATTGACTCAACAGCAATGGATTTTTTTGGTTATTACCTGAAAAAAACAACTTCATAAAGATACTATAAATATGGATTAGTAAAATTGTTTTTCCCATTTCTTCACCTTTATGTAATTAATACTACAGTATTTTCTTAAAAGTGAGCATTCAGCAAAAATGAGGAAAACCCTCTTTGCAATGGATTGACACAATAGCTGCAACTATGGGCTAAAAAATACCAACAGTTGTGAGAATGGCACAGGAGTAGGCAATGTTCCACCTGTTATACATAAGGTTGCCATGAGTCAGGCAACCTTTCTTAATGACAACATTTCTATAGAGTAAAATAATATAGTTTGGCTAATTGTGTATTGACTTGAAGAAGCCGGTGCCTTCTGGAAAAGGGAAACAAAAGGAAGAGTGTAGTATGAAGGTACTGCTTCTTAGAGCAGAGCTTTCTGAATTCCTGTCGCCTATAGGGTCTTTTTATAGGGTCGCTATGAGTCGGAACCAAGTGGACAGCAATAGGTTTGTTTTTGTTTGTTTGTTTGTTTAGTTCTCTGTAGAGGAGCCCTGGTGGAGCAGTGGATAAGAGCTATGGCTGCTAACCAAAAGGCTGGCAGTTCATCCATCAGCAGCTACTTGGAAACCCCTATGGGGCAGTTCTACTCTGTCCTACAGAGTTGCTATGAGTTGGAATTGACTTGATGGCAACAGGCTTTTTTTTTCTTTTTTCTTTTTGTTATTCTCTTTAGTGGTGGTGACACAATTGAGAATCCTCAAGGATCTTTTGCTGAAATGTTACTGCAACCAATATAATACCATCATCATTATACTTTTAGTTTAAAAACTTGGAATATAAACTTTATGACAAAAGTATATAGTACCTCACGTTGATTTAATAAATCGATAGTTTGGTACTGACACTTTTTTTTAATGCTTAGGTTTTTTGTTGTTGTTCATTTTGTTTTCAATACTTTTCCAATTTCCCATACTTCATTCTTTACTTTATCTGGTTTTCAATGAAATTTTCTTCACAAAATTTTGGCGCTCCTTATAAATTAACTAAATAGAGACAGTAGAAAACCATTGCCATCTTAAAACCTGTTTGTTTTTCACAAATCAGTTCTAATTATTTACATCCAGAGAGACTGCAAGCTGTTAATCTCTGCATTAGAAACAAAATGTTGAATTTATATCTGGGTCTTCACCTAATATTAAATCTGATGTAAGATATTATGATTTATTAGCCACAACTTCTTATACAGCCAAGGTTAAATTTCTACTAATTCCAAAACTGTTATGCATTTGGATGTTTATGATGATCTTGTAAAAATAACTATGAAAACAAAACTCTAATGAATAGTACAGTATTTACATTACAACTATCCCTTGTAGAACCCACATTCTCCCATAAATTCAGGTGCTTATTTTATGATAGCGGGAAGGATTATTTTACAAGCCTATCTGTTCAGCTTATTTCTTGCTTTTAATATGTGCCAATAGAGAGAACTAACTTGAAACTATTTCATTGTTTGTAGAAGGAATAAAGAGTTTACAAAATATCATTATAGATTCAGTTGTAAATAAATGCTTCTATATTGTGCTTGTTGTTCTGACTCACAGCTACTCTATGTACAACAGAATGAAACACTGCCAGGTCCTGCGCCATCCTCAAAATTCTTCTTATGCTTGAGCCCATTGTTGCACCCACTATGTCAATCCATCTTGTTGAGGGTCTTCCTCTTTTTCCCTGGCCCTCTACTTTACCAAGCATAATGTCCTTCTCCAGTGACTGATCCCTCCTGATAACATGTCCAAATTACGTGAGATGAAGTCTTGCCATCCTTGCTTCTAAGGAGCATTCTGGTTGTGTCTTCCAAGACAGATTTGTTCCTTCTTTTGGCAGTCCATGGTATATTCAATATTCTTCATGAATACCACAATTCAAAGGTGTCAGTTCTTCTTCTGTCTTCCTTATTCATCATCCAGCTTTCACATGAATATGAAGCTATTGGAAATACCATGGCTTGGGTCAGGTGTACCTTAGTCTTCAAGGTGACATCTTTGCTTTTCAGCACTTTAAAGAAGTCCTTTGCAGCAGATTTACCGAATGCAACGTATCTTTTGATTTCCTGACTGCTGCTTCCATGGGTGTTGAATGTGGATCTAAGTAAAATTAAATCCTTAGCAACTTCAATCTTTTCCCTGTTTATCATGATGCTGTTTATTGGTCCAGTTGTGAGGATTTTTTTTTTTTTCTTTATGTAGAGGTGTAATTCATACTGAAGGCTGTGGTCTTTTAGAATCAAATATATTGAATATTTTTTCTTGCAGCTAAATATGTTTAAAATGTTCTTTTTCTGTAAAGTTTAAACTGAGTCCTTAGTGTCCCTTTGACATGAGGTCAATGAATGATCCAATTTGAACATGGAATCGCTAATGTTTAGCTTTTTCTCTAATTCCTAATCCTAGTGTGTCAGGATTTTTTTTTTTTTTAATATTAATATGATTTTTTTCCCTCACAAGCTTTCTCTTACTGTATCTCAAGCTTGATGTTCTGCCTTGCACATCCTTACCTTGAGGGAGGTTTGCAACAAAGTGGAAATAAAAGGGTTATTTGAGTCAATGACTCTTCCCTTCTTTTGTAGAAACATTTAAATGACTGTGTACAGTATCCAGGACATAAAACACTAAATGCTAACACATGTCCAACTCTTTATGTGGCACTTTTCTAAGTGTGTCACATAAATTATTCTTTTTATTTCTATCAACCTTATAAGACATGTAGGCACCACCCAATTAAAAATGGGCAAAGGATATGAACAGACAATTCACTAAAGAAGACATTCAGGCAGCTAACAGACACATGAGGAAATGCTCATTATCATGAGCCATTACAGAAATGCAAATCAAAACTACAATGAGATTCCATCTCACTCCAACAAGGCTGGCATTAATCCAAAAAACACAAAATGATAAATATTGGGGAGGTTGTAGAGAGACTGGAACACTTATACACTGCTGGTGGGAAAGTAAAATGGTACAACCACTTTGGAGATCAATTTGGCACTTCCTTAAAAAGCTGGAAATAGAATTACCATACAATCCAGCATCTCACTCCTTGAAATATAGTCTAGTGAAATAAGAGCCTTTGCGTGAACAGATATATGCACAACCAAGTTCACTGCAACACTGTTTATAATAGCAAAAATGGAAGCAACCAAGGTACCCATGAATGGATGAATGAATAAACAAATTATGGTATATCCACAAAATGGAAAACTATGTATCAATAAAGAGCAATGATGAATCTGTGAAACATTTCATAACACGGAGGAATCTGGAAGGCATTATGCTGAGTGAAATTAGTCAGTTGCAAAAGGACAAATATTGTACAAGACCATTATTATAAGAACTCAAGAAATAATTTAAACACAGAAGAAAATATTCTTTGATGGTTACGAGGGTGGGAAGGGAGGGTGGGAGAGGGGTATTCACTAATTAGATAGTAGACTAGAAGTATTTTAGGTGAAGGGAAAGAACACACAATACAGAAAAGGTCAGCACAACTGGACTAAACCAAGAGCAAAGAAGTTTCCTGAATAAACTGAATGCTTCAAAGGCCATAGTAGCAGAGCCAGGGATCTGGAGACCATGGTTTCAGGGGACATCTAAGTCAATTGGCATAATAAAATCTATCAAGAAAACATTCTGCGTCCCATTTTGGTGAGTGGCATATGGGGTCTTAAATGCTACCAAGGGGCCATCTAAGATGCATCAATTGGTCTCAACCCACTGGAGCGAAGGAGAATGAAAAACACCAAAGACACAAGGTAATTATGAGCCCAAGAGTCAGGAAGGGACACATAAATCAGAGACTCCATCAGGCTGAGACGAGAAGAACTAGATGATGCCTGGCTACAACCAATGACTGCCCTTACAGGGAACACAACAGGGAATCCCTCAGGGACCAGGAGAGCAGTGGGATGCAGACCTCAAATTCTCATAAAAAGACTAGACTTAATGGTTTCCCTGAGACTAGAGGGACCCCGAAGGTCATGGTCCCCAGACTTTCTGTTAGCCTAAGACCAGAACCATTCCCAAAGCCAACTCTTCAGACAGGGATTGGACTGGATTATGGGATAGAAATTGATACTGGTGAGGAGTGAGCTTCTTGGCTCAAGTAGACGCATAAGAGTATGTAGGTATCTTCTGTCTGCAGGAGAGATGAGAAGTCAGAGGGGAACAGAAGCTGGCTGAATTGACACCAAGAATACAGAGTAGAGAAGAGTGTGCTGTCTCATTAGGGGGAGAGCAACTAGGAGTATGTAGCAAGGCGTATATAAATTTTTGTTTGAGAGACTGACTTGATTTGTAAACTTTCACTTAAAGCACAAAAACAACAAAAAAGACAGTATCAATCCCTTTTAAGATGAAAAAAAACTGTGGTTAAGTAACTTGCAAAAAGTCACAAGCTGGTATGTGGCTGAGCCAGGATTTGACCTCAAGTGGTATATCCAAGGTACCTTGGCCATAACTTCTTTGTGGTATATATTGAATAATTGAATATACCATGGGCTGCCAAAAGAATGAACAAATCAGTTATAGAAGAAACGCAAACAGAAAGCTCCTTAGAAGTGAAGACTGAGATTTTGACTTGCTTTTTTTGGACAAGTCATCAGGAAAGACCAATTGCTGGAAAAAGACATTATGTTTGGTTAAGTAGACAGTCAGTGAAAATGAGGGAAACTATAAATGAGACTGATTAACACAATAGCTACAACAATGAATTCAAACATATCAATAATCACGAAGATAGCAAATGACAGGGCAATATTTTGTTCTGTTATACATAAGGTCATCATGAGTTGGAGCAGACTCAACAACAACTAACAACAACATTCTGTCTTTGCATACTAAACTAAATTATTGACAGGGACCAGAATGGATAGGTAAAAGTTCAGTTGGGTGACGACGTTTAGAAGACCCTATAATATATAGCTGCAAGGTGCACCTAGGGTGACAAGAGCCTCAATACAGAGGTTTCAAGATCACCAAAATTGTGGGTATTCTAATTTATTAAGGAAGCAGCGCATAACCAAAAAACTGGTCAAACGTTTCAAGAGGTAGTGTATGATCAGGAACCGATGGTACTGAAGGAAGAAGTCTAAGCTGTACTGAAGGCATTGGTAAAAAACAAGGCTCTGGGAATTGATGGAATACCAATTAAGAAGTTTCTACAAATGTATGCAGTGGTGGAAGTGCTCACTTGTCTGTGCCAAGAAATTTGGAAGACAGCTACCTGGCAGACCTACAGGAAGAAATCCATATTTATGCCTATTCCCAAGAAAGGTGATTCAGCTGAATAGGGAAATTATTGAATAATATCATTAATATCACATGCAAGTTAAAATTTGCTGAAGATCATTCAAAAGCAGCTGCAGCAGTATATCAACAGGGAACTGCCAGAAATTCAGGCTGGTTTCAGAAGAGTACATGGAACCAGGGATATCATTGCTGATGTCAGATGGATCCTGACTGAAAGCAGAGAATACCAGAGGGATGTTAACCTGTGTTTTATTGACTATGCAAAGGCATTCGAATCTGTGGATCGTAACAAGTTATGGATAACATTGTGAAGAATGGGAATTCCAGAACACTTAATTGTGCTCATGAGGAACCTGAACATAGATCAAGAGGCAGTTGTTCAGACAGAACCAGGGGATACTGCATGGTTTAAAGTCAGGAAAGGTGTGCATCAGGGTTGTATCCTTTCACCATACCTATTAAATCTGTATGCTGAGCAAATAATCTGAGAAGGTGGACTATACAAAGAAGAATAGGACATCAGGATTGGAGGAAGCCTCGTTAACAACCTGGGTTATGCAGATGACACAACCTTGCTTGCTGAAAGTGAAGAGAACTTGAAGCACTTACTGAGGAAGATCAAAGACCGCAGCCTTCAGTGTGGATTACACCTCAACATAAAGAAAACAAAAATCCTCACAACTGGACAGATAAGCAACCTGATAAATGAAGAAAAGGCTACAGTTGTTAAGGGTTTCATTCTACTTGGATCCACAATAAATGCCCATGGAAGCAGCAGTCAAGAAATCAAAAGACACATTGCATTGAGCAAATCTGCTGCAAAAAACATCTTCAAAGTGTTGAAAAGCAGTATATAAGGTTACTATAAATCAGGACTACTTGACGGCACCTAACAACAACAACAGGGCATAACGACCCTGGGCTCTACTTCTGGATCATAGAGCCTCTCAGAGTTATGGATCGCCAGGGTAGAAATAATGAAGCACAAAAAAAAAAAAAAAAAAGATTAAAGTTTAGTTGATTATAAGAAACAGAATTTATGAAGAAATGGGTAAGGCAGTATTGACTTTATGGAAACAAATGAAAACATCAACTTTGGCTTTCCCAACAAAGACTGGTTACATTTTGGACTTGTGAAGATTATTGTGTTGATGTAACATTCCTATGAAGATGTCAAACAGAAAGCTGAAAATTCTCAATCTGGGGAGTGTATTATGAAAGGAATAGTTTAAGGAGTCTTCTTCACATAGATGAAATTTCCTTATAAAAGCTATTAACACATAAAACAAAGCTTCCTGCTATTACTGTGCTTAGAAAAACCCCATGAATAATGGAAAGAAGGGTACAAAATTCACATTAATTGCAGATAATTTTCTACCTAGGAGACTCAAGATGATCAGCTGAAAACTTATTAATTAGTGGGGTTAGAAATGTGACTGGCTATATAGCTTCCTCTTGTTTCACGTAAATGACATCATATAATGCATATAAAAAAGAAAACAGGCATTAAAATAAAAGATATGTAAGGATACTTCTCCAATTGTTAACACATGTTATCTTTAGGTTATGGAAATGAGAAAGGAGAGAAAGTTTTCACAGTTTATATTTCAGGCCTCTTTATTGGTTAAGTTTTTACAATGAGAGGTATAATCATAAGTTTTTTTAATTAAAAAATAAATGAAAAAGATTTTTTGGGGAAAGTTGAAGTTAATTTTACCTGGAACATTGATAACCTAGATTAAAAACGCTAAATCCCAGTTTCATCTCACCACCTCTGTCCCCCAACACCCACTTAACTATTCAGAATCTAGCAGGGTGAGCCAAGGGAATCTGTAGTTTATCAAACTTTTTTAATGCTTTTTTATGCACACCAAATTAGAGAATTACAACTCTAGCGGGTAGCTTTAGTACCGATCTAGGGGAAACAATCGAATTGCAGTAGGAAAGAGCGTGAATAAGACATGTGACCACTGAGACAGAGTAAAGAGATGTATGGAGAAATTTGGAAGGAAGGAGATTGGGAATTACTGTTATGCTGGTAACTGTTATATGCATTCAGTGATCTTTCATTAATTAAGAAACCAAAATTTTTAGAGAATCCTATCTTTAACTCTGTGGTACAATTTTTTTAAATGTGATTTTTTTGTAATTGGTAGGATGAACTGAAGTAATAAGTCAAAGGAATTTGAGCAATGCTGTGACCCAAACACTGGAATGTATCTTCTTTCATCTGTCTTTATTTCATTCTCCAACTGACAGACACATTTTTTTTTTTTTTTACATTTCCAATCTACCTGTAACATCTTTAAACCTTTTCCTGCAAGTGGCAATATATGTATTTTATCCCTAACAATTTACCAGAATCTGGTGTTTTTGGTCTTTTGAATATATGGAAGAACTCACTAGTTTTAATAAATCAGAGCCGGGCTGATTCTCTCTGGACAGCTGGCATTGTGTTTATAGCCTTAAAGGGAATGTGTGAACATCTGCGCTTGGTGAATAACTCCGTATGTATTGTAGCTCCTTCATCAGAAATTGTTCAGAGGTGCAGAGAGCTAGTGATAAATAATTAATGAGACAGAGCAATGTTCTTACTTTATTGCCAGACTTAGAGGAAACACACAGTAGAAGCTGTAAACCAGGCTTGCCTTTCCCTTTTGTCTTCCCTTTGATTAGTCATTTAGTTGATTGCAGGCTCTGCCACTTGGAGGACCTCCAGGCTGATAAGAAATCTTCATTTTATCTTGTCTTTAATTCATTTTGTCAAATGAATATCATGAATGTTGAAACTTTTCTCCTTCAAACACCACTGAGACATGACTTTTAGTGGCAATAACTCAACTGGAACGTGGTGGGTATAATCACACTCGCATTTTATTTTCCTTTATTTATTTATTTATTTATTTTGGCTTTAGAAAAGCTTTTTATGACATTAAAAGAAATTTAAAATATTAAAATTATAGTAATTAATGAAATAATGCTATGTAACTTCCATGTAAATCTTAGAACTAAGTTATAAATATAACTAGAAAAGCAACTGTGCCATAGAGGTGGGTACTCATTCCTGGAGGTTGGCTCAAGTTTAGAATTCTTTCATGGGTAGAGTAGGTGAAATTTAATATGAGTCTTTATGGACATAATGATTTAAGCATAGATAAAGAGATAATTAATTATAATATGAAATCTGCCAAGGAACTCAATATACTAACAAGTTAAATATTTAGAGACTCACAAAGAGAGTTCTTCAATGACCTTTCATACAAGATGTGATTAATTTAAAAAAGAGAAATTTAGACATTAAATATATCTTGAAAACACGTACTTGTAAAATTTAAACTCAATATTTTCCCCAATAAGGGCAGCCATCTCGACAATAAATAGTATGAATTGGGAGTATAACAAAACGTATGTATCTTTATGCCAGGCACAGTATATTACAAAAATTGTCTCATTTAACCCTCCCAATAGTCTGTAAAATAGGTATCATTCATTTCTGTTGTACAGACGAGGGTAATGAGGCTATGAAATTGTATACCTCTACCAGGTTCTATGGCCAGGATGTCAGAACCAGGATTCATTTCTAGGATTTCCTTCCTTTCAAGTTCATGTTCTGTGCAATGTACTCTGCTGTAGAATACTAGA
Organism: Elephas maximus indicus; assembly: GCF_024166365.1. Classification (NCBI taxonomy): domain Eukaryota; kingdom Metazoa; phylum Chordata; class Mammalia; order Proboscidea; family Elephantidae; genus Elephas; species Elephas maximus. The sequence continues at coordinate 136,643,372 of NC_064822.1, read as the reverse complement.
CTTCATCTTGCATGATATCAACACTGTACAGTTGATGATATAGTCTATTTTCTGTCTTCCAATACCCAAATGCATGTTCACAGTTACCAATGCACAGGACTGAGATAAAAATTCAGTGCACATTATGGTACTAGTGTTATAGTTTGACAGATTATTTCTGGCCAATTTCATTGTTATTCCAGCTGCTTTAATTCTCCCCTCTTCTCTCATGGTTGGTCAGTCTATCTATTCATCTATCTATCTATCTATCTATCTATCTATCTATCTATCTATCTATCTATCTATCTATCTATCTATCTATCTACCTACCTATCATCTATCTATCTATCTATCTATCTATCTATCTATCTATCTATCTATCTATCTATCATCTATCTACCTACCTACCTATCTACCTATCTATCATCTATCTATCTATCTATCTATCTATCTATCTATCTATCATCTATCTATCTATCTATCTATCTATCTATCTATCTATCTATCTATCTATCTATCTATCTATCTATCATCTGTCTGTCTATCTATCATCTATCTATCCATCCATCATCTATCAATCTATCAACTCCCCATCCAACCATCCGTCCGTCCATCCATCCATCCGTCTGTCCATCCATCCACCCATCCACCCACTCATCCATCCATTCATTTATGTATCTACCTAACTGTGAAGTATTTGGGTACTACCATGTCTTTCTAACCATGACTGAATTTATAATGACAGCAGAGACCATATCATATTTATTCTTGCTCCTACTTCAATGAGTAGCATAATGGCATTAAAATTTGTTCAATAGCAAAGAATATAATCCTTTAGTTATTGCAAGATTACACTGGAAGGCAGATTGATGCCCAAGATTGTTGTAAATCAATGAAGCAGCAGGGGAACTGAGGATTAAAATAAATTTGCTGGTTCAATTTTTCAATTTAATGACATTTTTTATAGTTGTAAAGGAAGAATTGCACATGAAGAAAAAGAGCTACCTGGAAGGGAACAAAACATGATCTTTGGGATTTATTTTTTTTCAAATGAGAGTCATCCATTGAACAACAGTTTTTGCTAATATTGACTAATTCCTTACAATATGGAAATACTGGCTTAATGATTCAAGTTGGTAAAGGCTGTATACCTGTGTTTTTTTCATCTCTTCACTACCTTCGGAGCCCAGGTGATGAAGTGGTTAAGTGCTCGGCTGCTAACCAAAAGGTCAATAGTTTGAATTCACCAGCTGCTCCTTGGAAATACTATAGGGCAGTTCAACTCTGTCCTATGCGGTTGCTATGAGTCGGAATTGACTCAATGGCAATGGATCACCACCTTTGTTCATTACTACCTATTTTATTTTTCCTCATAAGTGAGAGTGTAAGGTGACATGGAAAGATCAGAAACCATGAGTAAGAAATTCAAAGTTCTAATTCTAGCTAGTCTGATAACTAAAAAAAAAAAAAAAATTTGATAACTAGAGCTAAAAATTTAGGTACCTCTCTGAGCCTCAATTTACTTACATGGGATTAGAATATATAACTTGCCTATGAATATTTTTTGTTTAATATACTGACAATCTATTATGTGTCAAGGACAGAATAACATAAATGCTACAGCTTTTATATCATATAATAGTTGCAAAAAAATCATGTAATATGTTTTATCCCCATTTCACATATGAATAAGCTAAGCCCTATGAAAGCTAAATAATTTATGCAGATTTGTACAGGTAACAGAATGAATATTCAGATATAAGTCTGTTCCCCAAGTCAATACTCTTACTTTAAAAGTGATTATTTGTTGTTGTTTTGTTTTTAGTGTTATTATGCTTTTACCATGGAAAAATAGCAGAATTCCCCAAACCAAAATGAAACTTGTTTTCTGTTGGCAGTTTTCTCATAGAAATTTTAATTTGAGCATTGAATCCATAGGTTAATTCTGTTGGAATTGCAAGAAAAGGTCATTCATAGCATTCTAGAATCTTACAAGCAATGCAAACAACTGTAATCTGATCCTAATCTGATCCTGTAATTCCTTCCTCAAAATGCCAGAGAATTGATTGTCTGAATGCTGTACATCTCCAGGATCAGAAAGCTCTGTTTCCTGAGGAAAATCATTTGCTTTGTAAAGAGTTTTTGTTGTAAAAACGAAGTTCCTTCTTATTACCCTGAAAATTTCCCTCATCTTCATGTTTTGCCTTGGAGAGTAACGGAATCAACCTGCACAAAGCTGCACATAAAATCTTTAAATGTAAGGAGATCACTACATTGTATTTCTTCTCTTTTCATGGTTAAACATTCAAATTTTATTGAATGGTCTCTTATCTGGTATGAATTTGAATTCTTTCACCATTTTAGTGATTTTTGTCTACTTGTGCTTCTTTTTATCACCTTGCCTTTGAACACGAATTTAGGTTTTTCATAGCCTAGAGGCAGGGAAGTTCTGTCACTTCCCTTATTCTCAAGACACTATTTTTTAATGTAGTCTAAGAATGACTTCTTGAATATGAGTTAATGATTCTATACGACTGACTCTTGCTAAGTTCACAAACAACTCTAGGTTCCAGTTCTCTATTCATCTTCCATATAGTCAATACATAAATGCTTATTTTGTACTTGTCAGTTCATCTATATGTCTAATTTCAGAACTCCATATTTATCCATATTAAAGTTCTTATATTTACACTCTGATTCAAACTTGATATGATCATTTCATACTATTCAAATTATTTGCTGTTCCTTCGTAAACTATGACTTTTAACACATTAATTTTTTTTGAGCAGGTACTTTTTGATATGCAATCAGCCATATTTTACTACTTAATATAGATAAGTTATTCAGTAGTCTTTTTCAGGCAGTATTCAACCGTTTATAAATTCTCCTTATTTTATTCCAATCTAAGTTTCCCTATTATTACCACAGGATATTTTAGTAGACATTAGCAAAAATATTGATGAAATCCAGATTATAAATGGGGATCCCAACCTAATAGGACCAGCTGAAATGCACAGTAGACATGTACTGTTCGGCTTGCAAGCATTAAAAAAAAAAGAAATTCAGTAACTTTAGGAGAGGCATGAATGCTCCACTTTCCACAGGCCCTTGCACTCCCTATTTATTTATATTTACTGCTTCACACATGTACATTCCTGGTAAGACCCCTGAAAGCATTTGTCTTTGAGACCCCTACATCGTTCCCCTGATCTACCAGATTTTGTTTATTCTATCAGCTTTTGAATTGTATAAATGTGAGCTTGCTCCTAGGGTTTGCCAATTATCTCAGTCCTAAGTGTTCACAGCACGCTGTTTGATAATTCATTTAAAATTTTTTCCCTGGTTCAACATTAAGCTCGCTAGTCTTGAATGTACCTTTTCTTTTTTTTTTAAATAGTATAGCTCTACTTTTTCATCTCTAAACTTCACATTCCACATGATTACTAAAACACAACAGCTAGTGCAATATTTTTTTAATGCCTTGGGACTCCCCCAAGAAAGAAAAAAGATCGTATAGAAGAGCTAGGGGCAGATCAAAACTCCTGCACCTATCTCGGGATTCAATTACACCTGAGCAATGTTTCTCGCAGACTGAAAATGGCAGCTACTCATTATTATTCCTGAGAGGGAAAAAGGTACAAAGTAGGCGTTGAAGAGTGGTGCTTTAGTAATCATTAAACCATTAGTTCCCATTATCCAGGCTAAGACTTCATTTTTCTTTAAAATGTAATGTTAAAAGTATTTTTCTCAAATGCTAGTAACATTATTTGAGTACGGTGTGCCAGACCTTTTATTCACTGACTTCTCATATCGTCTTCACAAAATACCAGAGGAAACGTTCTAGTATTGGCACCAACTTGGAGACAAGCGAACATGGGCTCAAAAAGATTTGTAACTTGCCTAAGATTATTTAACAAGAAGCAAAGCTAAAATGCCAATCAACTCCAGGATTCATGCATTTCACCACTAGACAAATTATTTTTAAACAGTATTTTAATATTTTGGATTATTCTTTAATTCAGCCTTCCTTTTTTTCTAATATTTACCTCTAGCTTTGTTTATTTGTACTTATCTATCTTTTTAAATATGCCTTTAAAATCTCATTTGATGGACCCATCAGATGACTTTTTTTTTTTTTTTTAACCTGCATTAATCCCGTTGGTTTGACTTTCCCCTTAAAGTCTCAGTCCATGCCTGTCTTCATTTTTAACTTGGGTAGTCCATTTTCTCAAGTTCGAGATACACTTATTACCGTGCCCAGCATTCCCTTTTCTAGCTATTGCAAACCTGAAAATAACATAGTCCCTTTCTCCAAAGGTTAAACGGCAAGTGCTCATTTTCTAAATAAAGTAATGAGGGGTAAAACGTAAATTGCAGTAGCAATAGCAACAAGATCAGATTGCTGATGGGGGAAGTTTTCAGTAGTAATATTGATGACACTGTAGAATTTTATTCTGTGTTGGAAATAACAAAAGAGAATAGCCTCCAAGCAATCCACTAGACCGTCCAAAATATCCATAGTGTGTAAGCTGATAATCACCCACCTTTGGGCATTCCGGGAACATTAGATTGCTGTTCTATTGGTTTGTCACCTTGCTTAACTCTTTCACTTTCCTAGTAACAATGGTCCTTCAAAAATGTTTCCTTTTTATAAACATGATACCCATATATAAATTAGTCGATTGATGTTTTGAGTTGTATGCTATTCACTTAAGATGCTTTAAATTCTGCCATTTTTGTTTTTTTTTTTTTTTACCTTGACTTTTTTTATTCTTCAATAACATATCAATTGGAATATGGATAATTTTTATTTACACACACACACACACACCTCCCACACACATCACCCTTATACAGTCCAAGATCTACCTGACAGTCCATCACAATCAGCCAGCTAAACCAGCACTCTTAATTTATACTGTCTCAAGTTCAATCTTTTGATGCCTTTCTGGAAAGTCTTAGTGAGAAATAATTGAGAAAACTAAAAAAATGAAAAACTAAATGACTTTTATTAGAAAAACTTTAACATAACTCTACATTAAACTCTACTTTGAAAAGGAAAGGTGAGGCCTCATTTGGAGACAGGAAAATTCCTTTTTTTCTGAAAATGCAAGCTACATTTTCTTCCGTGAAATTTAATAAGCTGATATGAATCAATATCTTAACATTCTGCCTAGAAGTGGAAAGCAAAATTGTCATCCTGGCCAAGATGGTGACATATAATTACTCATCCTCAAAAGAAATCATTAACACTACATTTTCAAATGTGCATTTGCCTAGGCATATCTATCTTAAAGAGTGTAATTTAATGAAGAATATTCTGTCACCCTTTGGAATTCAACTGAATGTGCAAGTAGCCAAAACCCAAGCTCTGAGTAGAGGGTAAGTATACATTTACTTATGAAAATGTCATATAGAAAATATGAGATGTAGCAAGTCACTGAATAAAAAGGTACAATAATTCCATCCAAATATTCCTCATTGTAAAAAAGAAAAAGAAAAATTGAAAAGCTAATTTCGTTTATTTCACTCATCTTTTCATTGACCTGGCCTATAAGATAGACAATGCCTTCTGCAGAAGGAAAAAAAAAAAAAAAAAGAGCAACCCTGATTTACCTAAATGGAAAATATTTGAAGAGGAAGAGATATGGATGGCAGCAAATCAAGGCCTATAGGAATGAGACTTGGAATTATATAATGACCAAGAATGCCATCTCTGCATCATACCCAGCTTGAGACGAGATGTCTAAAAAAGGATATTTCTGATCGTAGCCGGTGAATGTATACTTAAATGAAATATCATGTTATTCTGAAAACCTGTGGCATTTTCAACATTGATGTTAAACAGAAGTTCCTTATAAGTCAAAAATATTGATTATTCACACTACAGTGAATTTGCAATATTTTTGTTATATAGACATAGATCACAAATTTCTAATTGACTCAATTTCAGAACTTATTCTAAATACATTTCTTTGTAATTCAACATAATAAATCTCATTTTTGCCATGTGTAATAAAATCCTGATCAATGTGTAGGTACATGTGTATGAATGGAAGTTTAAGTAAATTCTTTAAAAAGACAAACGTATCATTTAAAAATTTACTTGGGTTGAATTAAATGATTAACGACTTTATGTAGTATCCCCTTGTTCTGTTTGAACGACTGCCTTTTGGTCTATGTACATTTTCCTCATGATCACAATACCTTTTCTGGAATCCCATTCTTCCCAAAGTGATTCATAATTTGTTATGATTCATACAGTCGAATGCCTTTGCATAGTCAATAAATCACAAGTAAACATCTTTCTGGTATCGTTTGCTTTTAGCTAAGATCCATCTGACATCAGCGATAACATCCATCATTCCATGTCCTCTTCTGGATTCGGCTTGAATTTCTGGTAGTTCCCTATCAATGTACTGCTGCAACTGCTTTTGAATTGTCTTCAGGAAAATTTTACTTGCATGTGATATTAATGATATTGTTTGATGATTTCCACATTCTGTTCGATGACCTTTCTTTGGAATGGGCACAAAAATGCATCTCTTGTAGTGGGTTGGCCACGTAGCTGTTTTCCAAATTTCTTGGCATAGATGAGTGAGTACTTCCAGGGCTGTATCCATTTGTTGAAACATCTCTGTTGATATTCCATCGATTCTTGGAGTCTTGTTTTTCCCCAATGCTTTCAGTGCAGCTTGGGCTTCTTCTTTCAGTACCATTGGTTCTTGATCATATGCTACCTCCTGAAATGGTTGAACATTGATCAGTTATTTTTGGTACAGCACTCTGTGTATTCCTTCCATTGGCTTTTGATGCTTCCTGAGTTGTTCAATATTTTCCCCATAGAATCCTTCAATATTAGAACTTGAGGCTTGAATTTTTTTCTTCAGTTCTTTCAGGTTGAGAAATGCGGAGCATGTTCTTCCGTTTTGGTTTTCTAACTCCAGGTCTTTACACATTTTTTTACAATACTTTGTCTTCTCAAGTGGCCCTTTGAAATCTTCTCCTCAACTCTTTTACTTCGTAATTTCTTCCATTTGTTTTAGCTTCCCTTTGTTCAACAGCGAGTGTCAGAATCTCTTGTGACATCTCTTTTGGTCTTTTCTTTCTTTCCTGTCTTTTTAATGACTGTTTGCTTTCTTCATACATGATGTCCTTGATGTCATCCCACAACTTATCTGGTCTTCTGTCATTAGAGTTCAATGTGTCAAATTTTTTCTTGAGATGGTCTCCAAATTCAGGCAGGATATACTCAAGCTCATATTTTGGCCTTTGTGGACTTATTTTAATTTTCTTCAGTTTTTTTTTTTCACCTTAAACTCGCATATGAGCAATTAGTGGTCTCTTTAACAGTTGGCCCCTGGCCTTGTTCTGACTGATGATATCGAACCTTTCCATCGTCTCTTTCCACACATGTAGTCGATTTGATTCTTGTCTATTGCATCTAGTAAGGTCCATGTGTAGGGCTGCCGTTTATGTTGTTTACAAAAGATATTTGCAATGAAGAAGTCGTTGGTCTTGCAAAATTCTATCATGTGATCTCTGGTGTCATTTCTTTCAACAAGGCCATATTTTCCAACCACCAATCCTTCTTCTTTGTTTCCAACTTTCACATTCCAACCACCATGAATTATCAATGCATCCTGATTGCATGTTTGACAATTTCAGACTGAAAAAGTTGGTAAAAATCTTCAATTTTCTCATCTTTGGCATAAGTGTTTAGTGTGTAAATTTGAATAATAGTCATACTAACTGGTCTTCCTTGTAAGAGTATGGATATTATATTATTACTGAAAGTGTTGTACTTCAGGATAGATCTTAAATGTTCTTTTTGATGATAAGTGCAACACTGTTCCTCTTTAATTTGTCGTTCCTGACATAGCAGACCACATAATAGTCTGAATCAAAATAGCCAATATGTGACCATTTCAGCTCACTAATGCCTAGAAACACCATGCATCTGTCAATTTAATTTGAAAACTGTTGTGTCAGTAAATTGACAGGAAACTGCTGGAAATTCAAATGAGATTCAGAAGAGGAGGTTGTTGTTGTTGCTAGGTGTCGTCGAGTTGATTCTGACTCATAGCGACCCTATGCACAGCAGAATGAAACACTGCCTGGCCCTTTGCCATCCTTACAATTGTTGTTATACCTGAGCTCGTTGTTATAGCTGCTGTGTCAATCCACCTCGTTGAGGGTCTTTCTCTTTTCCGTTGACCCCGTACTTTGCCAAGCATGATGTCCTTCTTCAGGGACTGATCCCTCCTGACAACATGTCCAAAGTACATAAGATGTGGTCTCACCATCCTTGCTTCTAAGGAGCATTCTGGTTGCACTTCTTCCAAGACAGATTTGTTTGTTCTTTTGGCAGTCCATCGTATATTCGATATTCTTCGCCTACACAACAATTAAAAGGCCTCAATTCTTCTTCAGTCTTCCTTATTCATTGTCCAGCTTTCAGATGCATATGATGCAATCGAAAATACCATGGCTTGGGTCAGGTGTACCTTAGTCTTCAAGGTGACATCTTTGCTTTTCAACACCTTAAAGAGGTCCTTTGCAGCAGATTTCTCCAATGCAATGCTTCTTTTGATTTCCTGACTGCTGCTTCCATGGCTGTTGATTGTGGATCCAAGTAAAATGAAATCCTTGACAACTTCAATCTTTTCTCTGTTTATCATGATGTTGCTCATTGGTCCAGTTGTGAGGATTTTTGTTTTCTTTATGTTGAGGTGCAATCCGTACTGAAGGCTGTGGTCTCTGATCTTCATTAGTAGGTGCTTCAAGTCCACTTCACTTCCAGCAAGTGAGGTTGTATCATCTGCATGACATAGGTTGTTAATGAGTCTTCCTCCAATCCTGATGCCCTGTTCTTCTTCATATAGTCCAGCTTCTTAGGTTATTTGCTCAGCATACAGATTGAACAGATATGGTGAAAGGATACAACCCTGACCCACACCTTTCCTGACTTTAAACCAATCAGTATCCTCTTGTTCTGTCCAGACAACTGCCTCTTGATCTATATAAAGGATCCTCATGAGCACAATTAAGTGTTCCAGAATTCCCATTCTTCACAATATTATCCATAACTTGTTATGATCCACACAGTTGAATGCCTTTGCATAGTCAATAAAACACAGGTAAACATCCTTCTGGTATTCTCTGCTTGCAGCCAGGATCCATCTGACATCAGCATTGATATCCCTGGTTCCATGTCCTCTGAAACCAGCCTGAATTTCTGGCAGTTCCCTGTTGATATATTGCTGCAGATGTTTTTGAATGATCTTCAGCAATATTTTGTTTGTATGTGATATCAATGATATTGTTTTGTAATTTCCACATTCAGTTGGATCACCTTTCTTGGGAATAGGCATAAATACGGATCTCTTCCAATCAGTGGAAACCCTGGTGGAGTAGTGGTTAAGTGCTATGGCTGCTAACCTAAAAGTCAGCAGTTCAAATCCACCAGGCGCTCCTTGAAAACTCTATGAGGTGGTTCTACTCTGTCCTATAGGGTCACTATGAGTCGGAATTGACTCGATGGCAACAGGTTCTGGTTTGGTTTTGGTTTCCAGTCAGTTGGCCAGGAAGCTGACTTCCATATTTCTTGGCATCAACAAGTGAGTACCTCCAGTGCTGCATCTGTTTGTTGAAACATCTCAATTGCTATTCCATCAATTCCTGGTATCTAGTTTTTTGCCAATGCCTTCAGGGCAGCTTTGACTTCTTCCTTCAGTACCATTGGTTCCTGATCATATGCTACGCCTTGAAATTGTTGAACATCAACTAATTCTTTCTGGTATAATGACTATATTCCTTCCATCTTCTTTTGCTGCTTCCTGCTTCGTTTAATGTTTTCCCCATAGAACCCTTCACTATTGCAACTCGATGCTTGAATTTTTTCCTTAGTTCTTTCAGCTTTAAAATGTCAAGCATGTCCTTCCCTTTTGGTTTTCTATCTCCAGCTCTTTGCACATGTTGTTATAATACTTTACTTTCTCTTCTCTAACTGCCCTTTGAAATCTTCTGTTCAGTTCTTTTACTTCACCATTTCTTCCTTTTGCTATAGTTGCTCAATGTTCATGAGCAAGTTTCAGAGTCTCCTCTGACATCCATCTTGGTCTTTTCTTTTTTTCCTGTCTTTTCAATGACCTCTTGCTTTCTTCGTGTATGATGTTCTCGATGTCATTCCACAACTCGTCTGGTCTTCAGTCACTTGTGTTCAATGCATCAAATCTGTTTTTGAGGTGGTCTCTAAATTCAGGCAGGATATACTCAAGGTCATATTTTGGCTCTCATGGACTTGCTCTGATTTTCTTCAGTTTCAGCTTGAACTTGCATATGAGCAATTGATGGTCTGTTCCACAGTCGGCCCCTGGCCTTGTTCTGACTGATGATATTGAGGAGGTGGATTGAGGAATATCATTGCTGATGTCAGATTGATCTTGCCTGAAAGAATAGAATACCAGGAAAATGTTTACCTGTGTTTTATTGACTATGCAAAGGAATTCAACTGTGTGGATCATAACAAATTAAACATAACATTGCAAAAAATGGGAATTCCAGAACACTTAATTGTGCTCCTGTGAATCTGAACATAGACCAAGAGGAAATCTTTCAAACAGAATAAGGGGTTACTGTAATGTTTATAATTAGAAAAGGTGTGTGTCAGTGTTGTATCCTCTCACCATATATATTCAATTTGTATGCTGAGCAAATAATCTCAGAAGCTAGACCGTATGAAGAAAGACATGGCATCAGGATTGGTGGAAGAGTCAATAACAACCTGCAATGTGCATATGACACAACCTTGCTTGCTGAAAGTGAAGTGGATGAAGTGGACTTTAAGTACTTACTGATGAAGATCAAAGACTACAGCCTTTGGTATAGATTATGCCTCAACATAAAGAACACAAAAATCCTCACGACTGGAAAAATAAACATCATGATAAATGGAGAAAATACTGAAGTTATCAAGGATTTCATTTTACTTGAGTTCATGATCAATGCCCATGGTAGCTGCAGTCAGGAAATCAAATGATGTATTGCATTAGGCAAATCTGCAGCAAAAGATCTCTTTAAAGTGTTGAAAAGCAAAGAATTAACTTTGGGGACTAATGTGCACCTGACCCAACCCATGATGATTTCAGTTGCTTCTCATGCACATGAAAGCTGGGCAATGAATAAGGAAGACTAGAAGAATTGACGTATTCGAATTATGGTGTCAATGAAGAATACGTATATACCATGCACCAACACAAGATCAAGCAAGTATGTCTTAGGAAGAAGTGGAGTCTTGGAAGTGAGGATGGCAAGACTTCCTCTCTCATACTTTGAACATGTTATCAAGAGTCACTGAAGAAGGACATCACTCTTGGTAAGGTAGAGGGTCAGCAAAAAGGAGGAACACCCTCGATGAGATGGATTGACACAGTGGCTGCAACAATGAGCTCAAATATAGCCATGATTTTGTTTCCTTCCGTTCCACTATGAGTTGGAACTGACTCTATGGCACCTAAAAACAATAGCAAAATGCCTTGGATATCAATCTTTGTTTGTTCTGTTTTACTTTTGAGGACTTCCAATTTTCCTAGATTCAGACTCCGTACATTCCACATTGTATGAATTAATATTATGACCCATTTCAAAGTGGGATAACTGATTCTCAGAAAAGTTAAATAACTTGCCCAAGGAAACACAGCTACAAAGTAGTGGAGCCAGGATGCAAACTCATTCAGTTTAACTAAAGAGTGCACTCTTAACTGATTTGCTAAATAGTGAATCAAGCATTTAAAAAAAAAAAAAAAGAATGTGTTTGAAAGAAACATTTTACTTGTTTGTTGTACTACACACCGTTGGTATTGTGTGCCACTGAGTCGATTTCAACTCATAGAAATTCTATATGACAGAGTTTAACTGACCAATAGTGTTTCCTAAGCAGTAATCTTTATGAAACCTATGACTTTTTTGTTAGCAGCCTAGCACTTAAACATTGTGCCACCAGGGCTCCTGGTACTAGGCACTACTTAGGTAATTTTTTGTAGAGTAGAGTATGTACTGGATATTGATAAAAGACAGATCTTAAGTGGGTTTGGGGTCAAATCATGGAGATACTGATACAAAGTGTAAGAAAATGGGACTCAGGTCTTTTGAGAACAAAAGATATTTATACTTGTGATTAGAAGAATAACTTAAGCATAGAATGAATATATACCCGATGGACATTATTTGGTAGTATCTTATAGGATAGATTGTCATGGGGAGGAGAGATTTAAGTTGAGAAAACAGCGTAGTTCAAATCCTACCTCTTTATTGGACATACAGAGATGATACAGATATACAGCTAGAGATATAATTGGGATAGAGATAGAGATATTAATATCTAAAAAAGTCTGGATTTTGAAAAGCTAAAATTTGATGTCATAGAATTTTCCATTTCTAAAAGTTCAGATCATTAAAAAAAAAAAAACATAAGTCTTGGACTCTCTGATCGAAGTAGAATATACATTGAGGGATAGGTACTACTGACTAATCAGAGAATTTAGTTAATTTTCCTGAATATCTGGTATTTTATCATTTCACACTTCATGGAAAACACATTAAGAATGATATCTCTATGAATCCACATTAATTCAGCCAATAAGGAAGACTTTTCTCTGAAAAGATTAAGGTATTGCATTCTAAAGTTTTTGTTTAAATATCTATGAGATACTTTTAGATCACTAACAATAATCTCATTAAAGGTCAATATCTAGAGGTCAGCTACTTGGTAAAAACATTCTAGAGCAAATGATACATTCTATTACAGCCCATTTTATTTACAAAAATAGAATGAAAGTTTTTTTGAATATAGATTTTATGAAACATGTATAGATTTACAGATTCTTCCAATTGTCTCATTCCTAAAATTATTTATTTCTTAGGAGGCAGAGTTCTGTGAGTTTTATAATTTTCCACAGTAGTTAGCATAAGGCGTTAAAGTGATAGCCCTCTGTATAAGTATGTTCCCAAATTTCCAAAGAGGTAGCCATGAAAGTCTTTACTAGCCCATCAACAATTTTCAAACTTGAAGTCCACAAAATCTGAGTTTCCCAACTACACTACAAAGAGCTTATTATTATTATTATTATACTGTTGAACAAAGGCTTTCCTGAAAAGGTTTGCCTGGAGTTCCAACATACAAATTTGCACTATCAGATGTAGTTTTCTTGTGTCTGAAGTTCAATGTCTCTAAGTTAGGTGTTTCTCTTCTACAATCCCCTGCTACTCTGTGCTATCCATTTTCACACTAGTACAGGTCTAAAAAAATAAAAATAAATTAATTAAAAAAAATTTTTTTTTACAGGTCTGTCTGCCCACTTGTTTCTAAAACAATTGAGAATATCTTGAGAAACTTTCTTTTAATTGCAATATTCCTGTGGCTAAAAATAGTACTGAGAACTCAATAAATATATGCTGAATGGATGAGTGAGATGACTGCTCGCTTGAAAAACAAGCACTGATGAGAAGAGCAGGGGTGATAAAGCTGGAAGTAATGAATTTTTCAACACATCTTGATTTCGCCAGGATTCACAGAAAAGCCAGAGACAACTTTATTAGTTAGTGAAAAATTTTATTGCTCAAACAATGTTTCCTCTGACTTATGTCAATGCTTCATTGATTTTTTTCTGCTAAATCTCTGTTCCAGCTTCATTGCTTCTAGCTAGAGTTTTGCAGTGAAGAGATGACATAAATATCTCCTCTTTGCCCTTTCAGTTGCTGCTTCAGCCCTCACTCATAACTGAGCACCCCACAATTCTTCAGGACCTCCACAAATTCGAAAGACTTCAGGTTCCTCCCCAAACACTATTTCAATTTCCCATTTTCATAGTATTCTACAGCTGTTAATACAGTGCAAGGAATTATGTGGAATTTGTTAACATGAGAGTACAGTTGCCCCTTGATATCTGTGGGAGACTGGTTCAAGGATCCCCCACAGATACCAAAATCCCAGGATGCTCAAGTGCCTTATATAAAATGGTGTAGCATTTTCATATAACCTACGCATCCTCTGGTACACTTAATACCTAGTACAATGTAATGCTATATAAATAGTTGTTGTAGCATATTGTTTAGGGAAGAATGACAAGATCTAGTGCAGACAACACTCATACAACAAATGCTGGAGAGAGACTGAGGATCTGTGAAATGGAAGGAGGCCAGGGCAGGGTACACCTATGTACCATCCATTCGTGTGGATTCAAGGTAGTGCTGCGTGTACTGCACATTCAAGTTTTGCTTTCTGGAATTTTCTTTATTTTACTGAATATTTTCAATCCACGGTTGGTTGAATCCCTGATGCAGATCCCACAGATGCAGAGGGCCAACTTGTATGTTTCTGGGAAAATCAAGATAGTACCTATGCTTTTGAAGGATGTGAATAATGAAGACAGGAACTGACATAAATTAGATTATTAATGCTGGGAGTAAATGAGGTGAGATTAAAATTGTATTTGACCCAGAGACATGGAATGACATCCTCTTACCCTTGACCTTTCAACTTACCTCATAAGGTCCCCAAAACTAAGAGTAGACTATAATAAGGCTTTGGTCTCAAATCTTAGTGCAGAGCCCTAGGTTGAATAAGTGTGGCATGCTTTTGGTCTTGCCAGAAACAATAGTGAGGGCAGTAGTGGTTAAGTGGTAGAATTCATGCAAGACGGCGGTTCTATTCCTGTCCAAAATAACTGAAACACAGCCAACACTCCTCCGTCAGTGGAAGCTTGCATGTTACTGTGATGTTAGGGGAGCTTCCAGGCTAACAGAGTAGGAAGAAAAGCCTAATTATCTACTCCTTAAAATCAGCCGATGAAAACCCAATGGAACACAATGGACAGATCTATTGTATATGGGCTTACCATAATTTGCCGGCCAACTCTTGAGAGCTAACACCAGCGACATAGATAGGAGGACCCACAAACTAGAGAGCTTTTCCTAAGGCTTGGAGCAGAGATACCTTCATTTTTGACCTTAGGCATTTCCAGGGTTGTGTCCTAAAAGGGAAGATTCACAAAGGAGAATGTTGTTACTTGGATTATTTTTCCCCTAGGTGGGCTGATTCTATCTCTTTTTCAGCCACAAGAAGAAAATTGACAGGAGGGCCATCAAAGTTATTTGCTCGGGTTTGCCTGGGTGCACTTTTTGATCCCTGTGTGTAGAGTCAAGTTGGGTATTCTTAACGGTGTACTTCACTTAAAACCCAAAGATATTATTATATGGGCTGTAAAACAACTACAGCTTCAAAACCAGATAAAAAAGAAAGAACTTGTTCTTGGAAATAAAGACTCTTTAGATTAAGAAATTTGTAGAAACCTATCAACACATTATGACTAGTCTGTAGAACAAGCCAGAAAAGTAATGTACAATATGGCAAAATTAATGGGAAATAGTGAAATTCAAAAATATTCATTTTAGGAGAAAATTGAAACTATGGAAATGTTTTTCATTTTGATGGTTTTAAGAATTGAAAAAATGTATAAGATGTACCCATTTTAAAAGAAAAATTGAAGGTTAAATTAGGAAATGAGATGATACATGTGAAGTTGTATTAGAACTGTAAAATTTATAACTGGTTGGTATTTTATACGGAGACCTGGTGGTGCAGTGGTTAAGACCTTGGCTGCTAACCAAAAGGTTGGCAGTTCAAATCCACCAGCTGCTCCTTGGAAACCCTATGGGGGCAGTTCTACTCTGTCCTATAGGGTCTCTATCAGTCAGAATTGACTGGACGGCAACAGGTTTAGTATTTTATAAATGAAATGTTCTTGTGAAAGCCTTTAAGGAAAGAATTGTGTCTTCTTCACTTATCCACAGAGACTTACACATAGTAGGTACATTAAGTGATTAAATGAATCATCATTTATGGATAATAAACACCCACAATTTTCCAGTATATACAAGTGCTTCATGACATATTTTACTTAGAAAAAAGAAGTAGAGAAAAAGTACAGGCTTACTGTGTCCTTATTTTATTGCATCAGAGCCCAGATCTTTTCAGTCCGGAGTCTACAACCTCTTTACCTTAGCGACAATACCTCTTAAGTAATAGCGATCAGGTACACAGTGCCAAGCGGTCTCTGAAATGCATGATATATCTTAATTCATTTAGTCAGCCTAGTGACTATCTGTTTCACCCACCACTGAGAGAGGGAGTGCTGAAGAAGGGTTCAGGGTAATTAAGCTTTTGTGATAACTTTATGGTTCATGCTGTTTGTGTCTTCTTTAAGAAACCTTTTTGCCTAAATAAAGGTCATAATGATTTTCTCCTTTGTTTTCTCGTAGAAGTTTTATTGTGTTAGCTCTTATGTTTCAAGTTTATTTTTGTAGGTAGATTGAGGTAAGGCTAGAAGTACATTTTTTTTTCGTACATGGATATCCAGTTTTTCCAGCACTATTTGTTGAAAACACTTTCTTCCACTGAAATATATTAGTAACTTTATTAAAAATCAACTGACCAGGATTATTTCTGGAATATCTATTTAGTTCCATTTTTCTACATGTCCGTCCTGACAACAATCTCATATTGTCTTAATTTGTGTAGCTTTACAACAAGCCTTGAAATCAGGAACTATGAATTTCAAGGCTTACTTGAATTTTTTTTTCTTTTTTTCAAAAATCTTTCTGTGAAGACTAGGGAAAAAATATTTGTAAAAAAGACATTTGATAAAAGATTGTTTCAGAATGTATAAAGAACTGTTACAACTTAATCGTAGAATAAATAAAAAACCTCCAAGAAATAATGGACAAAAGGTTTGAACAGGCTCTTCACGAGAGAATATATGGGAACGTCAGTAAGCAGTATGAAGATGCTCAGTATCATTAGTCATCAGGGAAGTGCAAATTAAAATGACAATGTCTTACCACTGAAAATCCCCTAAAAGAAACAAAAAATGTCACGGTCAAGTTGATTCTGACTTATAGTGACCCTGTAGGAACAGAATGGACCCGTAGGATTTTCAAGGCTGTGACCTTTACAGAAGCAGACTACCATATCTTTCTCCTGTGGAATGGCTGGTGGGTTCAAACCCTGACCTTTTTGTTAGCAGCCAAGTGCTTAACCACTGTGCCACCAGGGCTCCTTGAAAACCCCTAAAATGGCTGAAATATAGAAACACAATACCAAGTGATAGGGAAATGTGAAGCAACTAGAACCCTCATACTTCGCTATTGGAAATGCAAAATACTAAATTAAACATTTTAGAAAAGGTTTTGACAGGTTCTTAAAAAGTTAAACATAAACTGGAGACCCAACAATTCTACTTCTAGGTATTTATTTGCCTAAGAGAAATTAAAACAATTGCTCACGCAAAGAACTGTACTCAGTGGTTCATGGCGGCTTTATTCACAACAGTATGGAACTGATGACTAGATAAACAACAGAATAAATACTTGGCAACAGAAAAAGATGGACTACTGATACATGCTATAATATGAAGGACCCTCAAAACCATTATGTTACATTAAAGAAGCCAAACAAAAAGGACTGAAAGCTGTATGATTTTCTTCATATGGTACTTAGAAAGGCAAGACTATAAGCACAGAGAAGCCCTGGTGGCACAGTAGTTAAGAGCTCAGGCTACTAATTAAGAGATGGCAGTTCAAGTCCACCAATGGCTCCTGGAAACCTTATGGTTTCCAGGAATTGCAGTTCTTCTCTGTTCTACTGGGTTGCTGTGAGTCGAAATCAGCTCAACTCTATGGCAATGAGTTTGTGGGTTATAAACACAGAAAATGAATCATTATTTGCAAGGGCTTGGTGTGGGAAGAAAAAGGGCAGGAGAGAATTTTTTGGGTAATGGAAATAAATGTTCTATATCCTGATTGTGGTGATAGTTATAGTACTACATACATTTACCAAAACTCATCAAACTGTACCCTTAAAAAGAATGAATTGTATATGTAAATTATACCTCAATAAATCTGATATTAAAAAGAAAACTAATTACTTTTAAAAAAGGGATTTATCCTGTATTTCTCCTCTTTCTACATTACTGTATCTCTCTCTCTTTCACACACGCACATACTTTTTTTTTCTTACAATTTTCTTTCCTCTCTACCACCCACATTCATCTCTCCTTAACACTCAGTGGGATCCCTGCCGGCACAGTGGTTAAGAGTTTGGCTGCTAACCAAAGGTCAGCAGTTTGAATCCACCAGCCGCTCCTTGGAAACCCTATGGAGAAGTTCTACTCTGTCTTATAGGGTCGCTGTGAGTCAGAATCAACTTGATGGCAAGGAGTTTGGTAACACTCAACAAGAATACGTGGACTATTAACTTGATCTCTATTTTTTTTTTTATCAGCCTGAACCTTTTAAAAGCAAGTCTCATATGAAACTTCCCATGAAATGAAAATCAGTGTCTCCCTGTGTAGGGGATCATTTCTCAGGTTCCCAAATATCAGGTAGACATGCATTAAATCTAGCTTAAGTTCTTGCCTAGTAATCTTCGGTTTCTCTTTTTTCACGTATGAAGAGACTTCTAGCAGCTGCTAATAGTTTCCCTTGACTTACAGCTGCTTATGGAAGGGGAAAAGGAGGTGGAAGAGTGAACAAATTAATTTTGTCTAAAAGAGCAGGTAAGCTTGGCTGATTTACAAACTGAATATTTTACCACTGTAGATTTTCCTGAGAAAAATACACATATATGATTTCATTTGCATATATGTTGAAGGGGTTCATGGACAATGTCAAGCCTACATTGAATTCATACAAACTGAGAGAGAACCCTTTTTCTACGGGAGCAGCAAAGATCCTTTAATGTCTTTGGAAATATCTTTCTTTAGTGTCTAGCTCATCACAGAATCAAATGCATTGATAAATCATGGTGGTTATAATAAAGATAATGACTACTTCTTTTCTCAATTGAGGTAGTATTTCTCAATGTAGTTTAATTTTTGGTTCCTATTTCCAAAGTTTCAACATAGCAGAACAGGAATGAGGACATGATGCACTTTGAGAAATATTACATTAGGCAACGGATGAAAACTAGAATGTCACTTTCAAAATTATTGCTTTGCCTTATTTGATTTTCTACAGATGTCATCTGTTCTCAGCAAAATATACTCCCACCTGACAAATCATCGATGTGCAACTGTGTAAGTTTGTACTGCCAAACATTGTTTCTGAGTTCTCACTGATTTTGTAGAGGGGCAAAATGGTAAAGCCAAGGGCCTATATCTCTTCAGTGATGAGCATTGTATTTGTCCCAGAAAAATTTTTATAAGTAATGTTATGTAAAAAAATATATTAGCAATAAATGGAAGAAAGAAATATTCTTGACCTTAAAATTAGCAGACTGTATGCTTTTATATATGGAATGCCTTCAACTTCAAATACTCCATAACAATGGTGAAGAGATAGTCAGAAATGGCCTGGACCCAAATATTGATAAATAAGATACAAATGGCTTTATATATAAATAAAGTAATGTCTTTCCCCATCAAATTTTGTATCGATACTGTTGAAACTAACATCCAGTTTGAATTGCAAAAGCAAATGATCTAATACAATACCCTATGGAATTGCTTATTATCTAAGATGTGAATAAAAGTAACAAAAAAAGATATATGGGGCACTGAAATTTCCTCAAAGAACCATCAGTCCCAAATAGAACAATTTGTACCTTTGTTGAAAAATTCTTCACATAACTTATTTTGGGGTAGAAAATTGAAGTGACAAGACATAGCTATTGCTAAACACAAGGGTGTTTACTGCCTTATTTGTTTCCTTAAGGTGAATGTCATGGATTGAATTGTGTCCCCCCAAAATATGTGTCAGCTTGGTTAGGCTTCGGCTCCCAGTATTGCGTGGTTGTCCTCCATTTTGTGATTTTCCTATGTGTTATAAATCATAAGCTCTGCTGTGGTTAAAGAGGATTAGGGTGGAATGTAACAACCTTGCTCAGGTCACATCCCTGATCCAATGAAAAGGGAGTTTCCCTGGGGTGTGGCCTGCACCACCTTTTATCTTACAAGAGATTAAAGGAAAGGGAAGCAAGAAGAGAGTGGGAACCTCACACCACCAAGGAAGAAGCACCAGGAGCAGAGTGCATCCTTTGAACCCAGGGTTCCTGCACAGAGAAGCTCCTAGACCAGGGTAAGATTGACAAGAAGGACCTTCCTCCAAAGCTGACAGACAAAGCCTTCCCCTGGAGCTGATGCCCTGAATTTGGACTTTTAGCCTACTAGTCTGTGAGAAAATAAATTTCTCTTTGTTAAAGTCATCCACTTGTGGTATTTCTGTTAAAGCAGTGCTAGATGACCGAGACAGTGATATTCAGACATTTTCCACAGTTGCTTAAGGCCTCACTCCAAACTTCTGTATTTATCTATTATTTTCAGCAGATACAATATCTCTTGTTTCATAGACATAGGAAGTCACCACTTATTAGCTATATGTTTTTGTTTTGTTTTTTATAAATTCCTTAAATGCTCTATTAATTCTTTAGTTTCTTTATTTGCAAACTGCAGAAAAGTTATAGTATATCAGATGTTTGTTGTGGAGTTTAATGAAGTAATAGATGTAAAGTGTTCAGAGCAGTCTACAGAATGCTGTAAGTAACAATAAATGGTTTTCTCAGTGCTATTTTTTCATCTCTATTCCCACATTTATTTGCCATCTCAAACGTCCCTCTACACTTTCAGCTACATTCTCTTTCGATTTTGCTCTCTTGGAGAAAGGAGATAATCTTTTCCTTTTCAGTGTCGTATTAATCTCAATTTAAAAAAAAAAAAAAAGATCTTATGCTTTTATGGCCTAGAGAAAAAGTATTAGGTGGCCGTTGTCTTTCAAGTATATTTTAAACTCCTTATCTAAGCATTCACCATTTTTGTCTACCCAATGTGCCCAAATCTTACACTTATTAGTCTTCCCAGAATAAGCTTTTTTTTTTTTTTTTTAAAAAAAAAAAAAAGAGAGAAAAACCTTTTTCACCTCATTATCAGTGCATTTTCATTTCTCTGGAACACTCACCTATCAAGATCTTCTCTTGTTCAACATCCTATAAACATTCATAGAGTATCATATGCCAGACAGTTTGTACAACAGAGATAATTACTAATCATTTAATAACCATGTACTCCTTCGCATTCCTCACCCCTCTGGCATTCAGGTGGATCCATATGACTTTTAGTGACATATAGAATGGATTTTTAGTAAAGTACAGAAAGATTGAATTTTCAAGCGGTCTTTATCCTACATGGGAACCATAGACATCTTGTGTTTCAAGTGGTGCAGCTGCAAGTTATTGGCACTTCGCTGAGACCTTGAATAATGGTGTGAAGCGAAGCTCCCCCCAGACCACACTGGACATGTCAGATGAGCAAGAAATAAGCTTGCTAAAGTTAAAACAAGGAGCACTGGCGGTACAATAGTTACGAGCTCGGCTGCTAACTGAAAAGTCAGCAGTTCAAACCCAACAGCTACTCCATGGGAGAAAAGACTTGGCGATCTGCTTCCATTAAGATTACAGTCTTGGAAACCATATGGGGCCGTTGTGCTCTATCCTATAGGGTTGCTATGAGTCAAAATTGAATGGACACGCAAGAACAACAATGTTGGGTTGGTTTGTTACCACAACAGAGCCTAGACTGGCCTGACTATCCTATGTGCTAGAGATATGAATAAAAGATACAGTTACCACACTCAAGGACTCACAGGGTAGATCTTTGTTGTCCAATATGGTAGCCACTAAATATATGTGTCTATTTAATTTAAATTAGTTAATATTAAACAAAAATCTAAAGTTTAGTTAGTTCCTCTGTCACACTAGCCACATTTCAAGTGTTTAATAACTATAGATGTCTAATAGCTCTCTTATTGGAAAGCATATAAACATTTCTATCTCGGAGACTTCACTGCACAGCACTGGTTTAGAAGAATGGATAAAGAAGGAAATAAACTCTTGTAATATTGTTTGAAAAGTGGTAAGAGAGTTGTGATACAGAATATTACACAAAAAAAGTCTTAGAAGCTAGAGTTTCTCAGAAGATGTTATTTTTAGGGTAATTTGAAAAAAATGGAAGGAAATAACTTTTTTTTAATGTGTAAATTCAGAAATTCTGCTTTTAGGACTTTTTTCAACACATGTATTAGAACATGTATGTAATGGCATATACAAAGTTGTTGACTGCAGCAAGGCTATTTTAACACTGGATGTCTGGAAGCACTGGAAATAATTTTCATGCTCATCTATTCCGGCCTGGTAATATAAATTATGATACATCAGTAGAATAGGATATTATGTAGTTTTCAGTACAGAATGAACTGGGCTGTCTTCTTATTGGGCTCCATGTGCTAAGATAGTCATATCTGAAGAGGAAAAACTCATCGAAGAGCATGGCAGGGAGGGCACCAAGAAAGAGGCTGGACTTGAACCAGGTTTCGGGCTCTGGAGGCTCCAGTAAAGAAACCCCAAGGAGGACCGGTCAGTTCTTCCATTTCTAAACCATGCCCTACTTTCAGGAATCAATGACATACAGGGACGTGGGTCATAGACTTTTTGTTGACAGGAGTAAGAGTGTTTGGACATTGCTCAGAGAGACTTGTACAGAGACGTGATGTTGGAGAGCTGTAATGGTTGTACTCACTGGGGGTTTGCATTCCCATTTAGATAGAAAAACACAAACTACCCTGACTTTTCTGCTAACAACGCAACTAACAGCTCTGAGTAGTATGCATGAAGCAGCCATCTGAGGACTGTGAAAGCAAATACTAGCAGGTGAGCTGGGGAGCTCAAAGTACTGCTGAACTAGCTGTGAGTTTCCTGGCTCTTTTTGTTTGTTCGTCTGTTCTTCTTTTCCTTTTCTCTGTTATCTCCACGCCCGGAACCTGGAATCACAAGTTGCAAACAGAAAATGGTTTCTAAAGAAGTCATCTCTTTCTGATCAGAAAAGCAGGAAACTGGGGCCCTATGAGGCAGAGAAGGAGCCCTGATGGTACAGTGGTTAAGCCCTCGGCTGTTCACTTGAAGGTTGGCAGTTTGAACCCTCAGCCGCTCTGCGGAAGAAGGGTGTGGCAGTTCTCTTGTATAAAGATTTACAGCCTGGAAACCCTTTGAAGCAGTTCTACTCTGTTCCGCATAGGTCCGTATGACTTGAAATCTACTTGATGGTAACAGGTTTGGTTATGAGGCAGAGTGGAGGCTTTTCCTGTTTTTGTTTGTTTTGTTTTCTATTCCTTTCCTCCCTCAGCTCCCAGACAATCACAGCTGTGCATCTCCTGTTGTTCCTGATAGTTGTTGAGTTCCTGGGAGGAAGGTGTTCTCTCTCCTTTGTTGTTGTATGCCTGTAATCTATAACAGTCCTTAACAAAAACCAAACAAAACCCAGTGCCATCGAGTCAATTCTGACTCATAGCAACCCTATAGGACAGAGTAGAACTGCCCCATAGAGTTTCCAAGGAGCGCCTGGTGGATTCGAACTGCCGACCCTTTGGTTAGCAGCCGTAGCATTTAACCACTATGCCACCAGGGTTTCCTTAAAAAGAAGCACCTAGGAGATAGACAATAAATGTTTATGTAAAGAATCTAAACTGTAATATGTGGCAAAAGCAGAGGAGAGCTCAGGAGTAAGGCGTGATCAGAGAGAGGATACTTTCAGGATAATTTATTGTTGGGAAAATTACCTAGAACGGGCAAATGGGGTCAATGGACCAAATCATTTCAGGTCATTTATTTGACAGATGAAGTAGTAGAGGAAAAAAAAGGACTACATTTGTCAGAAAGAAAAGGAAGTTTTAGTGAAAGTTTGTATTAGGCATAATAATGAATTCTATTCTGTCTGTAATTTTGCAAAAATGTGAACAATATTTGCTTTCAAAAGCATGGATTCCTCATGACATTTAAAACAAACAAAATGAATAAACAACAACAACAACAAAATGGGAGAGGGTGTTCCAAAACAACTTTCACACCCTGTGTTGTAGAAAGGAATACTAAAAACAAGCAAGCACTCACTTCTGTTCACATGTATTTATTAAGTGCCACTCAGATACTCATGTGAGTGAATTGAGTTTAATTTACTGAGTTGGGTGAGAGAGTTTCTAATATTCAGTCTCAGTCAACATTGTTAGTGTTCACTATACTCTGAGCGCCTGTGAAAATGAAATCCTCAGTGAACAAAAGCTGCAACCCTCTCTTGTGGGCAAGGTCTTTTACTTTCAGGATTTGCTATGTGAGGCTTTCCTTATATTTTTCTTTCTCATTTTATTCTCAGACTTCTGTGAATTCAGGGGTTAGGCGATGCAATAAATTATTCCATACACTCTCTCCTGGACATCTTCCAAGCAAAGTGCCCTCATTCAGGTATTTTGTACAGTATATGTAGCATCTCATGATTTTATTGGGTCCATCAATTGTGCAGAGCATTTGATTGTATGTGGGCCAACATGACCATACAATTTCTCTAGTTTATCTTCTGTGTAATGTACCCTTAAGCAATCTCATAAATAAGCCCAACCATTTCCCTAACTTGTCTTCCCTTTGTAGATACACACTAAGAGCAAAATGTGCAAGATTCCTTTTTTACTACAAGATTATCTCACCCTGAAGACGAAGGTAATTTCATCCCCCTTTGAATTCATTTTGCACTGGCTTCTGTGCTGGTTAATATTTACAAAATCTCTTCACCTTGGACCTATTAAATCAGACTTTCGCAGTGTTATGGATTGAATTATGTCCTCCCAAATATGTGTTATAAATCCTAACCTCTATGCCTGCAGTTATAATCCCATTTGGGAATGGGTTGTCTTTATTATGATAATGAGGCAGGATTAGTATAAGATGTATGTTGAATCAATCTCTTTTGAGATAGAAAAGAAATTATTTAAAAAGTGAGTAGAGGAGAGATAGGTTAAGACATATGTCAAGATACATGGAGATCTCCAGGGAACCAGGAAGCAGAAACTGAAGAGACAAAGACCTTCCTCTAGAGCCAACAGAGATAGAAAGACTTTACCTAGAGCTGTCACTTTGAATTTGGACTTGTAGCCTCCTAAACTGTGAGAAAATAAATTTCTGTTTATTAAAACCATCCACTTGTGGTATTTCTGTTATAGCAGCACTACGTGACTAAGACGCCCAGAAACCACTTGATTATGCCTAAATATACATGGGAGGGGTAGGGGTGAGGTTGCCCCAATGAAAAAAGGTGAATACCGATCTGATTTTGCAGTTCTTAAAAATGCTTTTTACACTTCCTGTTTTCTGCCTTGCTATGAGTCTGGCAGCTGTTCTTGCTCACTGCTGCCAGCCTACCAACTAGCAACAGCCATTTCCCTGCTGTCTAATGTAGTCATATTCTAAAAATGATAAATATCACAAAAGTGATAAATTTCTTTGCAAAATCAGAATAAATAGCCTATAAGTGTAGGCTCAAGGGGCTCTTGTATGCATTTGAAACCAATTTATGTAATGCACTAGACTATAGAAACAACTTTGATTTTTTTCTCCCCATTGCCTTTACTATACTCTTTTAAAGTTCCTTTTCTGTCCATGGATGGTGTCTCAGTGCTGCTCTAACAGAAATACCACAAGTAGAAGGCTTTAATGAAGAGAAATTTACTTTCTTAAAGTCTAGTAGGGTAGAAGTCCAAATTCAGGGTGTCAGCTCCGGGGGAAGGCTTTGTCTGTCAGCTCTTGGAGGAAGGTCGTTGTCATTTATCTTCCCCTGGACTAGGAGCTTCTCTGTGCAGGAACCTCAGGTCCAAAGGATGCACTCTGCTACCAGCACTGCTTTCTTGCTGGTATGAGGTCCCCCACTCTCTGCTTGCCTCCCTTTCCTTTTATCTCTTGTAAGATAAAGATGGTGTAGGCCATACTCCAGGGAAACTCCCTTTACGCTGGATCAGGGATGTGACCTTAGTAAGGATGTTACAGCCCCACCCTAAAATTACAAAAAATTACAATCACAAAATGAAGGACAACCACACAATACTGAGAATCATGGCCTAACCAAGTTGACATATTTTTGGGGGACACAATTCAATCCATGAAAGATGGTATTTCAGGGATATACTATGATTTGGGGTCACTTTTTCAGGTACTAAGGGTATCCCTGGGTGGTACAAACGGTTAACGTGCTTAGCTGCTGACCAAAATATTGGAGGTTAGAGTCTACCTAGGGGCACCTTGGGAAAAAGCCCAGGCAATCTACTTCTGAAAAATCAGCCACTGAAAATAATATGAAGCACTTTGACACACATGAGGTCACCATGAGCAGGAATCAACTCTAGGGCAACTGGTGGTTCAGGTACTAAAATGTCCAATCCAATCTATATCAAAACTTTAATCTCATTCAATTTAAAGCTTTTACTTCTCAGCAGTTCGGGCCTAATCACATGATAGAGGCTCAGCAAAGACAAAGGCCTGGAAAGGCGGGAGTGGATGGAAGGAAACTGGTCTGTTATTTCTTTCTCTTTTTTCCAAATGTTCCTTCTCTTATCCCCGCTCCCCAAAATTTCCTATTTGTGGCTCTAACATAATTTTGTCAGGTGTCTATATTGGATATATTTTCTGGAACATATTAGAGGTTATTTTTTGGAGACCATGGACCCTGTACCATTTCTTTTTGTGGATGACTTATTTTCTAAGAGACCTCTTACATCGCCCTCATGTTGTCCTGTCCTGGCTCTACAGCAGAAGTTTCTCTCATCCTGGGACGCAGCTCTCTTGGGTGTCTTCCATGGTTTCCTCTTGGATTACTGAGAGACTCACAAATCCTTGCCCCCAAAACAGGGAAAGTACCAATTTGCTTCCACTCTTGCCATCTACCCTCTCTCCTCACCTTCCAGACAGTTTTTGACTTGAGGATTCTTCCAAAGAAGAGCAATTACCCGATTCTCTTTTCCCTTCTAAATTTCTAGGAGCACAAAGCAAGTGTTTTCCCAAAAACTCGCTCCTTCCCCACAAGTTTCAGTAGCCCAACTATATCTTCTCTGTGGCAGAAAACTCCAAGTTGTATGAGTGATCCTATTGGGGACCAACACACCTTTTTGCTGTGTAGAGGAAAGACCCAGCTTCCTGGCTCTCTGAGGGAAGGAGGAGGGGAAATGTCCTAGCAGTCTCTATGTCTAATTAGTCTCTATTGTTATTAGTTGCTGTCCAGTTGATTCTGACTCATGACAACCCCATGTATGCAGAATAAAAATGCTCCATAGGGTTTTCAAGGCTGTGACCTTTCGGAAGCAGCCCACCAGGCCTGTTTTTCAAACCCTCTAAGTGGGTTCAAACTGCCAACATTTCGGCTAGTAGTGGAACACTCAACTGTTTGCATCAGTATTGCCTGGGTACTGGAGATGGATTTTTATAGTGACTAGCTTGATAAAGGAAGCGCTAGTGAAGTCAAGATTAAGTGCTCGACTATTAATGGAAAAGTTGGTGATTGCAACCCACTGACTGCTCTGTGGGAGAAAGATGTAGCAATCTGCTTCCATAACGATTACAGTGTTGGAAACAACTGGGGTAGTTCTACCGGGTCCTATATGGTTGCTATGTGTTGGAATCGACTTGATAGCAAAGGATTTTGTTTTTGGTTTGGTCAGCTTGGTTACCTCTTAGCAACCCTTTGAAATATGCGAGCATCTTTCTTTAGAATACAGATGTGCATGTCTAAACCTTTGTCTTGAGCTTTGTAGTCTCAGGCAATCCTTCTAAACCTAGACAATAGAAATAATCCCATTTAATGTCTAAACCTGTTGCCCTAAAGTAGATTCCAAACTCATGGCCACCCATGTGTTTCAGAGTACAACTGCACTCCATAGGGTTTTCAATGGTTATCTTACAGAAACAGATTGCAGCCTCCTTGGCGCCCTAGATGGATTCTGACCACCAAACTTCTGATTAGCAGCCAAGCACAAACCGTTTGTGCCATCCAGGGACCTTTATTTACCATTCAGTTATACGCTTATTGTGTGAACTGAGGAGCAATTGCTTCGTAATACCTGCTTTAGCTGCACAGAGGCCTTTGTTGTTGTTTTATTCCATAGTTTAGATATTCTAACCTGGAGTGGAACAGTAGTTAAGAGGTCAGCTGCTAACCAGAACGTCAGCAGTTCAAATCCACCAGGTGCTTCTTGGAAACCCTACGGGGCAGCTCTACTCTGTCTTATAGGGTCGGTATGAATAGAAACCAACTCGAAGGCAATGGGTTTGGTTTGGTTTAATCTACAGCAGTGGTATGTTTCCGGGTTTTGATAAGTGTAATGGTGTAGGCTTCCTTGTAAAATTTTGCTATATTTTAGGTTTATATGTCACATCTGCCCAAGCAAATTATAAGTGATTCACCAAACTCTTAAAATCCCTTATATTTTAATCAAATAAATATATATTGAGTCCCCATGTTAAAGAAGAGTTTGGGCTTTGAGCAAAATTCAAATGTTGTTCAACCACTTAGTAAATATAAAGCTTTGAGCAAGTTTCTTATTTCAGCTTCAGTTTTCATTTTTTCCTAAGAACAATACCCATGTTTCAGATTTGTGAGAATTAAATGATGCAATGAATATAAATTGCCTAGAACATAGCAGGATATTCATATGTATTTGTCCCCTTTACTTGCCCTTCAATTACTCTTTCCTTTTTACTTAGGATATCCTATTCTGAATATTTTCTTTTACTTTGTTTTGGTGGGGTTCTTACTCTCAGAATAATTAATCTTTCAAAATCTGTATCACAAAACCTACACATCAATTACATTAGTCACTCTTCACTTATTTGTATTATTATGCTGAGAGTCTTTAGAGAGCTATAAGAAATATATGCATTTGCCAGGGGCGGTATTATGGTTTTTTCCAGTTCCTTCTGAATTCTATGATATAATTAATCTGAGCTTGGTGCTCTGTCAACTTCAATAATCCTGACGACCTTATTATACTCTCCAGTGGAGAGAGATAAGTACTAAGTGAGCACCTGAGGGAATTAGATTCTACTGTCATCATTACCCGCCAATGTTTTTAGAAACCATTTCACCCCTTTGTGTATATGAGAAATTGTATATTAAACAGAGAATGAATAGAACTGCTGTGTTTGCCATCTCATTTTCCTAACAGGGCACAGGGTGAAGGAGGAGAGCTAGTGAAGATTCTAATAAGGAAGAAGAAAATTAAACTGCACCTGTGTAGGTAAAACTGAGAGTCTATTTTCATTATGAAAGCAGCTTGTCATGGCAACGACCACTGGTCGTTGTCTTAGGGAAATACTATCCGTGGCTGCAGTTTTAGAAAACATCTTCTACATTTTGACTTGATTACTGGGATGGTAGGATGGTAGTGTGATTAGATAGCTGAATGATGATAAATTTTGGCAAGCAGATTTGAATAGTGAAGAGAAAGCATGAGGAAAATAATGGTGGTGGCTTAAGCCCATGTTAAATTTATGCAAAAACGCGGGTAGCCAAACGATGAACAGATGCAGCTGAGTATTTTCATCATTTTTTTTAAAATAGCCTGCGAATGATTCTGACTGAGCTTACAGGAAAAATGCAACAAAACGAAGTGTGTACATGAGTCAAATCGTAATGACTGAGCTCCATTCAGTCGACTATAGATAATGCAGCTGATTTTAGCTTCCAGCTGTGAAAGTATAACTCTAACTTGCTTTCTCTGATGGGCACACTTCCCTGTTCGATGATTTTAGTTCTGTTTTCTATTTAATCATTTCTCTTTCCTGAGTTTTCTGGTACCTCTTCCTGTTGGAGGATATCTCCAATGTCTCCAAAGTCTTTCCTCAATAATAGGAGTCAGCATCCGCAACCTTTATTAACATTCTGGTAATGTGTGTCACTCACGAGTGGTGGGTACCTTGGAAAGGAGCCTACTGAAGTCTCGGTGTCTGCAAGTACACCCTCTGATAGGAGACCATGTATCTGCATCCTTAGCCACAGCTGCCATCAGACCAGGATTGCACAGAGGAAGCATGGGCTGACCCCATTTCCCAAGACAGCTTGGCCAAACATGGATGACAGTTACTATATTTTAATCCTTTCTTCTAGAGTGGTGAATAAAGACATACAGGCAGAAGGGCAGTGTGGGAATAGGTGGAAGCCTAAACATGTACAGAGAAGGTATTAGGGATTTAATTGTACCCCCTACCCCACCCACCCCAATATGTGTTGAATTCCTGGCCCTTGTTTCTGTGGATGTGATACTATTCGGAAATAGGGTTTTTCTTTTGTCATACTAATGATATCCATTGCCTTTCAGTGAATTCCTGCTCATAGCGACCCTATTGGACAGAGTAGAAGTGCTCCATAGGGTTTCCAAGGCAGCTGATGGGTTTGAACTGCCAACCTTTTGGTTTATAGCTGAGCTCTTAACCACTGTGCCACTAGGGCTCTTCATGTTAATGATATACCAGTATAAGGTGGATCCTAAACCTAATCACTTCTGAGTTATTAAGAAAACAGAATAGACTCAGAGACACACACAGTGGAAGGCAGACTCCATGTGAGCATTATCAATAAGCCAAAGAACACCAAGGAACCAAGTAACACCCAGGGCCACCAACAAGGAAGGAATCAACACAAAACTGAGACCCTGATTTGGACAGTTAGACTTCAGATTGTGAGAAATTCTTTAAAACCACCTACTTGTGGTATTTATGCTACAGCAGCGCTAAGGAACTAAGACAGAAGGTAATAAGGAAAATCCACAAAGCAGAAGGGGCCACAAATAAACAGAAAGCATAGGTGAAGCAAAAGCAAAAACAGAGAGATAAATTGCTAATTGTAATAACACATTGCTGTTAGTTGTTAGTCGATTTGACTCATGGCAACCCCATATGTGCAGAGTAGAACTACTCCATGGGGTTTTCAAGAGCGTGATCTTTCGAAATCAGATTGCCAAGCCTGTCTTCCAAGAGCCTCTGGGTGGGTTTGAACCACTAACTTTTCAGTTGCTAGTTAAGCCCTTAACTGTTTGTGCCATCAGTTGTTCAGTGCTGTCCAGTTGGTTCTAAGTCATACCAATCATATTCACAACAGAAAACACTGCCAGATCCTGCGTCATCCTCAGAGTCGCTGCCATCTTTCAGCCCGTTGTTGTAGCCACTGTGTCAATCCATCTCTGTGAGGGTCTTCCTCTTTTTTACTGACACTCTACTTTACTAAGCATGATGTCCTTCTCCAGGGAATGTTCCCTCCTGATAACATGTCCAAAGTACATGAGATGAAGTCCCACCATCCTCCCTTCTAAGGAGCATTCTGGCTGTACTTCTTCCAAGACAGATTTGTTCTTTCTTCTGGCAGTTCCTGGTATATTCAATATTTTTTTTCACCAACACTCTAATTCAAAGACATCAATTCTTCTTTTGTCTTCCTTATTCACTGTCCAGCTTACACATGCATATGAGGTGGTTGAAAATATTATGGTTTGGGTCAGGTGCACTTTATTCCTCAAAGTGACATCTTTGTTTTTTAACATTTGAAAGAAATTTTTCAGCAGATTTTCCCAATGCAATGCGTCTTTTGATTTCTTTCTTTCTCTTTTTTCATTGTGCTTTAGGCAAAAGGATACAGAGCAAATTACTTTCTCATTGAACAATTAATACACGAATTGTTTTGTGACAATGCTACAAACCCTGCAATGTGTCAACACTCTCCCCTTCTCCACCCCAGGAGAAACAGTTACCTGTTTCCATTCATCCGGTTTTCCTGTCTCTTCCTGCCTTCTTGTCTTTGCTTTGGGGCTGGCATGCCCATTTAGTCTCCTATACGTGCCCTATAGACCTGTCTCATCTTTGGCTGAAGGCTAAACCTTGGGAGTGACTTCAGTACTGTGTTAAAAGGATGACCAGGGGCCATACTCTTCAGTTTCTCCAGTCTCTGTCAGACCAACAAGTCTGGTCTTTTTGGTGTCAATTTGAGTTTTTATCTACATTTTTCTGCCACTCTGTCTAGGACCCTCTGTTGTGATCCATGTCAAATCATAGGTAGTGGTAGCCAGGCTCCATCTAGTTGTGCTGGACTCAATCTGATGGAGGCTGTGGTAGTTGTGGTCTGTTAGTTCTTTGGACTAATCTTTCCCTTGTATCTTTGGTTTACTTCGTTCTCCTTTGCTCCAGGCAGGATGGGACCTATACATGTATCTTAGATGGCCGCTCCCAGGCTTTTAAGACCTCGGATGCTACTCACCACAGTTGGATGTAGAATATTTTCTTTATTAACTGTTATGCCAATTGAGCTAGGTGACCCCTGAGACCATGGTCCCCAGCCCTCAGCCCAGTAACTCCATCCCTCATTTGGACGTATCTGTAAAACTTTTATGACTTTGCTTTGGTCAAGTTGCACTGACATCCCCAGTATTGTGTACTGTCTTACCCTTCAACAAGTTACCACTTATCTATTGCTAGTTAGTATTTTCCCCTCCCCACCCCTCCCTTTCCTCCTAACCGTCAAACTTGTTTCTTTCTGTGTGGAACCCTTTTCGTGAGTTTTTATAACAGCGATCTCATATAGTATTTGTCCTTTTGTGATTGACTACCTCACTCAGCAAAAGGCCTTCCAGATTCCTTGACAGCTGCTTTCTTGGGGGTTGATTGTGAATCCAAGTAACATGATATTCTTAACAACTTCAATATTTTCTCTGTTTATCATCATGTTGCTTGTAAGTCCAATTGTGAGGATTTTTGTTTCCTTTATATTGAGGTGTAATCCACATTGAATGCTGTAGTCTTTGATTTTCATTAATAAGTACTTCAAGTCCTCTTCCCTTTCAGCAAGGAAGGTGGTGTCATCTGCGTATCTCAGGTTATTAATTCATCTTCTTCCAGTCCCGATGCCTCGTTCGTCTTCATATAGTTCAGCTTCTTAGATTATTTGCTCAGCATACAGATTGAATAAAGGTGGTGAAAGAATAGAACCCTAACACATACGATTTCTAATTTTAAACCACGCAGTTTCCCTTTGTTCTGTTTGAATGACTGCATCTTGGTCTGTGTACAGATTCCACATATGCACAGTGAAGTGTTCTGGAATTCTCATTCTTTGCAATGTTGTCCATGATTTGTTATGACTCACACAGTCGAATGCCTTTGCATAGTCAATAACACACAGGTAAACATCTTTCTGATATTCTCTGCTTTCAGCCAGGATCCAGCTGTTGCTTGTTGATATAGTGCTGCAGCTGCTTTTGAATGCTCTTCAGAAGAATTTTACTTGTTCCATGTTCTCTTCTGAATCTTGCTTGAATTTCTGGCAGTTCTCTGTTGAAGTACAGCTGCAATTGTTTTTGAATTACCTTTGGCAAAATATTACTTGCATGTGATACTAATGATATTGTTCAATAATTTCCACATCCCATTGGATCACAGTTGTTTGGAATGTGCACAACTGCACATCTCAGTCAGTTGGCCAGGTAGCTGTCTTCCAAATGTCTTGGCATAGATAAGTGAACACATCCAGCACTGCATTCATTTGTTGAAACATCTCAATGGGTATTCCATCAATTCCTGGAACTTTGTTTCTCCCCAATGTCTTCAGTACAGCTTCGACTTCTTCCTTCAGTACCATCGGTTCTTGATCATATGCTACCTCCAGAAATAGCTCACTGTCAAACAATTATTTTTGATATAGTGACTGTGTGTATTCCTTCCATCTTCTTTTGATGCTTCCTGTGTCATTTAATATTTTGCCCATGAAACTTTCAGTATTGGAATTTGAGGTTTGAATTTTTTCTTCGGTTCTTTCAGCTTGAGAAATGCTGAGTGTGTTCTTCCCTTTTGGTTTTCTAACTCCAGGTCTGCACATATCATAATAGTTTACTTTGTCTTCCCAAGCTGCTCTTTGAAATCTGTTCAGCTCTTTCTTCTATATGCTTTAGCTGCTGCTTCACAGTCTCTTCTGACATCCATTTTGGTCTTTTCTTTCTTTCCCGTTGTTTTAGGCAAGTTGACAGACAATCTTAACCATCACACCAGTCTTTTTAATGACGCCTTGCTTTCTTCATGTATGATGTATCCCACGACTTGCCTTGTCTTTGGTCATTAGTGCCAAATCTATTCTAGAGATTGGCTCTAAATTCATGTGGGATATACTAAAGATTATATCTCTATGATTGGCTCTCGTGGACTTATGTTAATTTTCTTCAGCTTCAACTTGAACTTACATATGTGTAATTGATGGTCTGTTCTGCAGTGGGCCCTTGACTTTGTTCTGGCAGATGATATTGAGCTTCTCTATTGTCTCTTTCCACCAATGTAGTTGATCTGATTCCTGTGTATTCCATCCGGTGAGGTCCAAGTGTATAGTTGCCATTTATGTTGGTGAAAAAAGGTATTTGCAATAAATAAGTTGTTGGTCTAAATTCTACCATATGATCTCCAGCATAGTTTCTGTCACTAAGGTTATATCTTTGAACTGTTAATCCTTCTTTGTTTCCAACTTTTGCATTCCAATCACCAGTAATTATCAATGCATCTTGATTGCATGTTTAATCAATTTCAGTCTGTGAAGTTGGTAAAAATTTAAAATTTCTTCATCTTTGGCTTTAGTGGTTGGTGCATAAATTTGAATAATAATTGTATTTACTGGTCTTCTTTATGGATGTATGGATAGTATCCTGTCAACTGACAGCATTGTACTTCAGGATAGATCTTGAACTGTTGCTTTTGACAATGAATGCAATGCTATTCCTTTTCAATTTGTGATTCACAATATAGTAGACCATGTCATAGTCCAAAATGGTCAATACCCGTCCATTTCAGCTCACTAATGCCTAGGATATTCATCTTTAAGGGTTCCATTTCATTTCTGACAATTTCCATTTTTTATTGATTCATATTTAGTGCATTTCACATTCTGATTACTAATGGATGTTTACAGCTGTTTCTTCTCATATTGAGTGGTACCATATCAGCAAATGAACGTCCGGAAAGCTTGACTCCATACGCGTCATTAAGGTCAACTCTACTTTGAGGAGGCAGCCCTTCCCCAGTTATATTTTGAGTGTTTTCTAACCTGAGGTGCACTACCAGACAATTGTTCCTCTGTTATTCACAATGTTTTCACTGGCCAATTTTTTTTCAGAAGTAGATTGCCATGT
This sequence comes from Elephas maximus indicus, assembly GCF_024166365.1. Lineage (NCBI taxonomy): Eukaryota > Metazoa > Chordata > Mammalia > Proboscidea > Elephantidae > Elephas > Elephas maximus. Next base: position 136,608,326 of record NC_064822.1, on the reverse strand, counting down.
TCTTCTTCCTAATCTGTCTTAGTCTGGAAGATCCACTGAAACCTGTCCACCCTGGGTGACTACGCTGGTATTTGAAACATTGATGGCATAGCTTCCAGCATCACAGCAATATGCAAGCCACCACAGCACAACAAACTGACAAATAGCTGTTGTGCCATCTAAGAAAAAAAAAAAAAATTTTTTTTTTTTTAGCACCCTAATAATTGCATAGATATATAGAGAGAGGAGCTGTGGTGGTGCAGTGGTTAACAGCTTGGCTGCTAACAAAAAGGTCAGTAGTTCAAATCCACCAGCCACTCCTTGGAAACCCTATGGGGCAGTTCTACTCTGTCCTATAGTGTTGCTATGAGTTGAAATCAACTCGAAGGCCGTGTTTCATACATATATATATATATATACACACACACATACATATATGGAGAGCCCAATACTGTATCAAGTACATTTACTAAACTATCTTATTCAATTCTCACAATGATTCTGCCAGTAGTGTTTTACAGATGTGAAAACTGGGGCAAAAGGAGTTTATGAAACTCCTTTGGTGGCACCTGTAGTAGAAGGAGAGTTGGAGGGTAACTGAGTCAAAATCATAACAACAGCTCCTTCAACTGAGATCAGTTCTATTCCATGGGGCCTCCTAAATCCTCGACTTATATTTTAGGCCTATAGGTTCAGGCTATGAAACTCAGTCTTTCATCTTGTGAGATCTGGCTGGTCCTCAGGCTTAGCATCATTGCCTTACAGCGTATTCTAAAAGTAATAAGGGCAGAGAAATGAAAAATGAGCTGTGAAGTTCTGGAGATAGATACTGTAAGCAGAGACATCAGTGAGTGTAAAAGCCCTGAGACAGTCATGTTCTAGCCCGAGCAAGATGGTCAGTTTAATTCTGACAGAGATCCTGCCTGTGTGTTTCAAAATTCCTAGCACTTAGAACAGTGAGAATGACTAACACAGCTATCAAGTGTTCAATAAATACTTGAATGAATAAAGGAATGGATAAATGAAAACTGAGTAACATTTGGGCTCTGGGCATTGATGTATGGGAGTTAAATGTCACCAAAATAGGGTTAGAAAAGGCAGCCTGATAGTCTCAAATGAGAATAGTTTCTCTAATTCACGAATGTGTGCTTGATTAGCCCTGCTTCATTGTCTATATTTTATTCTAACCAATACCCTCAGGCAGTTTATATGGCTTCAGAGACCTTGTGTTTTTCTAAACAAACATACTGCTCATTAAAAAGGCCATTTCTAGTTTTCATGAATGGGGAATATTGCCAATATTTGACAACTTCATTTTAATGGGCTGTTCGTTCCATGTACAGTTATTAGGGTCATTTATTTCTAAATACAAGCTGAATTGATAGCTAAATCAAAACCAAAATATTGTCAAATTGGGTACAGACACTTATTGAAAACTTCAGCATTTCTCATTACCATTTCTACAGATACGCTCTCTGGCTCACTCAAGTTTTTAACATTAAATAATCCATCTTCAATATAAACTGTACATATACATAACATATATCAGATATATATAAAATCATATATATGTGATCGTGCTCTCTAGGAATGTTAGGATAAAAAACATAAAGAAAACTAATATCTTTACAACTGGACCAATAAGCAACATGATGATAAATGGAGAAAATATTGAAGTAGTCAAGGATTTCATTTTACTTGGATCCACAATCAATGCCCACAGAAGCAGCCATCAAGAAATGAAAAGACATTACAGTGGGAAAATCTGCTGCAAAAGACCTCTTTGAAGTGTTAAAAACAAAAGATGTCACTTTGAGGAAACCGTGGTGGTGTAGTGGTTAAGAGCTATAACTGCTAACAAAAAGGTCGGCAGTTTGAATCCTCCAGGCTCTCCTTGGAAATCCCAAGGGACAGTTCTACTCTGTCCTATAGGGTCACTATGAGTTGGAATCGGTTCTACGGGTTTGGTTTTTTGGCTTAAGGGCTAAGGTGAGCCTGACCCAAGCCATGTTGTTTTCAATCACCTCATATGCATGTGAAAGTTGGACAATGAATAAGGAAGGCTGAAGAAGAGTTGATGTCTTTGATTTATGGAGTTGGCAAAGAATACTGAATATAACATGGACAGCTAGAAGAACGAAAATGTCATGGTGTTTTCAACCACCTCATATGCATGCTAAAGCTGGACAATGAATAAGGAAGCCCAAAGAAGAATTAATGCAAATTCAATTCAAATTGGTGTTTGCAAAGAATATAGGAAGCACTGCCAGAAGAACAAACAAATCTGTCTTGGAAGAAGTACAACCAGAATGCTCCTTAGAAGGGAGGCTGGTAAGACTTCGTTTCATGTACTTTGGACATGTTATCAGGAAGGACCAGTCCCTGGAGAAGGACATCACGTTTGGTAAAGTAGAGGGTCAGTGAAAAAGCGGAAGACCCTCAATGAGATAGATTGACACAGTGGTTGCGATAATGGTCTCAAACATAACAATTGTTGTGAGGGTGGCACAGGACTAGGTAGTGTTTCATTCTGTTGCATATAGTGTTGCTATGAGTCAGAACTGACTTGACTTGACAACAGGATATTAGAACTAAAAGCTTCATTGAAGTGTTATAAATTAAACACTTGAGATCTACTTTTCCTTTCGTTTGGATGCCTCTCAACATCTCCGCTACTTCTTTGTGTGTTTGTACTTTTGTCATATAGTGTGGGGTGCATTTTCCATTTCCAGTGGGCTGGTGGCCTGAATTCTGCTTCCAGGGTTCATGTTGATTTGATCTGAGTGCTTAACTTAACATGAAGTAGAAAAGATTGATGATGGAATCTTCTGCTTTGATGGGAATACTAAAACAGAAGTTCTAAAGTGATTCAATTTTGAAATTGGAGAAATAAATTGTGACAGAAGCCAAAAATAGTTGAAAAATACCCATCAGGGAAAAAACTTGGTTAACTCACCAATAAGGAGAAGTTAAAAGGAAATTTATCTGTATTAAAGTTATTTTGTAATGTAATATGCTAGGGAATGGGTTTAGGGAAATGACTGCCCTAATTTATTATTTTTTATGGTTGTACTACTAGTCAGGAATTTTTAAGAAGTGTTTATAGTCCAATCGACTGGGTTTGGTTGTATATAAAGGAACATGTATGTACACATACTCTGCCAGAGGTTAAGATATGGTACATGATTTATGTGAGTCAATAATTCTTCCCTTTGCTTATAATATGTATGGTATCACTGCCAACATGAGAGAGAAGCATACTTGCCTCTTTCTCTTATGGCCAAGCGCCTTGTGCATTCCATTGTGATAAATAGCTAATTCGATGAACCAATAAATAGTGATGTTTATATAGCCAATATTGGTTAGATGCCTATACACTTTTCCTGGTGATACAGTTGATATTATAAAGAACATAATAGGAGGAGACAAAGAGCTGACCTAGTATAGCTTAAAATGCCAAGGAAATAATGACACAATAAAATACAAGATTGTGAGTTACGAGCTACAAATATAGAGAAATTCGAAGAGGATTTTTTTTGGTGATTTTCCTGGGAAACAGACTGTGAGATGGAAATTTACATGCAGGAAGTTTACTGGAGATTGCTCTTAATAACAACACCTGTAACAACACCTGCCAGGGACTGAGGGCAGCAGATTCATGCACAGCGAGAAGTTGAAACATGATGCTGTGTTAAGAAAGTCCTCAACCAATCCCATGGGGAGTTTTGGAGTTGTCTGTAATTGAGGCAAGGAGACCAGGCTCTTGTACCCCCACCTCAACTAGTCATTGGACATGGGCTGCCCCTGATATGGGAAATAACCTTGGGCAAATTAATTACCTTTGGCTAAGAGCAATGCTTGGAGAGGGACTCAGCTGTGAGCCATCAGCAGGCAACATTCCCAGCACCTGGGGAAATGAGTGTCTATTAGAGGGCAAAGGAAGGCAGCAGGGATCTGAGAAGTGCACCACTAGAGAATAAATATTCTCAAGCTGAACTCATTAGAGAAAATTTTGCATAGGAGAAGAGGCTCAACCTGGTGTTGTAGCTAATTGTTTTCTGCCCGTCCCCTTTTCATGAACGTTGCAGAGACAAATGTCTCTTTGTTCATCACTGCACTAGTCTATCACAGTATTTGACACATTGTGGGTATTTGATAAATAAAATAAAGGTGGAACTTGGGTGTGGTAGTGAAGAGAAAAAAGTCATTGTAGGAAGAGAGCCCTAGAAAGGACACAGACAGGATTGTTCATGAAATATAAAAAGACAGTGATTAGAACAACATGAAGTATTTATTTTGCAAGTGGTATGCCCAACTCGGGCAGGATCAAATGGGAGAATGTATTTAACAATCTGACAACAGGTACTAGCACATGAAATAGCTGCTTGGTCACTAACAGTTTCTTTCTCCTTTCCTCCTTTCCTGAAGGAACATAGTGAAAGCTGTGCTTTGAAAACATAACTGTATTCCCAGGCCACACTAGCAGAAGGAGGTGGCGAGGGGAGAGATACTGTACCACATAATTGTCATAAAGTATTATTTCTCTGTTTCTAGACTTTTCTGTTTGGCATGCTCTCCAGTCTCCTTCAAATTCCTGAGAATTGTTCTGAGAATGAACAAAGATGTTCTTAACACTCTGTGGGATATTGTAGTTATCTTTGGCAACCTATTTCCCCCTCTCCTACCGTGGTTTACTAAGATAATATTTACTTTTGCATGTAATGCCACTAAGCCCCTCCAATGCATTTGCACGGTGACTAGCCTGAAGAAGGTTTGTTTCTACAGCTTCCCCTACTTGATAAACCACTGTCACTACCTATCAAAAACCTGTCACGATCAAAAGAAACACTTGTGTAGTACTATTCCTACATCAGTCAATATGCAAAGTGCTTTATCTATGATGTTGTAGTGATTCCTTATTATTCCCGTTTTACACATAAACAGATGGAAATACAATGCTTCCAAAGATTACACAGCTCCTAAGTGGTGGAGCCAAGAAAGGCAGGCTCCAAAGTCGTTGTTCTTAACCATTTCACAGTTAACCTTGCAGATAGCCATGTTAGAGCCTGCAGATGCCAGCACTGTGTACAGTTATCTGGATTTAGAGTGCTATGGCAATAGAGTGCTATGGCACTTCATTACAAATGCTACTGGCACTAAAGCTATTGATGGTTGACATAAAATGTGGCAAAAATAATTTGAATTTTGATTCACTCTTATTTTTCAGTGTGATCAGTGAGCATTGGCCATAATTCTCTGAGAGCTTGGCTTGGGATCCATCTGATTTATAGGTACCAGATTGTACTGAGAATACTCCCTCCTCGCAAAGGTTGGAGTATTAACCTTAAACCAAATCTCTGTGATTAAATATATAGCATTTCCTTATAATATGTTTTCTGGCAGAGTCTTAATGGTCCTGCTGTACCAAGTATCAAGACATGTCCAGGGTACTTCAAATTCAAACGGGGGCACCTGCAACAAGCAGATGACTCTGGTAATTAGAAGGCAGATAAAATGAGGAGAAAGTAAGGGAGATCAGTGAGTACATTTTTTTTTTATACTACAGAAGGCAGACAGACATTAAGTTACAATGAAGCCTTTATACACTAAATGGGTGTGTGTATAATCTGTAATTGCTGTTGTCCAGTCAATTCTACTCATGGTAACCTCATATGCGCAAAGTACAACTGCTCCATAGGGTTTTCAAGGATGTGACCTTTCAGAAGTAGATTGCCAGGTCTGTGTTCCAAGGTGCCTCTGGATAGGTTCGAACTACCAAACTTTCAGCTACCATTCAAGCATTTAAAAGTTTGTGCCACCTAGAGATCTTTCATAATTGTTATGACCATGTAATAAATTGATTTGATAATCCCATTGTACACATGAAAAAATAAGACTCATAAAAGTTACTTAATATGTACAAGGTGGCAAGGTTACAGGTGGTAGAGCTGGGATGAAAATTTAGAGCTCTATAATTTTAAAATCCACATAATATTGCCATGTCTTGGAAGAAGTATAACCAGAGTGCTCCTTGGAAGCAAGGACGGCGAGACTATGTCTCACCTACATTGAATGTGTTATCAGGAGGGATCTGTCCATGGAGAAGGACATCTTCCTTGGTAAAGCAGATGGTCAGCAAAAAAGAGGAAGACCCTCAATGAAATGGATTGACAGTGTGTCTGCAACAGTGGGCTCAAGCATAACAATTGGGAGGATGGCAAAGGACTGGGCAGTGTTTCGTTCAGTTGTGCATAGGGTCACTATGAGTCAGAACTGACTCAACACACCTAACGACAACAGTAGTATTGTCATTGCATAATGCTGTCTCTTTAAAGGATGGACTAGGTTTTGACCAAGCTCATAAGAAAATTATTAAATAGACCCTCAGAAATGTTATTTTTTTCTTTCATATTTGTAGACAATAGCTCAATGCTTTTTGTTAAATATACAAACGTACTAAAACTGAGAAATTCATTTTAAGTAGACTGAGAGTCAGAAGATGTTATAAGACCTAAAATTCCACCAAAAGAATAACAACTTTGACAGCCTGTGCTTACCATTGATGATAATAACAGGGTGTACATGCATCTTAAAACTGTGCTCATTTAGAACTGTTCAATTTAAACATAATCTCTATATTACAAATGGAATTTCTGTCCATTTGTCTGTAAATTATGTATAGCAAAAAGAGCCAGATGGTTTTCCCCAAATTTGGAAAGTATATTTGGGATGGCTTGGTATACAAAAATTCATATTGAGACCTAAGGGAGAAATATCAAAGGATTAGACACTTATTCTATATAATGTAGTCAAAATGTAACCAGAGGCTGTAAGACTGCTGTACAAAAAGGCATGCCATATTTATTAAGATATCGGAAATAACTAACTGTTATTTTAGCTAGAACTTGAAGATCAACCAGTACCAGGACAGATTCTTTCAATACTGATGTTGGTGATTCAAACTGAGAAGTTAAAATTCTTTCTTATTTGGGCAATCAGAGGTATTTGTAGGTCAGAGATATATTTAACAAGTTACCAGTTATGAGTCATTATGCTGAGTGGGCAACCAGTGCCAAGTAAAACAATATGATGTACAATTCTTTTACTTTAGATTGTGTTTATCACCAATTATCTTGCACCAATGGATAAAATATCCTGATAATTGGAGGAAAGCATGATAAGATTGAAAGTAGAAAAAGTGGCTCCTTAAAATCAAAATGAAGGCACAAGAAATTATTTGCAAACAGTAGATGATCCTGTAGCATAAATCATGGTAAACAGACAAAATAACATATATCTATCACCTTAAAAGAAATGCTGTAATCCCATGATATTTATATCTAGTTATTTCTTGATGAAAGCCTTAAAATGTAAGTGTAAACTGATTATATTGACACAGCAAAAAAAAAAAAAAAAAAGTAGAAGACTAACAAAAACCGTACTCAAAAACCAAAACCAAACACGTTGCTGTTGAGTAAACTCTGATTCACAGCCACCCTATAGGACAGGGTAGAACTGCCCCATAGGGTTTCCAAGGAGCAGCTGGTAGATGCAAACTGCTAACCTCTTGGTGAGCAGTGATAGCTCTTATCCACTGCACCACCAGGGCTTCTAAAAACAGTACAGGACTAGGAAAATAAAACATATTTGTGAGAGATACCTTTACTGGTCCTTGGTGAAATATAATAATTACTATTCAATACTTAAATGGTTTGATTGTACTGTATATGTAAGGAAGAATTGTATCTTAGTTTTATACAATATGGTTTTTACATTTACATATTTCATCATGAGAAATAGGTAAAAAGTTTATGGTTTTGGATATTCAATTTGCTCTTTGTTATCATAGTGAATGGCATTTCATTTTCAATAAGGCTAGCCATTCATTTCCCATATCGCTAAGTGATAATGGGATGGATTGTTCCTAAAAGGAATCGTTAAATAGCCCAAGTCAATGGAGAAAAGAGACTAAACAGAGAAAAAAAAAACTAGTTTTTTTTTTTTGAGAAAGGATACAAAAATTATATAATTTTTTTCCCACATTTAAAAAAATTATTCCTGAATAAAGAGACAGTGAAATTGTTATATTTTGTTGAAATTTGGTATTAATTTGAATCAGTCACTAAGAATAACAGAGTTATTGGCAATCCTGTGGCAACAGTGGAATAGGTCTATAAAAAAGAAAAGTACTTAATTAAAAATATTTAGAGAAAAACCATACAGAAATATAGCTGTGATTTGTAAGACAGAAACTGTGCTACTTCACGTCCCATGGTAAAAAAGGAAAGAAAGGGAGAATAGAAAGGTTTTAGAAAATTTCTATGAAAATGATTTTAAACTGATATTTCCATGTAATTTTGAGAGAATTTCAGAGAGTAGTTGAAAGTTGTCTTTGATTTTACTATCTTTTTAAAATATATATATAAATGTATAAATATGATATGTTTTAGTATATTTTTCTCTAAAAATGTTAAAAAATCTTGTGAAATGAGACCTGAACACCTGCCTCAGTTACCAAATAGACAAAGAAATAACAAAAACAGAAGAATATTTTTTTTTAATTCTAGAAAAAAATAATGGGGAAACATCCTGTGAATAGAATTAAAAAACTCATCATATTAACATCCTATTAAACAAAGAGAATTCATGACTATCTCAATAGGTGTCCCCTACTGAAGACATTAATTAACATTGGGTGTGCAGTTGCAATACTCATGTACATGAACTGGTCTGAAGCAAATAATACAAATAAAACATAATGACATTTAAAAAACCCTGTCATATCTTCGAATTTAATTAACTCTGACAACATCCCTGTAAGGGTAGGAGAGTGGAAATTATCCCAACTTAGATTTGAGAAAACTTGAGTTTGAGAGGTGATTTGCCAATGATCACATGCTGTTTCATAGCAGAACTGGGACTAGCATCTATGTCTCTCTATTCCTAGTCTTGGGCTATAACTAAATCCCAAAAGTTTACTTTGAAATAATCTAATAAATTTGTTTTATCCCTTTGTGTGGATGCACTTGAATTCTTTTTTAGATCAAAGCCCTTTTCATTAAATGGTGCTCAGAAGCCATTTCTCTGATTCTATTGCTGAACCATTCAGTAATTGGTTGACCTGTAGCAAAATCACAGAATTAAAAACAAAGAATAAAATCATTGGGGCAGAGTGGGTGGCATTTAAAATTATAGCTTCAGCAATTTATAAGGTAGTTGTTATTTTCTTAATAAATGAACTGTCTTTGTTCTCAAATCTAAAAATAATGTTTCCAATGTGTGAACACTGTTGAAAAGTAATTGTTGAAAAAAAGTTCTCTTCAAACATGACATTTATCAGTCTCATGAAATTATTTTCTGCTCTAAATAGACGTGAGATTTGGCCATCATTGTTTGGTCACTGCAAAAAAATTAATCAACAAAATTTTGTTCAGTTTCCATGGTGGCAAAGACAGATATGTCAGAATTGATGAAGCCTTAGAATGGGTTTTGCTTTAGCAAGTGCATAAGTAAAAATAAACAATAGGATATATGAGCAAAGTAGACAAGCGGAGAAATGTTTTCAGGCCAGGGCTTTCTCTGTTCTAGTGGTTAAATTTAACTGTACCTCTCTAAGATTTGCTATATGCTTTTGTAATAGAACTGTATGTTTTATTACAAATTTTTCTTTTGCCGTATTAAGCTACCAAACCACAGGTTTGTTTTTCTATGTGAAATTAAAACGCAAAATTTGTGAATAAATGGTCATATAGTAGTCCACCCTCTTAATTTAGCATTTTAGCTTTTTATATAAATTTCAATAATCTCATTAATGAAAAAAAAAATTTTTTTTCATTAATGCTGCCCCCAGAAAAGATAAAATAAATTAATCAAATGTTGTTCCAAAGGTGCTTCCTAGGAAATGGAATTTATGAGAGGAATATTAATCCACCTCATTTTAATTTTGCAACCAAGCAGTAAAACACTTTACTGTCTAAATTCACTAATTTACTAGGTTGAACGTAGACCAATTCTTTTTGGTATAGTGACTCAGCGTATTCCTTCCATCTTCTTCTAATGCTTCCTGAGTTGTTCGATATTTTCCCCAGAGAATCCTTCAGTATCACAACTTGAAGCTTGAATTTTTTCTTCAGTTCTTTCAGTTTGAGAAACGCAGGGAGTGTTCTTCCCTTTTGATTTTCTATCTCCAGGTCTTTGCACATGTCATTATAATACTTTACTTTGTCTTCTCATGTTGCCCTTTGAAATCTTCTGTTCAACTCTTTTACTTCACCATTTCTTCCTTTGGCTTTAGCTACTCGACATTTAAGAGTAAGTTTCAGAGTGTCTTCTGACATCCATTTTTGTCTTTTTTTTCTTTCCTGTCTTTTTAGTGACCTTTTGCTTTCTTCTGTATGATGTCCTTCATGTCATTCCTCAACTCGTCTAGTCTTTGATCATTAGTGTTCAGCCTGACAAATCTATTCTTGAGATAGTCTCTAAATTCAGGTGGGATATATCCAAGGTCATACTTTGGCTCTTGTTGACTTGTTCTAAGTTTCTTCAGTTTCAACTTGAACTTGCATATGAGCATTTGATGATCTGTTCTGAAATTGGCCCCTGGCCTTGTTCTGACTGATGATAGAGGGCTTTTCCATCGTCTGTTCCCACAGATGTAGTCTATTTGATTCCTGTGTATTCCATATGGCAAGGTCTATGTGGATAGTTGCTGTTTATGTATATTTGCAATGAGGAAGTTGTTGGTCTTGCAAGATTCTATCATGTGATCTTCAGCATCATTTCTATCACCAAAGCCATATTTTCCAATTACCGATCCTTCTTTGTTTTCCAACTTTCGAATTCCAATCACCAATAATTATCAATGCATCCTGACTGCATGTTAGATCAATTTCAGACTGCAGGAGTTGCTAAAAATCTTTTTCTCCACCAATGGTACTGAAGAAAGAAGTCCAAGCTGCTCTGAAGGCATTGGCAAAAAACAAGGCTCCAGGAATTAACAAAATATCAATTGAGATATTTCAGCAAAAGGATGCAGTGCTGGAAGTACTCACACGTCTATACTGAAAAATTTGGAAGACAGCTACCTGGCCAACTGACTGGAAGACATCTATATTTATGCCTATTCCCAAGAAGGGTGATCCCACCAAATGTGGAAATTATAGAACAATATCATTAGTATCACACATAAGTAAAATTCTTCTGAAGAGCATTCAAAAGCAGCTGCAGCACTATATCAACAAGGAACTGCCAGAATCAAGCTGGATTGAGAAGAAGATGCAGAATCAGGGACATCATTGCTGATATCAGATGGATCCTGGCTGAAAGCAAAGAATACCAGAAAGATATTTATCTGTGTTTCATTGACTATGCAAAGGCATTCGACGGTGTGGATAATTACAAATTATGAATAACATTGCCGAGAATGGGAATTCCACAACACTTAATTGTGTTCATGAGGAACCTGTACACAGATCAAGAGGCAGTAATTCAAACAGAACAAGGGGATACTGCCTGATTTAAAGTCAGAAGAGGTGTGCTTCAGGGCTGTATCATTTCATCACACCTAGGCGTTGTGGTTAAGTGCTATGGCAGCTAACCAAAGGGTCGGCAGTTCGAATCCACCGGTGCTCCTTGGAAACTCTATGAGGCATTTCTATTCTGTCCTATACGGTTGCTATGAGTTGGAATTGACTCGACGGCACTGGGTTTGGTTTTTTTGGTTTGGATTTAATCTCTATGCTGAGCAAATAATCTGAGAAGCTGGACTATATGAAGAAGAACAGGACATCTGGATTGGAGGAAGACTCATTAATAACCTGCATTATGCAGATGACGCAACCTTGCTTGCTGAAAGAGCACTCGAAGCACTTAGTGGTGAAGATCAAAGACCACAGTCTTCATTATGGATTTCACCTCAAAATAAATAAAACAAAAACCCTCACAACTGGACCAATAAGCAACATTGTGATAAATGGAGAAACATTGAAGTTGCCAAGGATTTCATTTTACTTGGATTCACAATCAACACCCACAGAAGCAGCAGTCAAGAAATCAAAAGACACATTACATTGAGCAAATCTGCTACAAAAGACCTCTTTAAAGTATTGAAAAGCAAAGACATCACCTTGAAGACTAAGGTGCGCCTGACCCAAGCCATGGTCTTCTCAAACACCACATCTGCATGTGAAAGCTGAATGATGAATAAGGAAGACAGAAGAAGAACTTACACCTCTGAATTGTGGTGTTGGAGAAGAATACTGAATATATCATGGCTTGCAAAAGAATGAACAAATCTGTTTTGGAAGACATACGGCCAGAATGCTCCTTAGAAGCAAGGATGGAGAGACTCTATCTTACATACATTGGACATATTGTCAGGAGGGATCAGTCCCTGTAAAAGGGCATCAAGCTTGGTAAAGCAGAGGGTCGTGAAAAAGAGGAAGACCCTCAATGAGATGGATTGACACAGTGGTTGTAACAATGGGCTCAAGTATAACAATGATTGCGATGATGGTGCAGGACTGGGCAGTGTTTCATTCTATTGTACATAGGGTCACTATGAGTCAGAACCAACTCGATGGCACCTAACAACAACAACAACAACGTACTAGGCAAAAAAAAAGGACAAATAGTAGATTGCCATATTTCCCCAAAATCAAGTCATAATTTTAAGAGATTTGGAATTAGTTTAAAATATGAGATCTTAGATTTGTAAGAGAAATGATAAATTAAAAACATTAAAAAAAAACTTAATTCTTAAAATTGGTAGAATAGATGTTGGAATCTTTAATCATCTAGAAAGGAGATTTTAATAATTAAAACAATGTAAGAGAATTTTGCTCCTCCTTGGAAAGACCAAAGTAAACCAATTGTTTTGCTTTTGTAATTAGCAAACACTATGATTAAATTCAATATGCATTTAGTTCTATCATTCATTCTCAATATTTATTGAGCATCCACTGTATGCCAAGCATTGTGTTGGGCAGTACACAAGAAAACCATGGTCAATTCTTGTGAAGCTTACCTTTTAGTTAAAAACTGTACATTGTGTAAAGAGCTGTATTAGGGTTAATTATCCCTACCTTCAAGAAGTGTGCTTACTCTATTCACCTCCATTGGTAATGGGAGAGATAAGAGTGATATGGGGGGAATGTTTTACACTGAAAGTGGAGGGAAGAAGAAGGGAAGCTGATTACTCAAAAGTAGCTATTTGAGAAGTATGCTTAAGTAAGTGCACAAAAGAAGGGAGTTACCACCTAATCTGTTATTCACATCCCCCATATTACTGGTAAGTTTTCTCTATAAATGGGAATAAAGGTCACCAACCAAGATGTTTATATAACAGATGTTGATTTGCTTTGACAAAAGTAGATTGGAGAGTGTATTTCCATAGGGGTCAACTAAATGCCCTGAGAGAACCCTTATTTGATAAGTGGGGATTTCTGTGCATTACTGGTATAGAACCTACTCTGAGGAGCCCTGGTGGTGCAGTGGTTAAGAGCTCGACTGCTAACCAAAAGGTTGGCAGTTCGAATCTACCAGGCATTCCTGGAAAACCCTATGGGGCAGTCCTACGCTGCCCTACAGGGTCTCTGTGAGTTGGAATCGACTCAGTGGCTACAGATTTGGTTTTTTTTTTTTTTTTTTTTTTGGCACAGAGTGAACTTGTACAAACCTACTGCACGTTTTTTGTTTTGTTTAATTGTACCAAATATATATTTCTATAACAAAAATTTTGCTAATGCACCATTTTTTACATGTACAATTCAGTGACATTGACTACATTCATCATGTTGTGCAACCATCACCACTATCCATTTCCAAATTATTCCATCACCGTTAGCAGAAGCTCATTGTTTGCTATTTCCGAAGACCAGAAAAGAGATCTAGCAGGAGATACAACCCTTGGAGACTATCCTCATCCTCATAATAGCTGAGCATTCAGGATACCTAGATGAAGAACAGTGAAGTTGTGATGCACTGAATTACAAATATATGGCCTTTCTAGTCATGGTCAGATAACCTCCACAAAATGTTTGCGTGGGACTTTGCAAATAAGGTGCTTGTAGCCTACCAAGGGAATTGGACAGCCTGCTGATAACGCAAATAAGGAGCATAAAACTCATTCGCTGGTGTGGAACCATGCAAATAAATTGTTGTTGTTGTTAGGTGCCGTCGAGTCAGTTCCGACTCCTAGCGACCCTATGCTCAACTTAACAAAACACTGTCCGGTCCTCAGCTATCTTCACAATCGTTGTTATGCTTGAGCTCATTGTTGCAGCCACTGTGTCAATCCACCTCGTTGAAGATCTTCCTCTTTTCCACTGACCCTGTACTCTGCCAAGCATGATGTACTTCTCCAGGGACTAATCCCTCCTGACAACATGTCCAAAGTATGTAAGATGCAGTCTTGCCATCCTTGCTTCTAAGGAGCATTCTGGTTGTACTTCTTCTAAGACAGATTTGTTCGTTCTTTTGGCAGTCCATAGTATACTCAACATTCTTCGCCAAGACCACAATTCAAAGGCTTCAGTTCTTCTTTGGTCTTCCTTATTCATTATCCAGTTTTCACATGCATATGATGTGACTGAAAATACTACGGCTTGGGTCAGGCACACCTTAGTCTTCAAGGTGACATCTTTGCTATTCAACACTTTGAAGAGGTCCTTTGCAGCAGATTTACCCATTGCAATGTGTCTTTTGATTTCTTGACTGCTGCTTCCATGGCTGTTGATTGTGGATCCAAGTAAAATGAAATCCTCGACAACTTCAGTCTTTTCTCTGCTTATCATGATGTTGCTCATCGGTCCAGTTGTGAGGATTTTTGTTTTCTTTATGTTGAGGTACAATCCATACTGAAGGCTGTGGTCTTTGATCTTCATTAGTAAAGTGCTTCAAGTCCTCTTCACTTTCAGCAAGCAAGGTTGTGTCATTTGCATAACGCAGGTTGTTAATGAGTCTTCCTCCAATCCTGATGTCCCATTCTTCTTCATATAGTCCAGCTTCTTGGATTATGTGCTCAGCATACAGATTGAATAGGTATGCTGAAAGAATACAACCCTGATGCACAACTTTCCTGACTTTAAACCAATCAGTGCCCCCTTGTTCTGTCCAAACTGCCTCTTGATCTATGTAAAGGTTCCTCATGAGCACAATTAAGTGTTCTGGAATTTCCATTCTTCACAGTTTGTTATCCATAGTTTGTTATGATCCACACCATCGAATGCCTTTGCATAGTCAATAAAACACAGGTAAACATCCTTCTGATATTTATTCTCTGCTTTTTTTTTTTCAGCCAGGATCCATCTGACATCAGCAATGATTATCCCCAGTTCCACATCCTCTTTGAAACCGGCCTGAATTTCTGGCAGTTCCCTGTTGATATATTGCTGCAGCCGTTTTTGAATGATCTTTAGCAAAATTTTGCTTGTGTGTGATATTAATGATATTGTTCTATAATTTCCACATTTGGTTAGATCACCTTTCTTAGGAATAGGCATAAGTATGGATCTCTTCCAGTCATTTGGCCAGGAAGCTGTCTTCCATATTTCTTGGCATAGATGAGTGAGCACCTCCAGCACTCCATCTGTTTGTTGAAACATCTCAATTGATATTCCATCAATTCCTGGAGCCTTTTTTTTGCCAATGCCTTTTTTTCAGAGCAGCTTGGACTTCTTCCTTCAGTACCACTGGTTCCTGATCATGTGCTACCTCTTGAAATGGTTGAACATCTACTAATTCTTTTTGGTATAATGACTCTGTGTATTCCTTCCATCTTCTTTTGATGCTTCCTGTGTCGTTTAATATTTTCCCTGTAGAATCCTCCACTATCGCAACTCGAGGCTTGAATTTTTTCTTTAGTTCTTTCAGCTTGAGAAACACCGAGCATGTTCTTCTCTTTTGGTTTTCCATATCTAGCTCTTTGCACATGTCATTATAATACTTTACTTTGTCTTCTTGAGACATCCTTTGAAATCTTCTGTTCAGTTCTTTTACTTCATCAATTCTTCCTTTTACTTTAGCTGCTCGACGTTCGAGCGCAAGTTTCAGAGTCTCCTCTGACATCCATCATGGTCTTTTCTTTCTTTCCTGTCTTTTCAATGACTTCTTGCTTTCTTCATGTGTGATATCCTTGATGTCATTCCACAACTCGTCTGGTCTTTGGTCACTAGTGTTCAATGCATCAAATCTATTCTTCAGAGGGTTTCTAAATTCAGGTGGGATATATACTCAAGGTCATATTTTGGCTCTCATGGCCTTGCTCTGATTTTCTTCAGTTTCAGTTTGAACTTACATGTGAGCAATTGGTGGTCTGTTCCACAGTTGGCCCCTGGCCTTGTTCTGACTGGAGATATTGAGCTTTTCCATTGTCTCTTTCCACAGATGTAGTCAATTTGATTTCTGTGTGTTCAATCTGGTGAGGTCCATGTGTATAGTCATCCTTTATGTTGGTGAAAGAAGGTATTTGTAATGAAGAAGTCTTTGGTCTTGCAAAATTCTATCATTCGATCTCTGGCATTGTTTCTATCACCAAGGCCATGTTTTCCAACTGCTAATCCTTCTTCTTTGTTTCCAACTTTCTCATTCCAATTGCCCGTAATTATCAATGCATCTTGATTGCATGTTCAATCAATTTCAGACTGTAGCAGCTGATAAAAATCTTCTATTTCTTCATCTTTGGCCCTAGTGGTTGGTGCATAAATTAGAAATAATAGTCATATTAACTGGTCTTCCTTGTAGGCATATGGATATTATCCTATCACTGACAGCGTTGTACTTCAGGATAGATCTTGAAATGTTCTTTTTGATGATAAATGCAACACCATTCCTCTTCAAGTTGTCATTCCCATCATAGTAGACTATATGATTATCCAATTCAAAATGGCCAATATCAGTCCATTTCAGGTCACTAACGCCTAGGATATCAATGCTTATGCATCCCATTTCATTTTTGATGATTTCCAATTTTCCTAGATTCATACTTCATACATTCCAGGTTCTGATTATTAATGGATGTTTGTAGCTGTTTCTCCTCATTTTGAGTCATGCCACATCAGTGAATGAAGGTCCCGAAAGCTTTACTCCATCCACATCATTAAGATCGACTCTACTTTGAGGAGGCAGCTCTTCTCCAGTCATCTTCGGAATGCCTTCCAACCTGGGGTACTCATCTTCCAGGACTGTATCAGACAACGTTCCACTGCTATTCATAAGGTTTTCACTGGCTAATGCTTTTCAGAAGTAGGCTGCTGGGTCCTTCTTCCTAGTCTGTCTTAGTCTGGAAGCTCAGCTGAAACCTGTCATCCATGGGTAACCCTGCTGGTATCTGAATACCAGTGGCACAGCTTCCAGCATCACAGGAACACGCAAGCCCCCACAGTAAGACAAACTGACAGACAAGTGGGGGAAATAAGGTGTATGGAACCCTAAAAAAAAGAAAAACGTACCTGGAATCCTAAAAAGGGGATTGGTCAGTTTTGCTATCCCACTAGGCTTAAAGGGATCCAATCCCAGAAGAGGAAAGGAGGCTTCACTACCATCAAGAAGAATAGCCAGGAGTAGAGTTCGTCCTTTTGACCCAGGATCCCTGCACTGAGACTCAAAAGATAGAGCTGTAAAACTGAAGGCAGCAGGAGATAGCATGGCAACAACAACAGCAAGCATGGCTGGAGATGGCAAGAACCAGGAGACCAGCAGGAGAGGCCTGCAGTGGGGCTTGTCAACCCACAGAGCTAAGAGATGTAACACTTGCCTGAGAAGTCTCTGAGCAGAGCCTGGCAGCAGTAAGGCACTGCACAGGGCCCACTGGCAGCAGCTAAGAAGATGCTGTCCTGATAGAAGAACTGTATCCAGAGTCATTCTTGTTACTTCCAAGTTGGCCATGACCCCAAATTGTACCCTTTAATTCCTTAATAAACCAGTTAACTGTAAGTACGGTTTGTGAGTTTCATGAGATGTTGAAGTGAATTACTGAATCCATATATGGGAGGAAGAGAATTGAGGGGAGGGGACGTTGTTGATGTTAGAGACAATGGAGTGGTATAGCAGTTTGCAGAAGTTGGACATCTGGGACATCCTTAACGTCCAACTCATGGGAATCAGCTTTGTGCTAATTCTTTTAAAAGAAAATTTTCATTTAGAAGTAAAAGCATAATCTGTAAATTGGAGTGGTCTTTAAATTCCCAGCACCTGGTGTACACATCCTGTATAACCACCCCCTTGAGCAGGCAAACCTGACCTAACCATGTGAGCCCTTAAAAGAGGGTGAAGCATCAGAAAGAGCTCTATTTGTTGTAAGCTACCATGTTGTGAGAGGAGATGGACACGTGGCAAGATCCTGAAGGTAGCCTGAGGAAGCTGAGAACAGTCCCTGGTAAATAGCTAGCAAGAAAATGGGGATCTCAAGCATACAACTGGAAGGAAATGAGTTATGCCATAAAACAGTGAACTTGGAAGAGAAACCAGAGCTCTAGACGAGGTAGCAGCCCTGAATGAGACCTTGATTTCAGCCTGGTGAGCACACAGTCCTGAGACTATCATGATGGTTGTACGTATCACAAGAAGACTTAGTTTTCTGTTATTTCTTAACAGTTTATCTGGTTATCAATAAAAGATGTATACTCTGATACTCATAATTGCTATGAAGAACTACTCAACCTGAAAATTGTGGGGTCCAGACTCTATCATATAGTGTCTGTAATTGCATTATTTAGTTACATACATTGGTATTAATGAAATACCCTTGTTAAATATTAGTTTTCCCCATCTTGAACCCAAGAAAACAGGATAAAATGGGACTCAACAAATGCTCCTACCAGGATAGGAGAGAAAGAAAACTTCTGGGATTGGTAAGGTCCTGGTGGTTGTTAGGATAAGACTCACATATGTATAACGAAATACAGGATTTACACAAGATTAAAAACCTGAATGTATATTCCCTGACTTTTCTTCTTTGTCTTTTGGAGACTGTTCATGGAGTAACAAAGAGATTTATCTCCTCCAGAGAAGACCCATTTCTCTGTTTACATGATATACAATTACCTCCAAAGTAATCATTACCACCCTGCACTCTCACAATTATCCATAGCTGCATATATAGAATATTCCCAGAAATTCCACTTGTTACCTGCTATGTATGCATTATTTTTGACTACACCTCTGAGTGGATCATTTTGGTCCTATATTACAAACAACCCAAAGGCGTTGTCACCTAGTCCCACAGGTAATGGGTGAAATTTGGACAATTTGCTTTCACTCTCAAGTGCTCTACTCCAAAAGGAACTGTTACAGCAGATAATAAAGATTTAGTCATTGTTCAGTTCATTCCTTGTCTGTTCTTTATTCCATATATATATATTCCAAATTATTCCATCAGTTAATTCATTGTATATGTTTGCATATCAATGCAAATCGTACTCTTATTTCTAACTCCTAATTAGTTACATACTATAATGAAAGTGTTATATGTAAATTTACCACTTTCTTTGAAGACTCTAGGACCCCAAATTCCCCTCCTTCACAAGGTCTATTACAGCTTAGCCTTCAATCTCTTAAAAAAAAAAAAAATCAAAGTTGTTCTGTGAGTTATAAGAAGGATAGCCATATAATTTATCATCCTAAACGCAACACTTTCAAAAGGACAAGGGGTGGTATCAATAACATACCAGGAAAATAGATGTAAACCAAGACTCTCTCAGAATGTATGGTCACTTGAATAATAATCTTTTGGGCTGTGTTTAGGCAAGAGGTCTGATAAATACTCACATACATCCAAAAGATAAAGCAGCTTAATTACTTTTTTTCCCATCTGAACCTAATAAACGTCCCTAATATAACACTTTCTGGGCCTCCTGTCCTCCTTCTCATGGTTTTCCCAATAGTAGAAATGATAACTCTTTGTAGAAAAGTTGGCATTACTATCTTGGGAGAAATTGAGATTGTGCTATAGATTATTCTTTCCACTGTTAATAAGTACCAATCTATAATTAATACTAGAAAAACCAACCGTACGTCTGAGTTTGCACTGCAATGCTGACTCTGGTCTTTACCACCAGGGTATAGCAAGTATGGCAGCAAGCATTCTTTACCCTGTGGGCCCACCTGTCATTCCTCTTTGCCAACACACAGGATGGCTACCACATTCTTTCCACAGGTTCCAAGACACATGCCAGGAAGTACTCCAAAGGTATATCCTCTCCAGTGTTTTCAAAACAGTTACTCCACAACACTGACGGGTCGGTCCTTCTAATAGATGTCCTCTCTTGACTCCAATTAATGTGGTTACATTATTCTCTCAAAGCTTGGTTTTAAGCCTCACAGGATGTGTGATGGACATTATCTCCCTGAATGAGACTGCTGTTGTAGCTCTACCATGGGCCCCTCACCTATCCACCCTACTGGTGAGGGTATGTGGAATATTGTCAATATTGAAAGAGATGACATTCTGGGAATGCAGTGAAAATGCCTAACGTGCTCAAAAGAGGTTTTCCAACTATGCTTGGAAGATGTGTTGTTTTACATTGACATTATAAAATTACTATAGCTGTTTAACATATCGAGACATCAAATTATTGCACACATTTTCCTGAACACTATGGATAAGACATTTGTGACGATGATCAAAGAATCATCACAAGAAACTTTGAGAAAGCCATTGGAAACAATATTCATGAAGGTACAATGTATAATGCAGCATCATGAGTAACAAAATAATGAGCATAAACTAGAGGGTACTAGGGAACTGTAGAGGCAAGAAGATGTATATTGTTTCAATATAAAAAGATTCCAAGGCAGGGGGCCAAGATGGCTGACTAAGAAGAAGCTGCCTCAGATCCCTCTTGCAACAAAGATTTGTAAAAACAACTGAATCAATCACATACATGACAATCTACAAACCCTGACCACCAAACACAGATCTAAAGAGTTGACCTGAGTGACAGAGACTGAGAACGAGCAACCATGGGGAAGCAACAACTCTTTTCGGAGCCTGGAGCCAGCGTCCCAGTCACAAAACCTTGGCGCTGGGCTTTGGACTGGGTGCAGGGGAGCTGAGCACGGCATCCTGAGATGGCGCAAACAAGGGACGCAGCCCTACCCCCAGAAGTGACCTCGGGGAAAGTCCAGCCAGTGCACGCAGGCAGCACAGAAACGCGACTGACAGGAGGAGAAGTCACTGGAAGGCAGGGACTGGTTTTGGAGCCGGGAGTGCGGCGTCCCAGCCAGGGAACCTTGGGGCTGGGCTTTGCACTGGGAGCAGAGGAATTGACCACGGCTTCTGAGACAGCACAAGCACAGGACACGGGCCTGACTCTCGGGGGCAGTCTCGACCCAGCCAAAGTACACAGGCTACACACCCCTCGGGAATCTCATATAAAACAGTCATCACCAAGCAATATAAGTAACTTTGTCTATATTCCTGGGTGCTACTCTCTCCTATCTATCTGATCCATCCCCTCCCCTTCCCAGGTGGCTTCATTAACATTGGAATTTCCTGAGCAAGAGAGTGAAGTGCTCTGCGGTTTTTTTTTTTTTTTTTTTTTTGGTCTTTTCCTAACCCATTCTCCTGGCCTGAGAGAAGCAGCTACAAAAAACCCAGGGACCAAAAATCCTTCCCTGACTTCCCGAAATTGGACTAAAAATACAGAACCAGCTCCAGCCAAGCATATGAGATCCACAGTCTTGGGCTTTCATCCCTACAGGAAACAAGGTGGCTATTATAATGCAAAGGCAATTCTGATAAGGATCTGACTGTAACTGTTTTAGCAGATTACTGGAAAGACAAGTTTCCCAGGTCTGATATCTCTGCATATTCAACAGAGCCCTCACTGACCCACAACAGGGAACTGAGGGCTGAAGCTCCCCCCAGACCACCTAGTCTCCTGCCTTAGGGGTCTGAGGATGGTGACACCTACCAATCTGTACAAGTACATGCATTGGTTGCCTAAGGTACAGCTGCAGAGCCCACCCAACAAAGTGCTTTAGTAATAGAGACACACCTACCTCACTGGCACTTGGGGGAACCCTGTCAGCATCCTGCCTCCACTTGAGTGGGAACCCCTGCTGCTACTACAATCTGGTGCACACAACTATCACCACTACTCCTCTAGGTGGATAGGTGACAGTCTGCACCACACACTTGGTGACCCAAAATCAGATTCTACTCAAGAATAGTGAATGGACTCTTAGGCTTATATATCTGGTAAAAGCCCAAACCAGCTGGTAATAGGACATAAGTGATTCAAGGGCTACAACAATCAAGACAGCGCAATCTAGTAGCCCATCTACGTATATTGAAAGAAAACAAAACAAGATAAGACTCAGTGAGCAAATATAAAATAAATCATTACAATATCCTATAGATGGCTTGGAGACAGCAGTCGATATCAAACCACATAAAGAAGCAGACCATGATTGCTTCTACAACTCCCCAAACTGAAGAATCAAAATCTTTCCCAAATGAAGATACAATCCTGGAATTGCCAGATGCAGAATATAAAAAACTAATTTACAGAATGCTTCAAGACATCAGGGATGACCTCAGAAATGAAATAAGGCAATCTACAGAAAAAGCCAAGGAACACACTGATAAAGCAGTTGAAGAAATCAAAAAGATTATTCAAGAACGTAGTGGAAAAATTAATAAGCTGCAAGAATTCATAGACAGCATTCAGAAATCTAAAAGATTAACAATAAAATTACAGAATTAGACAACTCAATAGGAAGTCAGAGGAGCAGAACTGAGCAATTGGAATGCAGAGTGGGGGACCTGGAGGATAAGGGAATTGACACCAATATAGCTGAAAAAAACTCAGATAAAAGAATTAAAAAAAAAAAATGAAGAAACCCTAAGAATCATGTGGGACTCTATCGAGAAACTTGCGTGTGATTGGAGTTCCAGAACAGGAAGGGATAACAGAAAATACACAGAGAAGAGCTGAAGATCTGTTGGCAGAAAACTTCCCTGACATCATGAAAGATGAAAGGATATCTATCCAAGATGCTCATCAAACCCCATATAAGATTGATCCAAAAGGATAATCACCAAGACATATTATCATCAAACTTGCCAAAACCAAAGATAAAGAGAAAATTTTAAAAGCAGCCAGGGATAAAAGAAAGGTTTCCTACAAAGGAGAATCAATAAGTTCAGACTACTCAGCAGAAACCATGCAGTCAAGAAGGCAATGAGATGACATATACAGAGCACTGAAGGAGAAAAACTGCCAGCCAAGGATCATATATCCAGCAAAACTCTCTCTGAAATATGAAGGTGAAATTAAAACATTTACAGATAAACACAAGCTTAGAGAATCTGCAAAAACTAAACCAAAGCTACAAGAAATACTAAAGGAAATTGGTCAGAAAATCAATAATATCAGATACCAGCACAACACAAGGTCACAGAACAGAACATCCTGATATCAACTCAAATAGGAAAATCACAAACACAAATTAAAATTAATTTTAAAAAGAAAAAAATGCTCAAAACAGGGAATCATTGAAGTCATTATGTAAAAGATCACAATAATCAGAAAGAGGAACTAAATACAGGAGGACTAGAACTGTCATATGGAGAGGAAAACAAGGTGATACAGGACACTACAAGTTAGGTATTTACTTAGAAAAATAGGGGTAAATATTAAGGTAACCACAAAGAGGTATAACAATTCTTCAACTAAAAATAAAAAACAAGAAAAACATAATGACTCAGCAAACATAAATTCAACTACTATGAAAATGAGGAACACACAATTTACAAAGAAAAACATCTCAGCACAAAAAAGTAAGTGGAAAAATGAAATTGTCAACAACACACACAAAAAGGCATCAAAATGACGGCAGTAAACACATAAAAAAAAAACCACTTATCTATAATTACGCTGAATGTAAATGGACTGAATGCACCAGTAAAGAGACAGAGAGTCTCAGACTGGATACAGAAACACGATCCGTCTATATGCTGCCTACAAGAGACACACCTTAGGCGTAGAGACACAAACTAAATCTCAAAGGATGGAAAAAATATATCAAGG
Source organism: Elephas maximus indicus (assembly GCF_024166365.1). NCBI lineage: Eukaryota > Metazoa > Chordata > Mammalia > Proboscidea > Elephantidae > Elephas > Elephas maximus. The sequence goes on along the minus strand of NC_064822.1, from coordinate 136,584,315 downwards.
AAACAACAAGCAAAAAAGAGCAGGAGTAGCAATATTAATTTCTGACAAAATAGACTTTAAAGTTAAATCCACCACAAAGGATAAAGAAGGACACTAAATAATGATTAAAGGGACAGTTGACCAGGAAGATATAACCATATTAAAGATTTATGCACACAATGACAGGGCTGCAAGATACATAAAACAAACTTTAACAGAACTGAAAAGTGAGATAGACACCTCCACAGTTATAGTAGGAGACTTCAACACACCACTTTCGGAGAAGGACATGACATCCAGTAAGAAGCTCAATAGAGACACGGAAGACCTAATTGCTACAATTAACCAACTTTACGTCATAGGCTTTTACAGAACACTCCACCGAACTGTTGCAAAGTATACTTTTTTTTTCTAGCACACATGGAACATTCTCTAGAATAGACCACATATTAGGTCATAAAACAAACCTTTGCAGAATCCAAAACATCGAAAGATTACAAAGCATCTTCTCAGACCACAAGGCCGTAAAAGTGGAAATCAATAACAGAAAAATCAGGGAAAAGAAATCAAATACTTGGAAAGTGAACAAAACCCTGCTGAAAAAAGACTGGGTTATAGAAGACATTAAGGAGGGAATAAAGAAACTCATAGAATGCAACGAGAATGAAAACACTTCCTATCCAAACCTCCGGGACACAGCAAAAGCAGTGTGCTCAGAGGTCAATTTATATTGATAAATGCACACATACATAAAGAAGAAAGAGCCAAAATCAGTGAACTGTCCCTATAACTTGAGCAAATAGAAAGCGAGCCAACAAAAGAATCCATCAGGTGCCAGAAGAAAACAAATAATAAAAATTAGAGCTGAACTAAATGAATTAAGAACAGAAAAACAATTGAAAGAATTAACAAAGCCAAAACTGGTCCTTTGAAAAAATTAACAAAATTGATAAACCATTGGCCAGACTAACTAAAGAAATACAGGAAAGGAAACAAATAACCTGAATAAGAAACAAGATGGGCCATATCACAACAGACCCAACTGAAATTAAAAGAATCATATCAGATTATTACGAAAAAGTGTACTCTAACAAATTTGCAAACCTAGAAGAAATGGATGAATTCCTAGAAAAACACTACCTACCTAAACTAACACAATCAGAAGTAGAACAACTAAATAGACCCATAACAAAAAAAGAGATTGAAAAGGTAATCAAAAAAACCCCAACAAAAAAAAAAAAAAACCCTGGCCCGAACGGCTTCACTGCAGAGTTCTACCAAACTTTCAGAGAAGAGTTAACACCACTACTACTAAAGGCATTTCAAAGCATAGAAAAGGATGGAATACTACGTAACTCATTCTATGAAGCCACCATATCCCTGATACCAAAACCAGTTAAAGACACCACAAAAAGAGAAAATTACAGACCTATATCCCTCATGAACATAGATGCAAAAATTCTCAACAAAATTCTAGCCAATAGAATTCAACAACATATCTAAAAAACAATCCACCACGACCAAGTGGGATTTATACCAGGTATGCAAGGCTGGTTTACTATTCGAAAAACCATCAATGTAATCCACCATATAAATAAAACAAAAGACAAAAACCACATGATCTTATCAATTGATGCAGAAAAGGCATTTGACAAAGTCCAACACCCATCCATGATGAAAACTCTCAGCAAAATAGGAATTTAAAGAAAATTCCTCAACATAATAAAGGGCATCTAAAGCCAACAGCCAACATTACTCTAAATGGAGAGAGCCTGAAAGCATTTCCCTTGAGAACGGGAACCGGACAAGGATGCTCTTTATCACTGCTCTTATTCAACATTGTGCTAGAGGTCCTAGCCAGAGCAATTAGGCTAGACAAAGAAATAAAGGGCAACCAGATTGGCAAGGAGGAAGTAAAATTATCTCTATTTGCAGATGACATGATCTTATACACAGAAAACCCTAAGGAATCCTCCAGAAAACTACTGAAACTAATAGAAGAGTTTGGCAGAGTCTCAGGTTATAAGATAAACATACAAAAATCAGTTGGATTCCTCTACATCAACAAAAAGAACATCGAAGAGGAAATAACCAAATCAATACCATTCACAGTAGCCCCCAAGAAGATAAAATACTTAGGAATAAATCTTACCAAAGATGTAAAAGACCTATACAAAGAAAACTACAAAGTACTAGTGCAAGAAACTAAAAAGGACCTACATAAGTGGAAAAACATACCTTGCTCATGGATAGGAAAACTTAATGTAGTAAAAATGTCTCTTCTCCCAAAAGCCATCTATACATTCAATGCACTTCTGATCCAAATTCCAATGACATTTTTTAATGTGATGGAGAAACAAATCACCAACTTCATATGGAAGGGAAAGAAGCCCCAGATAAGTAAAGTATTACTGAAAAAGAAGAAAGTGGGAGGCCTCACTCTACCTGATTTCAGAAGCTATTATACAGCCACAGTAGTCAAAACAGCCTGGTACTGGTACAACAACAGGCACATAGACCAATGGAACAGAATTGAGAACCCAGATATAAATCCATCCACATATGAGCAGCTGATATTTGACAAAGGCCCAGTGTCAGTTAATTGGGGAACAGATAGTCTTTTTAACAAATGGTGCTGGCATAACTGGATATCCGTTTGCAAAAAAATGGAACAGGACCCATACCTCACACCATGCACAAAAACTAACTCCAGGTGGATCAAAGACCTAAACATAAAGACTAAAACGATAAAGATCATGGAAGAAAAAATAGGGACAACGTTATGAGCCCTAATACAAGGCATAAACAGAATACAAAACATTACCAAAAATGACGAAGAGAAACCAGATAACTGGGATCTCCTAAAAATCAAACACCTATGCTCATCTAAAGACTTCATCAAAAGAGTAAAAAGACCACCTACAGACTGGGAAAGAATTTTCAGCTATGACATCTCCGACCAGCGCCTGATCTCTAAAATCTATATGATTCTGTAAAACTCAACCACAAAAAGACAAACAACCCAATCAAAAAGTGGGCAAAGCAAAGGATATGAACACGCACTTCTCTAAAGAAAATATTCAGGCAGCTAACAGATACATGAGAAAATGCTCTGGATCATTAGCCATTAGAGAAATGCAAATTAAAACTATGATGAGATTCCATCTCACTCCAACAAGGCTGGCATTAATCCAAAAAACACAAAAGAATAAACGTTGGAGAGGCTGCGGAGAAATTGGAACTCTTATACACTGCTAGTGGGAATGTAAAATGGTACAACCACTTTGGAAATCTATCTGGCGTTTTCTTAAAAAGTTAGAAATAGAACTACCATACAACCCAGAAATCCCACTCCTTGGAATATACCCTAGAGAAATAAGAGCCTTTACAGGAACAGATATATGCACACCCATGTTTATTGCAGCACTGTTTACAACAGCAAAAAGCTGGAAGCAACCAAGGTGTCCATCAACGGATGAATGGTTAAATAAATTATGGTATATTCACACAATGGAATACTACGCATTGATAAAGAACAGTGACGAATCTGTGTAACATTTCATAACATGGAGGAACCTGGAAGACATTATGCTGAGTGAAATTAGTCAGATGCAAAAGGACAATTATTGTATACGACCACTATTATAAGATCTTTAGAAATAGTATAAACTGAGAAGCACATATACTCTTGTGGTTACAAGGGAGGGAGGGTGGAAGAGGGTTATATACTGATTAGTTTGTAGATAAGAACTACTTTAGGTGAAGGGAAGCACAATACTCAATACACGGAAGGTCAGCTCAACGGGACTGGACCAAAAGGAAAGAAGTTTCCGGGATAAACTGAATGCTTCGAAGGTCAGTGGGGCAATGGTGGGCGTTTGGGGACTATGGCTTAAGGGGACTTCTAAGTCAATTGGCAAAATAATTCTATTATGAGAACATTCTGCATCCCACTTTGAAGTGTGGCGTCTGGGGTCTTAAATGCTAACAAGCGGCCATCTAAGATGCATCAATCGGTCTCAACCCACCTGGATCAAAGGAGAATGAAGAACACCAAGGTCACATGATAACCATGAGCCCAAAAGACAGAAAGGGCCACATGAACCAGAGAGTTACATCATCCTGAGACCAGAAGAACTAGATGGTGCCCAGCCACAACTGATGACTGCCCTGACAGGGAGCACAACAGAGAACCCCTGAGGGAGAACAGTGGGATGCAGACCCCAAATTCTCATAAAAAGACCAGACTTAATGGTCTGACTGAGACTAGAAGAATCCCGGCAGTCATGGTCCCCAAACCTTCTGTTGGCCCAGGACAGGAATCAGTCCCGAAGACAACTCATCAGACATGGAAGGGACTGGACAATGGGTTGGAGAGTGATGCTGAGGAAGAGTGAGCTACTTGTATCAGGCAGACACTTGAGACTGTGTTGGCGTCTCCTGTCTGGAGGGGAGATGGGAGGGTAGAGAGGGTTAGAAACTGGCAAAACGGTCAGGAAAGGAGAGATTGGAAGGAGGGAGTGGGCTGACTCATTAGGGGGAGAGTAATTGGGAGTATGGAGTAAGGTGTATATAAGCTTATATGTGACAGACTGACTTGACTTGTAAACTTTCACTTAAAGCACAATAAAAATTATTTAAAAAAAAAAAAGATTCCAAAAAGCCAAATAATTGTGAGTTAAAATAACATTTCTACCTTTTTCTTGCAGTGGGAGATATGAAATGAGCCAGAAACAGCACATTTGATAACAAAGAACAAATGGCAATAATTTCTGGACCCAAATAAGAAATGATGGTCCCTGGATACTATGAAATGCTTATGCATACTTACTGAACAATAAGCAAGTACAGAGGTACCCCTTTCCTACCTATTATTCTAAATCTTCATCTATATACCACTATATCTCACATGCATCCCAAAAAGAAATAAAAAATCCCAGCACCTCACATATCCTGGAGGTGGCCCAATGGAGGTTGCAAGAGAGATAAATGTAGAGAAATTGTCTACTTTCTGTCTAAGAACGTGGCTCTCAAAGTTTAGAGTGTATATAATTCACTGGGGCACATGCTGAGAATTCAGCTGCCCAGGCATCACATAAGATGAAATGTGAGGTTTCTGTGAAACATACAGTTGGAGATTTCTGGCATGCCTTCAATCAAATATCAAGCAGAAATAACACAGGTAGTTTTAATTCAAAAAGAAAATTCAGGTGTAAGGGAAGTACTTTAGCAAAGCAACCAGTGTTTGGGTCCATGTTTTCAAGTAATTGGAACCCCTGATTAAGTTTAGAAAAAAACTTCAGCTAATCTTTTCGTTGTAAAATTTGTTGACAACTTATCTCCTTCCTCTTCCTCATTATTGCTTTCTTCTTTAGCATTTTTTTTTTTTTTGTCTTCAAAATCCAATAAGTCCTGATCTATTAATTCCATTTCTTTGTGATTTATGAGCTATTCCACATTGGCAATATCAGGTTCTAAATTCAGCATTCTTGTCATATGGACAATTTTTCCAATGATCCCTTCCACCATATTATCTTGATAAAATGCTTGGAGTGTGTTCACATAACTCAGCAATTTTTTCCATACCGCCTGCATGCATTTTTTCCATAACTTCCTTCCAGGAAGATTCAATATTCTTGATACACTGTATGTAGTACATATTATTAATGATAAGATGTACAAAAAAAAAAGGACAGTTCTAAGTGTGATTCATTGTAACTCGAATATATTGTAAGTTGGGGACCACCTGCAGTGGCATTGTCAACAGTCCCATGGTCAGCCATCTAATCACACCTAAGTACACATCAAACTATCACTTTTCTCTTTCTTTGTTTCATTTTCATCTTTCTGACTAATTTTCTCTTTTGATTATACTTTTTTTTTTTTAATGGTAAATAGGTTTATCACTGGGAGACAACAAGGCAACACAACTACATGCTTTGTTGTGTGTGTGCGAACTGAGTAACAGGTGTGCAGTGACTAATCACCAAGGATGCTCAAAGAAGTGACATGACTGCTCATTGATCATGATATGCATCTGTTCTTTTTGTAGTGATTTGTGGACTGAGAACAGCAAAGTTTGTACTTTACACAATTACCCACAGTTAATATGTCTTTGTAACTGAAAATTAAACTGCATTTTCGGGACACTAGTATTTTTTTTTTTTTATAATGACTTTTATTAAGCTCCAAGTGAACGTTTACAAATCCAATCAGTCTGTCACATATAAGTTTACATACATCTCACTCCCTACTCCCACTTACTCTCCCCGTCTTGAGTCAGCCCTTTCAGTCTCTCCTTTCTTGACAATTTTGCCGGCTTCCCTCTCTCTCTATCCTCCCATCCCCCCTCCAGACAAGAGTTGCCAACACAATCTCAAGTGTACACCTGATATAATTAGCTCACTCTTCATCAGCGTCTCTCTCCCACCCGCTGACCAGTCCCTTTCATGTCTGATGAGTTGTCTTCAGGGATGGTTCCTGTCCTGTGTCAACAGAAGGTCTGGAGAGCATGACCGCCGGGATTCCTCCAGTCTCAGTCAGACCATTAAGTTTGGTCTTCTTATGAGAATTTGGGGTCTGCATCCCACTGCTCTCCTGCTCCCTCAGGGGTCCTCTGCTGAGCTCCCTGTCAGGGCAGTCATCGATTGTGGCCGGGCACCAACTAGTTCTTCTGGTCTCAGGATGATGTAGGTCTCTGGTTCATGTGGCCCTTTCTGTCTCTTGGGCTCTTAGTTGTCATGTGGGCTTGGTGTTCTTCATTTTCCTTTGCTCCAGGTGGGTTGAGACCAATTGCTGCATCTTAGATGGCTGCTTGTTAGCATTTAAGACCCCAGACGCCACATTTCAAAGTGGGATGCAGAATGATTTCATAATAGAATTATTTTGCCAATTGACTTAGAAGTCCCCGCAAACCATGTTCCCCAGACCCCCGCGCTTGCTCCGCTGAGCTTTGAAGCATTCATTTTATCCCGGAAACTTCTTTGCTTTTGGTCCAGTCCAATTGAGCTGACCTTCCATGTATTGAGTGTTGTCTTTCCCTTCACCTAAAGCAGTTCTTATCTACTGATTAATCAATAAAAAAACCCTCTCCCACCCTCCCTCCCTCCCCCCCTCGTAACCACAAAAGTATGTGTTCTTCTCAGGTTTACTATTTCTCAAGATCTTATAATAGTGGTCTTATACAGTATTTGTCCTTTTGCCTCTGACTCATTTCGCTCAGCATAATGCCTTCCAGGTTCCTCCATGTTATGAAATGTTTCAGAGATTCGTCACTGTTCTTTATCGATGCGTAGTATTCCATTGTGTGAATATACCACAATTTATTTACCCATTCATCCGTTGATGGACACCTTGGTTGCTTCCAACTTTTTGCTATTGTAAACAGAGCTGCAATAAACATGGGTGTGCATGTATCTGTTTGTATGAAGGCTCTTGTATCTCTAGGGTATATTCCGAGGAGTGGGATTTCTGGGTTGTATGGTAGTTCTATTTCTAACTGTTTAAGATAACGCCAGATAGATTTCCAAAGTGGTTGTACCATTTTACATTCCCACCAGCAGTGTATGAGAGTTCCAATCTCTCCGCAGCCTCTCCAACATTTATTATTTTGTGTTTTTTGGATTAATGCCAGCCTTGCTGGTGTGAGATGGAATCTCATCGTAGTTTTAATTTGCATTTCTCTAATGGCTAATGATCGAGAGCATTTTCTCATGTATCTGTTGGCTGCCTGAATATCTTCTTTAGAGAAATGTGTGTTCATATCCTTTGCCCACTTCTTGATTGGGTTGTTTGTCTTTTTGTGGTTAAGTTTTGACAGAATCATGTAGATTTTAGAGATCAGGCGCTGGTCGGAGATGTCATAGCTGAAAATTCTTTCCCAATCTGTAGGTGGTCTTTTTACTCTTTTGGTGAAGTCTTTAGATGAGCATAGGTGTTTGATTTTTAGGAGCTCCCAGTTATCGGGTTTCTCTTCATCATTTTTGGTAATGTTTTGTATTCTGTTTATACCTTGTATTAGGGCTCCTAGGGTTGTCCCAATTTTTTCTTCCATGATCTTTATCGTTTTAGTCTTTATGTTTAGGTCTTTGATCCACTTGGAGTTAGTTTTTGTGCATGGTGTGAGGTATGGGTCCTGTTTCATTTTTTTGCAAATGGATATCCAGTTATGCCAGCACCATTTGTTAAAAAGGCTGTCTTTTCCCCAGTTAATTGACACTGGTCCTTTGTCAAATATCAGCTGCTCATACGTGGATGGATCTATGTCTGGGTTCTCAATTCTGTTCCATTGGTCTATGTGTCTGTTGTTGTACCAATACCAGGCTGTTTTGACTACTGTGGCTGTATAATAGGTTCTGAAGTCAGGTAAGGTGAGGCCTCCCACTTTCTTCTTCTTTTTCAGTAGTGCTTTGCTTATCCGGGGCTTTTTTCCCTTCCATATGAAATTGGTGATTTGTTTCTCTATCCCCTTAAAATATGACATTGGAATTTGGATCGGAAGTGCGTTAAATGTATAGATGGCTTTTGGTAGAATAGACATTTTTACTATGTTAAGTCTTCCTATCCATGAGCAAGGTATGTTTTTCCACTTAAGTATGTCCTTTTGAATTTCTTGTAGTAGAGCTTTGTAGTTTTCTTTGTATAGGTCTTTTACATCCTTGGTAAGATTTATTCCTAAGTATCTTATCTTCTTGGGGGCTACCGTGAATGGTATTGATTTGGTTATTTCCTCTTCGGTGTTCTTTTTGTTGATGTAGAGGAATCCAAGTGATTTTTGTATGTTTATTTTATAACCTGAGACTCTGCCAAACTCTTCTATTAGTTTCAGTAGTTTTCTGGAGGATTCCTTAGGGTTTTCTGTGTATATAATCATGTCATCTGCAAATAATGATAACTTTACTTCTTCCTTGCCAATCCGGATACCTTTTATTTCTTTGTCTAGCCTGATTGCCCTGGCTAAGACTTCCAACACGATGTTGAATAAGAGCGGTGATAAAGGGCATCCTTGTCTGGTTCCCGTTCTCAAGGGAAATGCTTTCAGGTTCTCTCCATTTAGAGTGATATTGGCTGTTGGCTTTGCATAGATGCCCTTTATTATGTTGAGGAATTTTCCTTCAATTCCTATTTTGGTAAGAGTTTTTATCATAAATGGGTGTTGGACTTTGTCAAATGCCTTTTCTGCATCAATTGATAAGATCATGTGGTTTTTGTCTTTTGTTTTATTTATGTGATGGATTACATTAATGGTTTTTCTGATATTAAACCAGCCTTGCATACCTGGTATAAATCCCACTTGATCAGGGTGAATTATTTTTTTGATGTGTTGTTGGATTCTATTGGCTAGAATTTTGTTGAGGATTTTTGCATCAATGTTCATGAGGGATATAGGTCTATAATTTTCTTTTTTTGTAATGTCTTTACCTGGTTTTGGTATCAGGGAGATGGTGGCTTCATAGAATGAGTTGGGTAGTATTCCGTCATTTTCTATGCTTTGGAATACCTTTAGTAGTAGTGGTGTTAACTCTTCTCTGAAAATTTGGTAGAACTCTGCAGTGAAGCCGTCCGGGCCAGGACTTTTTTTTGTTGGGAGTTTTTTGATTACCGTTTCAATCTCTTTTTTTGTTATGGGTCTATTTAGTTGTTCTGCTTCTGAATGTGTTAGTTTAGGTAGGTAGTGTTTTTCCAGGAATTCATCCATTTCTTCTAGGTTTGCAAATTTGTTAGAGTACAATTTTTCATAATAATCTGAAATGATTCTTTTAATTTCATTTGGTTCTGTTGTGATGTGGTCCTTCTCATTTCTTATTCGGGTTATTTGTTTCCTTTCCTGTATTTCTTTAGTCAGTCTAGCCAATGGTTTATCAATTTTGTTAATTTTTTCAAAGAACCAGCTTTTGGCTTTGTTAATTCTTTCAATTGTTTTTCTGTTCTCTAATTCATTTAGTTCAGCTCTAATTTTTATTATTTGTTTTCTTCTGGTGCCTGATGGATTCTTTTGTTGCTCACTTTCTATTTGTTCAAGTTGTAGGGACAGTTCTCTGATTTTGGCTCTTTCTTCTTTTTGTATGTGTGCATTTATTGATATAAATTGACCTCTGAGCACTGCTTTTGCTGTGTCCCAGAGGTTTTGATAGGAAGTATTTTCATTCTCGTTGCTGTCTATGAATTTCCTTATTCCCTCCTTGATGTCTTCTATAACCCAGTCTTTTTTCAGGAGGGTATTGTTCATTTTCCAAGTATTTGATTTCTTTTCCCTCGTTCTTCTGTTATTGATCTCTAGTTTTATTGCCTTGTGGTCTGAGAAGATGCTTTGTAATATTTCGATGTTTTGGACTCTGCAAAGGTTTGTTTTATGACCTAATATGTGGTCTATTCTAGAGAATGTTCCATGTGCGCTAGAAAAAAAAGTATATTTTGCAGCAGTTGGGTGGAGAGTTCTGTATAAGTCAATGAGGTCAAGTTGGTTGATTGTTGTAATTAGATCTTCCGTGTCTCTGTTGAGCTTCTTACTGGATGTCCTGTCCTTCTCCGAAAGGGGTGTGTTGAAGTCTCCTACTATAATTGTGGAGGTATCTATCTCGCTTTTCAGTTCTGTTAAAATTTGATTTATATATCTTGCAGCCCTGTCATTGGGTGCGTAAATATTTAATATGGTTATGTCTTCCTGATCAATTGTCCCTTTTATCATTATATAGTGTCCTTCTTTATCCTTTGTGGTGGATTTAAGTCTAAAGTCTATTTTGTCAGAAATTAATATTGCTACTCCTCTTCTTTTTTGCTTATTGTTTGCTTGATATACTTTTTTCCATCCTTTGAGTTTTAGTTTGTTTGTGTCTCTAAGTCTAAGGTGTGTCTCTTGTAGGCAGCATATAGATGGATCGTGTTTCTTTATCCAGTCTGTGACTCTCTGTCTCTTTATTGGTGCATTTAGTCCATTTACATTCAGGGTAATTATAGATAAATAAGTTTTTAGTGCTGTCATTTTGATGCCTTTTTATGTGTGTTGTTGACAATTTCATTTTTCCACATACTTTTTTGTGCTGAGGCGTTTTTCTTAGTAAATTGTGAGATCCTCACTTTCATAGTGTTTGACTTTATGTTAGTTGAGTCGTTACGTTTTTCTTGGTTTTTGTCTTGAGTTATAGAGTTGTTATACCTTTTTGTGGTTACCTCATTATATACCCCTATTTTTCTAAGTAAAAACCTAACTTGTATTGTTCTATATCGCCTTGTATCACTCTCCATATGGCAGTTCAATGCCTCCTGTATTTAGTCCCTCTTTTTGATTATTGTGATCTTTTACCTATTGACTTCCATGATTCCCTGTTATGTGTATTTTTTTTTAATTAATCTTAATTTGTTTGTTTTTGTGATTTCCCTATTTGAGTTGATATCAGGACGTTCTGTTTTGTGACCTTGTGTTGTGCTGATATCTGATATTATTGGTTCTCTGACCAAACAATATCCTTTAGTATTTCTTGTAGCTTTGGTTTGGTTTTTGCAAATTCTCTAAACTTGTGTTTGTCTGTAAATATCTTAATTTCGCCTTCATATTTCAGAGAGAGTTTTGCTGGATATATGATCCTTGGTTGGCAGTTCTTCTCCTTCAGTGTTCTGTATGTGTCGTCCCATTCCCTTCTTGCCTGCATGGTTTCTGCTGAGTAGTCAGAACATATTCTTATTGATTCTCCCTTGAAGGAAACCTTTCTTTTCTCCCTGGCTGCTTTTAAAATTTTCTGTTTATCTTTGGTTTTGGTGAGTTTGATGATAATATGTCTTGGTGTTTTTCTTTTTGGATCAATCTTAAATGGGGTTCGATGAGCATCTTGGATAGATATCCTTTCGTCTTTCATGATGTCAGGGAAGTTTTCTGTCAGAAGTTCTTCAACTATTTTCTCTGTGTTTTCTGTCCCCCCTCCCTGTTCTGGGACTCCAATCACCCGCAGGTTATCCTTCTTGATAGAGTCCCACATAATTCTTAGGGTTTCTTCATTTTTTTTAATTCTTTTATCTGATTTTTTTTCAGCTATGTTGGTGTTGATTCCCTGGTCCTCCAGATGTCCCAGTCTGCATTCTAATTGCTCGAGTCTGCTCCTCTGACTTCCTAGTGTGTTGTCTAATTCTGTTATTTTATTGTTAATCTTTTGGATTTCTACATGTTGTCTCTCTATGGATTCTTGCAACTTATTAATTTTTCCAGTATGTTCTTGAATAATCTTTTTGAGTTCTTCAACAGTTTTATCAGTGTGTTCCTTGGCTTTTTCTGCAGATATCCTAATTTCATTTGTGATATCATTAAGCATTCTGTAAATTAGTTTTTTATATTCTGTATCTGATAATTCCAAAATTGTATCTTCATTTGGGAAAGATTTTGATTCTTTTGTTTGGGGAGTTGGAGAAGCTGTCACGGTCTGCTTCTTTAAGTGGTTTGATATGGATTGTTGTCTCCGAGCCATCACTGGGAAACTAGTTTTTCCAGAAAATCCGCTAAAAAAAAACTGCAGTCAGATCCCTATCAGAGTTCTCCCTCTGGCTCAGGCTATTCAGATGTTAATGAAGCCGCCTGGGGAGGGTGGGGGAGGGAACAGAGAGATAGGAGAGTAGCACCTCAGAATATAGCCAGAGTTGCTTGTCTTGCTTGGAAAGACTATTATAACTGAGATTCCCGCGGGCGCGTCGCCTATGTGTGCTGTCTGTGTGGAGATTGCCCCCGGCGGGTCTGGCCCGCTGGAGTCACGGTCAGATCCTCCGCTTCCAGCCCCACGCCCAGCGTCAAGGCTCCCCTACTGGGACGGTGCACTCTCGACTCCAAAATCAGTCGCTGCCTCCCGGGGACTTCTCGTCCCTCCAGCCGCGTGGCCGTGCCGCCCCCGTGAACCAGGTGGGCCCCCTCCCGGGGTTAGTTCAGATGGGTGGAGTAGCTCCCCGTGCTTGTGCCGCGACCGAGTGTCCCGGCTGGAACGCTGTTCTCCCCGCTCCAATACCAGTCGCTGCCTCCCGGGGACTTCTCCTACCGGCTGCGTCCCACGCCGCCCGCGCGACCCGGATGGTCACCTTCCCGGGGTTAGTTCAGGGGGTGGAGCAACTCTCCGTGTTTATGGCGTACCTGCGTGCAGTCCAAATCCCTGTGGGACGGTTCCCCGGCTCGGGTGCTGCTCTTTCTGCTCCAAGATCAGTCACTGCCTCCCGGGGACTTCTCCTAACGGCTGCGTCCCACGCCGCCCGTGGAACCGGCTAGTCCCCCTCCCGGGGTTAGTTCAGGGGGGTGGAGCAGGTCTCTGTGCTTGTGCCGTACCTGACTGGTATGCTGGCTCCAGGCTCTGGAAACAATCGCTGCTTCCCCGTATTAGTTCGTTCTCCGTCTCTAAATCTGTGTTTGTTGTTCAGGGTTCGTAGATTGTTATGTATGTGATCGATTCACTTGTTTTTCCGTGTCTTTGTTGTAAGAGGGATCCGAGGTAGCGTCTGCCTAGTCCGCCATCTTGGCTCCGCCTCTCTCTCGGGACACTAGTATTTTTTAACTAAACAATTTTAAATAAAATTTGTGCATATTGGAAAAAGCACAAAGTAAGGACTCCCTATAGTTAGACACTACTGGATTCTACGAAGATACTTGATTAGAGCAGGGACTCTAAGATTTTTTTCTAGCCCTCTTATTGATTGAATGAGGAAATAATTGAATAACTTTTAGGTAGTGTTCAGGGTTAAAAAAAAAAAAAAAGAAGAAGGAAACGAAAGGTGGATTGAAGGGTGAGAAAACAAGAAAAAAAAAAAAAAGACAGACAGATTTGGACAATAGTCCAAGAAATTCCCTATCTGTATGTGAGAGTCCAGAAGCAGAATTTGAAGTAGATAGAGGCAAAGCCAACAACCAAAGAAATAATAGAAAACAATGTTCTTAAAAGAAATAAAAAGCAATTCTTCAGGGAGATTAAACTCAATCCCAGTGAAATTTCTAAATTTCAGTAATAAAGCAAAGCATTGCATACACTCCAAACAAAATAAAACAGATTTTTTGAACACAGTAAAAATGTTTCTAAGCTTTTCATCAAAAGAAAAATTAAATGCTGAAAGATAGAAGAGAAATATGTACAGAATTCTGAAGAGAGAAAGGGTCACAATTATGTAATTCTCCAATTACCCTAAACTTACACAAAATGTACTCCTAGGTAAGGGCAAATAATCTTTTTTTTTTTTAATCAGGTGCACAAAAACTCAAAGTATGCACCTTTGATGTAAAAAAAAAAAAACAGAAAAAACTTCAAAAATGGAACAACCAAACACACACACATATACACCAGAAGAACAAATCCAAGAAAAGTAAGGCAAGGTATAAAAGTGAAACATTATTAACACTACTAAAATAATAGGCATTAAAAATCAAAAGAAATATTGTACACCAGTAATAGACAATTAGAATATGCCAATGAAAGCAATCCTATGCATAACAGCAACAAAACCCACAAGGTTCCGAAGACTATTTCTAACAAATGCTGTGGAAGGCTTTTGTGGAGAAAATTTTAAAAAATATTTTAAAAATCTAAAACATTCACTTTTAATTTAGAAATATGGAGGAGCATAAAGCTAGTCCTGAAATAATGGACAGATACATAATATTCTTGGGTAAGAAATTCAATTTTGAAAATATACAGTACCTATAATTATGCAATTTTCTTTCCTGGATTGTATTTATACTTCCTCTGTTTTCCCACCTTAATTAGTCTTTTGAGAGGTTTATTTATGTCATTCGTATTTTCAAAAGATCTACTTTAAGTATTTTTGATCCATCCCAAATTTTGTTGCCTTTATTTCATTTATTACAGTATTATCTCTTCAAAATTATAACTCATAGGACAAATGTTGGGGGGGGCGGGAAACAGAGTGTTCCAAGCTGTAATTTTAATTCTGTGAGGAAAAAGAAATCATCCATTGCTTCTCACAACCCTAACTGAGCAAAAATTTACATGGTATTGAGTTTTAGGTGGACAGTTACTTTCATCTTTTACATGGCATAGATGCTGATTGAATTTAAAAAAATAAACAAATACACAAAAAATTGGTATATATTCCTGAATAAAGAGAGCAACAGAAAAATACACTTGAAGACATAAATGACTGGAGGAAGATGAAAAAAAAATCTGATATCACAATATTTTTGGAATAAACCAAAAGAACCAAACCCAGTACCGTCGAGTCGATTCTGACTCATAGCAACCTTATAGGACAGAGTAGAATTGCCCCATAGAGTTTCCAAGGAGCGCCTGGTGGATTCGAACTGCCGACCCTTTGGTTAGCAGCCATAGCGCTTAGCCACTACTGTCAAGGATGAAAAGAGAAAATGCATGGTGATAAAAGAAAAACTCCAATGAAGGAGTAATAACCTTGAAATACATAAATAGAGTAAAATTGAGAGATTTACAAGAGGAATTGACAAATCCAAAATGATCAGTGGAAATTTCAATAAACCTATCCCAGAAACTGAGGATTTGAACAACAAAATAAACAAGCTTTGCATATAGCTATATCTCTGTAGCTAACATAGTCAATGCTAATTTTTAGGGTATGTGGAACTAAAGTACTTGGCCATGTAATACAAGACTCAATAAATCCCAAAACTAAATATTATATAGACAATCATATCTATTTGTAAGATTAAAAAAAAATTTCCTCACAATGTTTTTCTTTTGAGATATATTTTTAAGATTGATTTCTACTTTTATTATACACTGGCCAGATAATGATCTTTGCATGATAGCAATCTTTTTTTTTTTTTTTTCAGTTACTGAGACATGCTTTATAGACTCTTCATTGGTTGATAATGACAAATACTTAAAGTAAGCTAGAGAAGAATATGTAGTCTACTCTGGCTTGCCATGTTCTATATGTTTCTATTAAAATAAGCTTGTTAATTGGGTTGCTGAAATATTCTAGTCTATTCTCCTTTTTACTAAGAGAGGTATATTTACTTTTCCCATTATGAGAATGGTTTGTCACTCTCTCATTCTTGTACTTTTTAAAATTGTTACTTATTTGAGGCTATTACATACATACTAGTTTTAAAAATATGATAATCTCATAGTGATTTGGAATATTTCATACTAAAAACAAAACAAACCTTTCGCTATCCAGTCGATTCCAACTCATATTGACCTTATAGGACAGAGTAGAACTGCCCCTTAGTGTTTCCAAGAAGCAGCTGGTGGATTCGAACTGCCAGCCTTTAGATTAGCAGGCAAGCTCTTAACCATTGTGCCACCAGGGATCCCATTTCATACTAAGGGGTAACAATTTTTTATGTAAAAATAGTTTTTGTCTAAAAATTATTTTTTCCTGATATTTCTTTTGGTAACCTAGATTTCTTTTGGTAAGCATCTGATTAGGATATGTTTCCCTATACTTTTAGCAGCTGGCTAGAATATTTTTCTCCATTCCTTTACTCTCAACTTTTGTGTCCTTTTATTTCAGGTATGGAGGCCTGATGGTCAGTGGTTAAGAGCTCAGCTGCTAACCAAAATGTCAGCAGTTTGAATCCACCAGCTGCTCCTTGGAAACCTAATAGAGCAGTTCTTCTCCTATAGGGTTGCTATGAGTCAGAGTCAACTTGGATCCACAAGGAAGCCCCGGTAAGTGGTTAAGTGCTACAGCTGCTAACCAAAAGGTTGGCAGTTCAAATCCACCAGATGCTCCTTGGAAACTCTATGGGGGCAGTTTTACTCTGTCCTGTAGGGTCACTCTGAGTCGGAATCGACTTGACTTGATGGTCACAGGTTTGGCTTTTGGTTTTCTACCTTACCAAGCATGATGTCCTTCTCCAGGGACTGGTCCCTCCTGATGACATGCCCAAAATATGTGAGATGAAGTCTTGCCATCCTCGCTTCCAAAGAGCACTCTGGCTGTACTTGCAAGATAGACTTGTTTGTTCTTCTGGCAGTCCATGGTATACTCAGTATTCTTCACCAACACCATAATTCAAAGGCATCAATTCTTCTTAGGTCTTCTTATTTATCGTCCAGCTTTCGCATGCATATGAGGCAACTGCAAATATCATGGATTCAGTCAGGCACACCTTAATTTCAAGGAACATCTTTGCTTTTTAACACTCTAAGGAGGTCTTTTGCAGGAGATTTGCCCAATTCAATGCGTCCTTTCATTTCCTGACTGCTGTTTGCATGGGCGTTGTTTGTGGATCCAAGTAAAATGAAATCCTTGACAACTTTAATATTTTCTCCATTTATCATCATGTTGCTTATTGGTCCAGTTGTGAGGATTTTTGTTTTATGTTGAGGTGTAATCCATAAAGGCTGTAGTCTTTGATCTTCATCAGTAAGTGCCTTAAGTCCTCTTGGCTTTCTTCCACCAACCCAGATGCTGTGTTCTTCTTCGTATAGTTCAGTTTCTTGGATTATTTGCTCAGCATACAGGTTGAATGAATATAGTGAAAGGATACAAGACTGACACACACATTTCCTGATTTTCAACCACTAGTATTGCCTTGTTCTTTTCAAAAGGCTGCCTTTTGGTCTATGTACAAGTTCTATATGAGCACGATTAAGTGTTCTGGTATTCTCATTCTTCACAATGTTATCCATAATTTTTTAGGATCCACATAGTCAAATGCCTTTGCATAGGCAATAAAATACAGGTAAACACCTTTCTGGTATTCTGTGATTTTAGCAAATATCCATTTGACATCAGCAATGATATCCCATGTTTCACATCCTCTTCTGAGTCCAGCTTGAATTTCAGGGAGTTCCCTATTGACATACAGCTACAATCATTTTTGATTGATCTTCAGCAAAATTTTACTTATGTGTGTTGTTAATGATACTGTTTGATAATTTCTGTATTCTTTTGCATCATCTTTCTTTGGGATGGGCACAAACATGGATCTCTTCCAGTCAGTTGGCCAGGTAGCTGTCTTCCAAACGTTTTGGCATAGAAGAGTGAGCACCTCCAGCACTGCATGTGTTTGTTGAAATATCTCAACTGGAGTTCTGTCAGTTCCTGGAGCCTTGTTTTTCACAATGCCTTCAGTGCAGCTTGGATTTCTCCCTTCAGTATCATTGGTTCTTGATCATATGCTACCTCCTGAAATGTTTGAATGTCAACTAATTCTTTTTGGTACATTGACTCTGTGTATTCTTTCCGTCTTCTTTTGATGCTTCCTGCATCATTGAGTATTTTGCCCACAGAACCGTTCAAAATTGCAACTTGAGGCCTGAATTTTTCCTTCAGCTTGAGAAATGCGGAGTGTGTTCTTCCCTTTTGGTTTTTTAACTCCAGGTCTTTGCATATTTCATTTAAACTTCATCTTCTCAAGGAGTCCTTTGAAATCTTCCATTCAGCTCTTTTACTTCATCCTTTCTTCCGTTCACTTTAGCTATTCTATATTCAAGATCACCTTTCAGAGTCTCTTCTGACATCCATTTTGGTCTTTCCTGTCTTTTTAAATACCTCTTGTTTCTTCAAGAATGATTCCTTTGATGTCCTTCCATAACTTATCTAGTCTTCAGTCATTAATGTTCAGTGTATCAAATCTATTCTTTAGATGGTCTCCAAATTCAATTGGGATGTAATCAAGTTGTATTGTAGTTCTTGTGAGCTTGTTTAAATTGTCTTCAGCTTCAGCTTGAACTTGCATATAAGCAATTCATGATCTGTTCTGCAGTTAGCCCCTGGCTTTGTTCTGACTGATGATGATGAATTTTCCATAGTCACTTTCCATAGCTGTAGTCAGTTTGATTCCTGTCTTTTCCATCAGTTGAGGTCCACCTGTGTAGCCACTGTTTATGTTTTGAGAACGGTATTTGCAATGAATAAGTTGTTGGTCTTGCAACATTCTGTCATGCGATCTTTGAACTCATTTCTATCACCAAGGCCATATTTTTCAACTACAGATCCTTCTTGTTTCCAACTTTCACATTCTAATTGCCAGTAATTATCAATATATCTTGATTGCATGTTTCATCAATTTCAGACTGCAGAAGTTGGTAAAAATCTTCAATTTCATCATCTTTGGCATTAGTGGTTGGTATGTAAATTTCAGTAATAGTCTGCCATCAAGCTTCTTTGTTGGCTTGCATGTTGCTGTGATTCTAGACGCTATGCCACCAGTATTTTAAATACCACTGGAGTCACCTATGGTAGACAGGTTTCAGCAGAGTGTACAGGCTAAGACAGATTTGGAGGAAGGTCCTGACAATCTACATCTGAATTGGCAAGTGAAACCTTACAAATAGCAGCAGAACACTGTCTGATATTGTGCCGGAAGGGAGCCCCTCAGGTTGGAACGTACTCAAAATATGACTGAGAAAGAGCTGCCTCCTTAAAATAGAGTCTACCTTAATGACCTTAGTGATGGAGTCAAGCTTTCCAGGCCTTCATTTGCTGATGCAGCGTGACTCAAAATGAGAAGAAACAGCTGCAAGCATCCATTAATAATCAGAGCATGGAATATATGAAATACGAATCTAGGAAAATTAGAAGTTGACAAAAAATAAAATGGAATCCATAAAGATTGAAATTCTAGGCATTATAATGAGCTGAAATGGACTAGTATTGACCATTTTGAGGCACACAATCTTAGGGTCTACTATCCCGGGAAAGACAAATTGAAGAGGAATGCTGTCCCATTCATTGTCAAAAAGAACATTTCAAGATCTATCCTGAAATACAATGCTGTCATTCATAGGATAATATTCATAGGCCTACAATGAAGGCCACTTAATACAGCTAATAGAATATTATAGGAGTTCTGGTGGTGCAGTGGTTAAGCATTTGGTTGCTAACCAAAAGGTCAGCATTTCTTATCCACCAGTCACTCCTTGGAAATCCTATGAGGCAGTTCTACTCTGTCCTATAGGGTCGCAGTGAGTTGGAAGGGACTCAATGGCGGTGAGTTTTTTATTTTAAGAATATTATACAACTATAAAAAGAAATGATCAAGCTTCAGGAAGAAATGGAAGAATCTTAAAATTAAAGAAACCACCCCCCTCCCAAAAAGAAAAAAAAAAAACACTAGTTGCCATTGAGTCAGTTATGGCTCATGGCAAACCCACCTGTGTCAGAGTAGAACTGTGCTCCATAGAGTTTCCATGGCTGATTTTTTGAAAGTAGATCACCAAACCTTTCTTCCAAGTTGCCTCTGTTTGGATTCGATCCACCAGTCTTTCGGTTAGCAGCAAGTGTATTAACCAAAGCCAGTATGAAAAAGCAACATGCCATTCTGGAAAAGGGAAGCGTCTAAGATAGTGAAAAGATCAGTGGTTACCAGGAATTTAAGGGAGAATGCAGAAGGATGAAGAAGAGAAATGGCATTTTAAGGGCATTGAAACTGTTCTGTATGATACTGTAATGGTGGATACACAGTATCATGATTTGTCAAAACCCATAAAACCGTACAACAGTGAACCCTAATCTAAAATATGGACTTCAGTTAATAATTAATGTCTCAGTATTGGTACATCAGTTGTAATAATACATGCACTACAGTAATGCAAGATGTTAATAATAGGAGACACTGTGTGGGGGGGGATTCTGGCACTCTGTACGTTCTACACAAATTTTTTGGAAACCTAAAACCACTTTAAGAAATAAAATGTATTAAAATTTTTAAATGAATTTGCAAAAAAAGTATATGTAAAATTTGAGTTCGACTGTTAGATTCTCTCAGCACTTGGAAGATTATTTTACTGACTGGCTTCTATTTTTACTCTTGAGAAGTCTATAAATCTGCTGTCAGTTGAATTACCTTTTGTTTAAAATCTTTGTGATGTTTCTCACTTCAAGTACAATGTGTCCACATTGATTTTCTTTTTATTTATCTGCTGGATATCCTTTGTGTTTTCTCTGTTTGTGGAGTCTTAACTTTCTCAACCATGTGTCTTTGAATATTGCCTCTCCTCTACTTTTTTTTTTTCTGGAATTCTGATTCAATTCTTCATGACGGTGTCTCTGTTTTTCATTTTCCATTTCTTTATCTTTTTGTGCTTCATTCTGATTCATTTGTTCTCTATTTTCCAGATTATTAATGCTCTTTTTGAATTTGACTAAACTTAGCTTTTACCTGTACATTGAGTTTTTAAAATTTTATTGACATACATTTCCCATTTTTAGAAGTCTTATTACTTTTGTTTTTACAACTTCATCATCATTCTCTTATTCCTTGTTCATGTTTAAAATTCCATCTTTTTTTATTTTTTTAAGATTTCATTCAGAACTATCATATTCTGCATCTAATAATTCTGATTACCAGAAAGGAGTTCTAATTCTGTGGTTTATCATTTCTGCTGGCTCTTACTTATGGTGACTTGTTTCTTGATTTTTTTTTTTTTTTAATTTAATTGCAAGCTTAAATTCTGTGAGCATCTTGAGGGATCCAGAGTCTGCCAGGTAGCCAAGAGGTATGGTATTATCTTGCAATACTTTCTCTAATTCCCAGGTAGAAGTTTCTCTGACTGGCAGGGTAGGGTAACATGTGAAAGCAAGAGTATGGGTACTAATTCTCAGAGGTAATAATAATGAGTCCTGGTGATGCAGTGTTTAAAGCGTTCCGTTGCTAGCGAAAAGGTCCGCGTTTCAAATTCACCAGCCCCTCTGCAGGAGAAAGATATGGCAGTCTGCTTCCTCAAAGACTTACAGGCTTGGAAACTCTATGGACACTTTTACTCTGTCCTACAGAGTCACTATGAGTTGGAATCAACTCCACGGCAGTGGGTTTGGTTTGGATTAATGGTAATGATGGTGATGATAGTATTATTTATTTTTCAGCTCAAGCTATGGCTGTTGTTTCTATAGTCAAAAAGATTTTTTTTTTCTCTGCATTTTTTAAAACAGCCCTTCCTTTCATTAAGGATGTAAATATTTGAGATGTCATGTGTTTATGCCGGGTCCTAGTCACTCAGTGGTTTAAGAGCTAGGCTGCTAATCAAAAGGTTGGCAGGTTGAATCCACCAGTCGTTCCTTGGAAACCCTATGGGGCAGTTTTACTCTGCCCTATAGGGTCACTATGAGTCGGAATCAATTCCGTGGCAATGGAGTGTTTTGTTTTTTGGATGTATCTATACGGGTGTTTGTCTCAATCTGTGTGGATCCTTTTCCTTCCTTTTCCATCTGAAAAGTCTTCGTACCTGTGCTCTCTCCTGTGCAGTTCCATTTTTCTACATTCGTGTCTTTGGTTTGTGCTTACTGTGTGTGTGTGTGTGCATGCGTGCATGTGTGCGCTAGAAAAAAGAGTTCACTATTTCCCGTATTTTTTTGGAAGGATAGCAATGCATTTAAAACTATATTTGGTGCAATTTATCCAACATCTAGGTGTTTTGCTTCAAGAATTCTTTTTCGGATATCTAGGTTGCCACACATGGAAGTGGAAGTCTGGTCCAAGGTTTCTGGTATTCTTTTATTGCATATACATATATCCCTCAACAACACACATCATTAATTTGCGTTGGTTTTAATCTTCAAATAAAAGGCAGCAAATAATAAGAATATATATTTTATTTAATAGTTCGTGATTCATATACTACAGCTTTTTAGCTAATTTTCCATATACCACTGTACATTCTTTCTTAAAATGGGTAATTATAGCACTTTCAATTTCTTGCTATTACAAATAATCCTACAAGAGGTGGACATATCGGAGTATTGGCTGTGCTTATCTTCAACTGGGAAACCCTGGTGGCGTCGTGGTTATGAGCTCCGGCTGCTAACCAAAAGGTTGGCAGTTCGAATCCACCAGGTGCTCTTTGGAAGCTCTATGGCGCAGTTCTACTCTGTCCCTATAGGGTCGCTATGAGTTGGAATCACCTCGATGGCAATGGGTATATATAACGGGTATCTTCAACTATAATATATATTTCCAAATTAGTTTCCAAAATATTTTTCCAATTTACAGTCCAATGTATAAGATGTACACTGCCGTATAAAATACATCTATCATCTACTTATCAGCACTGCATATATCTAGCAGACTTGGTATCATCACCCTTTTTTTAATTTTAACCACACTGTGTGGTTTAAATTGGTATCCCATTTGGTTTCAGTTTGCATTTTTCTGAACCAAAGTGATGTTTTCAGATCTCTTTTGGCCATTTGAATTTCTTCTAAGAATGAGCTTTTGTTTTACTCTGTCCATTTGTTAATCTTATTACTCTTTTGTTAGTAATTCTTCTTAAGTTACAATACTTGCAAATAACTTTTACTGGAATGTGTTTTTTTTTTTTTTTTATTCCCCTGGTATAATTTACTGCACAGAAAATTTTAATTTTCTTATGGTCCAATATATCTTTTTTCATTATAATTGATGCTTTTATTTAATAGATTATTCCATTGCCCACAATTATACATATCCTCCTATATTTTCCTAAAAAGTTTTGATGTTTTGCTTTTCCACAGTATGTCTTTAAATCACATGTGAATTAATTTTTGTATATGGTTTGAGGATGGATAATTTTATTTACTGATGCATAATCTATTCTAGAACAATATATTGCTATATAACCCACTGACTTTAATACCAACTAGTTATAAATAAGGATGACATAAATGTGGATGTGCATTGTGTATTTCCACCTAATTCCGAATTCTCTATTCTTTTTCCAGTTTCTGCATCAAAACTGCACTATGTAAGAAACTCACATTCTTTGAAAAGATCTTGCCCTTCATTTTGCTTTTTCATATAAATCTTAAAATTAGCTTCTCAAGTTCCATGAAATGCCTATTTGGCTTTTAGTGAAAATTGCTATCAATTCATATGTTTGGAGTGATAATGTCCATGAACGTGCTATCACTCTCCATTTATTTGAATTTTCTTCAACATGTAAGAAAATTTTATCATTTACTTCATGAAATATTAGGCTCCTCTTGTTATATTTTTTTGTTATATTAATTTATAGAGGTATTATAATTTGTTATATTACACATAAAAATATAACATTTAAAAATTTTAATACTTTAATTGAATTTAGATCTTGATCTTATATCCAGCAACACTGATACATTATCTTATTTTTACTGCTATCTATAGAGTCTATACAATTATCCATATCAACATATTTGGAGAATAACAAGAATTTTGTTTCCTTCATTTCTGCTTCTAAAGGAATACTTTCCAAGTATTTCACATTAAGCATAACTGCTGCAGATTTTTGGTGCATATCCATTATCAGTGTGTGGGATTTCGTTAGCCCCTATGTCATTACTGATAAGTATTTTTTAATTAATAATTGATATTGAATTTTACTAAGCGTCTTCTCATTATGAAAATTTTCATGTTTTATTCTCTAATGATAACAGGATTTCCTGATGCAAGTCATGTTTTCCTGGGATTAACTAGACTTGATAATGTTTATTTTTGGTATTTTAAAGGAGCTGGTTTGCTAACATTTTTTTCTTATTATCTTCATAAAACATTTAGCCTGCAGTGACTTTTTTTTTTTTCTTCCCTCTATTGGCTGTAAAATTCAAAGTGCCTGGTGTTTTTATGTATCTGGGTAGAAGTGGGGATGAGTGCTTTTTTATGGTTACAGATGTATCCAGTTGTTAATTTTTTTAGTTCCTTGTGAGTCAATTTTTATGAGTTATATTTTAAAATGTTTTCCATTTTTCTGTTTTTGAATTAATTGCCTTTAAGTTGTTCATAAGTATTCATTTATGATTTTTTTTTTTCACTTTTTAACTGTAGTTTGTGTTTTTAAAATAATCCTTTCAAGGGCTATCCTCAAAGGGGCTTATACAGTCTAGTGAAGCAGACATCCTTGATGGTACAATTTTTTGGTATCAAATTGCTTGGAGAGGTCTTTTTTCCACCAAGTCTATAGTAATGAGGATGTGCTTTACTGTTACCTCCGATTACTGATGGAACCTTTTTTTTCGTTTTTTCTTTGATGAGTAGTCCCTTAAGGGACCAGCTTCAAATGGAGTTGTCTCAGCTGCGACTGCTTGATGCCTGTGGGTTCAAAGTTTTGTTTCCTGGGGGGCTATTAAAGGAACTAAGGACAGCACTAGAGTCAACGGATACTTCTCTGACTTCTAGTGCTCTCTTCTGTGGTTTTCCCAACCTCTGCCCTTCATTTTCCTTTTTTTTTGGGAGCTCAGCTATCAATTTTTGCAGGCATGGTCAACCGTTTCTAGATTCTTTTGTATTGAAATTTCATGAAGTCATTTCACCTGTTGCAGGTAAGGAGTTGCACATTTGCAGGTGGGAGAAGAGGTTTACATTTTCAAATAAAAATGCATAAAGAAACTGGAATGACATAGTGAGTTTTAATCATATGTTTAAGCAAAAGAAACTGTTGTAAAGCCCCAGAGTATAAAATGCCTATATATAATCAAAGCTGCTGTTTTGGCTTTCTCTAGGAAACTCGTCCTTCCCTCAGAGGTCTCTGAGAAATCTCTCTCTAGTACACAAGAGCTTGGTAGAGTTAAAAACAAACATGGAACCAAAAGATGCCAAAATCATTTATTAAACATTATATTGCTTCGACAAAGAGCACTGGTCTAGAAATCACAACATGAGCATTCTACTTTTGTTTCTCACTTCTGGATTTTTGTTTGCTTATTTCTGAACTGTGGACAAGTCACCATCTCTGAATAGACTTTCTCATCTCTGAAATGAATTCAGCATTTCCTTTTTAGCGCATGTATTTCCAGTGAAGTTCCAGTAATACAGAATGATTGAAAATGTTTTCAAAATAAGAAAAAAAAATGTGTATAGGTTCATTTACCATATCTTCTTAAACAAGCACATCACTTGTGATAAATATTTTCCTCCGATGCAAGATCATGGGCATCTTTTGGAACCTGAAGGAAAACCAGAGTCTGTGCCCTCCACAGCAGAGTAAAACTTTCAAAGTCTAAAGTTAGAAGTTCTTTTTGGCTGAGAACTGGGAATTAATTATAATAATTTAAAAAGATGTTTAATAAAGTATAAATGTGTTTTTCATATAAATTATAAACAATGGATTTTATAAAACTTGATTTTTTTAAATTAGAAAACAATTTAAAACTTCCTAATGAACAGCAATGTTATTAAATTATTGAGTTCCGTGTGCAAAACATAAAACACCTCTTCTTGAATCCTTAGCTCCTTGACCATCCTTCAATTTGTCTTTGTCAACGTAAGTAACGATATCAGGTTCCTGACCCATGGGCCTGCTGTAGTTAAAACATTGAATATGAGTTGAAGGGTATGAAATTTTTTTTAATATCAACTAATTTAATTAAAGGAGCCATGGTGGCACAACGGTTAAGCGCTTGGCTGCCAAACGAAATGTGGGTGGTTCAAACACACCCAGAGGCTCCATGGGAGAAAGACCTGGTGATCTGCTCCTATAAAAATTAACCCACTAAAAACCCACTGCTGTCGAGTAGGTTCTGACTCATAGCTACCCTATAGGACAGTTATAGCCTAGAAAACCCTATGGGGCAGTTCTACTCTGACACATGGAGTTTCTAAGTTGAAAATCAACTAAATGGCACCTAACAACAATTAAAAACCACTAAAGGGAATTGTTTTAAAAGTCCTATTTCAAATAAATTTAAAGCATTGAGAAGGTCTTGCAAATACCTCATTTCAGAAAACTAGGTTAACACTGAATATATTAATGCAAATTTAAACATATGTGATAAGATCCCAAAGTATTTGCTGTAGCTGCATTTCAAAGTTAAGGGGACATTAGATTTCTAAGCTCTATTTGAGTATGGTAGGAACTGGTTTAAAGCAAAATTAAGTGATATTTCATTTTAGCAACTTGCTGCTCTTGCTATAGTTGTGTTGTCTTTTTTAGAAGGCCTATTTGTATATCTTCTCCCAACTTAAATCAACGCCATGTTGGGCCAGTGTCATTATTAAACTAGGGTGCAGCATTTAATTTATTCAGAAGGGGAGAAGACTCAAGACCCTCTTACATATCTATAAGGTTCTCTGAGGTATCCTATTGAACGTTTTTCCTCTGGCTCCATTTTTATAACTTTTATCTATATTTTCTTTCCAATTTGGAAATATTTAAAAACATTTAGCAAAAAAAAAAAAGTGAGTTTGATCAGTACTAAGGAGCGATAGGAAATCTTGGTGGCATAGTGGTTAACTGCTACGGCTGCTAACCAAAGGGTTGGCAGTTCGGATCCGCCAGGCGCTACTTGGAAACTCTATGGGGCAGTTCTACTCTGCCCTATAGGGTCACTATGAGTCAGAATCGACTCTACGGCACTGGGTTTGATTTTTTTGTTGGTAAGGAGCAAGATGCAAAAATTCCCAGGGGAAATACTTAAGCTCTAGATTAGGAATTAGATTTAAAAAACTCAGAATAACTCTGAAAACAAAAGGGAAGACCTGAAGAGTTGGAGCAAACAAGAAATAAAAACTCACCTTTAGGGTGGCAGACTGCTATTTTCTAGTGAGAATCATTTACTTTTTGAGATTAAGGACCTTAGCTTGAAATGATGGTAAGCCCTATTAAGATAGTTTGAATTCTATTCCAATTGAACTTTCACAGTGTGCTTGGTGTTAGGCCTAGGTTCTATTTATCTACCACCTTCTTACTTCATATTTTTGGAGCCCTGGGAAACCCTGGTAGTACAATGGTTAAGAGCTACAGCTGCTAACCAAAGGGTCACCAGTTCGAATCCACCAGGCGCTCCCTGGAAACCGTACGGAGCAGTTCTACTCTGTCCTATAGGGTCGCTATGAGTTGGAATCAACTCCACTCGACGGCAACGGGTTATTTTTGGTGGCGCAGTGGCTATGAGGCGGAATTGACTCAACGGCAATGGGTTTGTTTTGTTTCTTCCTCATATGGAAAACTGAAGATATTATACCATTCGCCTGTTTCTTTCCCTGGCTGCTGCAGACAGCTAAATTTGCAGGACTAGACTGAGAACAAAGAAGGCCTCGTGGCACAGTGCTTAAGAGCTTAGCTGCTAACCAAGAGGTCAGTGGTTCAAATCTACCAGCTGCTACATGAGAGAAAAATGTGGCACTCGGCTTCCATAAAGATTACAGTCCAGAAAACCCTATGGGGCGTTTCTACTCTGTCCTATAGGGTCCCTACAAGACAGAATCAAAACTGATGGAAAAGAGCTTAGGTTAACGAAGGCTGAGCAGTTTTTTCTATTGTGATAAAACCCCCCTTTAAGAAAAAATGACTAAGATTCAATAGTGATTCAACATTTATTTTACCATGTCAATGCCTGAACAACATGTACAATTTTAAAAGATGAACATACAGAGCTCAAATAGTCATTTTTGCTTAACTGTTTATTATTACTGTTATCAATGGGGAGATGCAGTTTATTTACACCAGCAGCCATAGGGATAAGGGGAATACACAACAATTAGTTAGTTATCTGTAAACGAACGACTATTTAGCAAAAATAAGAATCTCCAAAACAAAGGTCAGTGGTAAGCCTCATTACCCTCCCCTAATGATCCCAGCATGCTATAATGCCAGGCACTGGCCCCTGGGCATGCGGTGGTGGGAACTAATGTATAGAAGAAAAAGCCACAAACCACAGAAGTTTATAAAGAACCCCCTTCCCCCCATACACACACACTCAGATACACAATAGGATTACAGGGAGATAGATACACATAATCGAGGTGGGAAGAATGGGAATTCTGCTGTCAAAGGGAAGGTAGGCAGGGAGTAGGAAAGTTCCTAACCACTATCAATTATATGGTAGGGAGCATTCTCTCCCCCCAAAATAAAGGAGTTTGTTCCCTCAGGACACCTGTTGGACCAAGTCCACCTCATACCCATGCAGGGCAGGGGAATATACTCAAATGATTTGAGGGGGAGGCAGGGGAGACAAAACAAAGGGGGAAGTAATATGAACAAATCATTACTCAAAACTACTTTCCACTTCTTCCTTCTCCAACCAGGATGAGAAAAAGTCAGAGCAGAAATAGTAATGTTATGCTCTGAGCTCCTTCTCTGAAGGAAGAAGGGACCAGAACCCTTACCTTTAACCTGCTTCCATGCTTCCACAACATCACTTGAAATTAGGCTGGAGTCTCACTGAAATCCTCCTTTGCTTTTGCATCCCCTTAGGAGTAGTTGACTCGAGAGCAATGGTTTTTTCTTTAGGAGTAGTCTACAAAAGGTCAAGGGCAAAGAAAACCTAGGCCTCAAAATTATTTTAGCTCCTAACAAGGTTTGACTTATTAAAAATTATCACAATTCTTGGATTAAAGACCAATCTGTAACTAGGTCTCAACTCTTATCAGGACAACTCTAGGAGAATGCAGTAACAAACAGAATCTTGAGACCTTATCTCTAAGGTTTCCTTAACCCTCTTGAGCATATAAACCAAATTGGTCCAAACAATTTAAATAGTTCCTTCTCAGAGGACAAAAGACACATGCACAGCAAGGGGTTGAGAAAAGGGATCAGAACCAACTCCATCCCTGTGTGTATGGGTCAGCTTCTACTGCTCTTCTGCTTAGGTCTTAAGAGAGGCAGTGTCCAAGTGGAGGTGGGAAGGTATAATTCCTCATAAGTAAGCCACAGCACGAGGGCAAAATTAGCAGGACAGTCTTACAAAGGAGAAATGCTCAGGCATGACACTGCCTTTCAAATGCAAAAATTAAGTTACCTTTCCACCCCAATCCCAACAGAGGGAGACCTAAGCAAGGTTCTTCTGAGTCTTCTACAGGAGGCCAGGAAAAGGAAAACTGGCTAGGCTTCAAAAACAGGAGTTATCAAAAGATGAACTGAAATTGGTCAATGTGAAAGCCGGGGTAGCAGGCAGCACCTGGGAACTTGGGCTGCACAAACAGGCAATAGAGCAGGGGACAGGAGAAACATGGGACCAAACCAGAAGGCAGGATGGGCCCCTTACTGGGGCACAGAATGAGGTAAGAAAACATTTCAAATAAAGCAGCACCGTTCCTGCTAAACTCAGGGCTCCCACCCCTCTACAAGTCACCAACTCTCAGTCAAGGAATAAAGCGGAGAGTAGTTTTGATACGCAGCTCTCGCTTCCCAACATCCCCATCCCATTCTCTGAAGCCAAGGGAACCTGGTAGCCCTGCCCTGACTTCCAACAACAAAGGACAGCTCCTGTTGTTGAGAAGATCCAAGGGGACCAAGTAAAAAGGGCTGCCCCTGTTAAGGGGCAGAGGTGTTGAGTCTGGATGCTCAGCACAGCCGAATAAAATCTGTGACTGCTCAACCCAAGAAGCAGGGTTTTCAATGATTCTGCACATAGTCAAATAAGATGACCCAGTCCTGCTCCTTGGCTCCTAGCACTAACCCATTCACATTATTGAGGGCAGCCGGAAGAAGTGCCCTTTGGGCTCAGCTTTCAAACCACAGCCTCATACAAAACTATGATGCTCTCGATAGTTTGGTGCTGCCCTTGGGGAGGGAGGCAGGTAGTGACCAAGTGGCACAATGACCAAGTCAGACCCATGGGCTGGTTAAATAACTAGTAATTTAGAGTAGGAAGATGACTGCCACACCAAACTGTGTCCAAGAATAATACATCCAGATATGACTCTTGCAGTATAAGAGATCGTGCATAGTTGCTGATGCCCCTGTCACCTCCCCAGGGGACCATAATTTTACCTCAGCCTGTCTGGACAACTAAGTTGTTGTCCATTTGTCAGGGCTATGCCAACAGGTGGGGGTTAGGAAAGAGGGCTCTGTTCAGCAAACTCTAGCCCTTGTTCCCAAGTCAGCTGAAGTCCTTGTAAATGCTGGACCTTTCAGAAACAGGTGGGTTTGGCCTTTTCTTCTCATTGAAGGCCACAGAGCTCCTACTGAAGTTCACTGATTAGTGCCTGACCATCAATAATGTCCAAACTGTCAGTTATCCAGAAAGCCCTTGACATCAGATGGTCAGACAGGCTAAGGAACCAAAGGGCTTTGAATTCTGGGCACAGAGCTGCTCATCTGTGCACTGAGGGCAGCTCAAGACCTTGTGCACATCCTGGTGGATTTAGAGATCAGCCTGCAATGCATGGTGAGCGGGCAGTACAGCTCCTCCTGCCCAAGGTTTCAGAGCTCGTTCCAAGTAATACACTTAAAAAAAAAAAAAAAAATCCAAACTGCTAAATTCTCCATTCTGGGTTTTTAAAAGATAGGATCTTCAAAGGGAATTGTGATTTTTGTCTGATTTTTTTCCTACCTAGCTTTCTTCTCCAAGCCACGGGACCAGTCTATGCTATTGCGCTGGTCATTCTCAGGCTCTCTCATGTTGCAGCTACTGGAATTCTGGAGGTGAGCGCTGCAGCTGCTGATCAGGCCCATTCCCAGGTTCTCCAGGAAGGGAGCAGAGTGGGAGGCGGCAGGCTCCTTTATCTTCCACTGGCTGAATGCCAAAATCCTTCACGCTACCAGTTTCTGCGAACTCCAGGTAGAAGTAGCCACACTTGACTGCCCGATGCACCTCAAAGCAGAATCCCAAACAAGAATCCTCTATCAGGTCTACATATATCTCCTGAGCGATGGCCTCTAGCTTGTTAGTATCCAGGTTAGCCAAGGAAATTTCCTCCATTTTAAATGTGTAATCGTCTGCGGAGAGGGCGCTCCTATTACTCACAGCAGCAGAGGCGGCAACACCTCGGGCTCCGCGGGCCGCGCCTAGGCCCAGAGGCCTCTCAGGGCCGTGTCCTCAGGCGATGGCGACGGGGGCGTCAGCGACCGCGGCGAGGAGGCAGCGGCAGCTGCGACTGTTCCGGAACCCTAAATCCTTCAGATGGCTTTGGTCTCTCCCAGGGTCTGGGGCTTTGAGCTGCGGCTGCCCCCAGACTCATAAACCAAACAGCCCCCGCACCTCCCTCAGCCGCCA
This sequence comes from Elephas maximus indicus, assembly GCF_024166365.1. Taxonomy (NCBI): domain Eukaryota; kingdom Metazoa; phylum Chordata; class Mammalia; order Proboscidea; family Elephantidae; genus Elephas; species Elephas maximus. The sequence continues at coordinate 136,552,548 of NC_064822.1, read as the reverse complement.
GGCCTCTTCCGCTCGCTGGTCCGGGCCTAGCCCCGCCTCCCCGCTTCCGCCCCTCAGCCCGCCTGCGCACTGGCTCCGCGCAGACTCCGGCTGCTTCTGCCGCTGCCGTGGAAGCGTTCGAGTTTGTGGAAGACGGTGGGTGGAACTAAAATATGTCCGGCTTTCCTTAGCTCTAAGTATTAAAAAAAAAAAAAAAAAAAGCCAAGATGTTATTTTATCTTTAGATTTTAACATTCGCTAATGCATTCAGCGCTCGTGCTTAATTGATTTCCTCTGGGGAGGCGGGTAGGAAATAATAATTACTTGCACCATTGTGGTATGTTCCGAAATAGTTTTGGGAATTGTACTCCTCTGAATTCGCATGAAAATTTGACTTGTATAGATGACTTATAGTACTGCCGTAGTTGTCATTTAAATCCACTAGATGGTGCAAGGAAACAAATTACAGTACAGTTTATCTTTCAGTCTTTTTTTTTTTTTGAATGAAAACTAGACACTATGGGATTCGGCTCGAATAGGGTCGCTATGAGTTGGAATCGACTCGACGGCAGTGGTTAGTGGGTTTATGAGATTCGGAATCGTCTCCACGGCAATGGCTTAATGAGTTACGAGAATACGTATATATTGATCAAATGAAACTAAGATATCTGTCTCACTTATAAGACCATAAAGTCAGTGTGACTATAAATAAAAGATCATATATATCTCTAAAAGAGTTCAAGTAGAAAATTGTGAGTATATTTTGTCTTGAAGACGGAGGAAACCTGAAATATGTTAAATATACGGGAAGGTAAATCTTTTCCTAAAGTTGGGCAGTGTAAATTCTGAGGAAGGAAATCACCCTACCTGCTTTTAAATTGTGGCGTTAACACTTAATAACTCTGCTTCTTCGTCTGAATAAAATTAGTCCTCCCCACGGTTAAGATTAAATGATTTTAATAAAAAACAAAAACCTCTTTTTACAGCGCCTTACATGTTAGCATTCAATAAATGTCAGCTGTTTTGATGATAGTTGTGAACTTGAATATGTTATGTATATATCAATTCTTATGTATGTATAAGAAAATCACTATAGTATTTTCGTTAGTTTTTTGGTCCCCACAAGCGCCACTCTAAGAGAAAAAAAAAATCTGTGAAATACAGAAGCCTCTTGAATCTTTATAATTTATCAGCAAATAGCTGTAGCTGAAGAAAGAAAATACTTATTTGCATCTGTCTAATAATAAACATTTCTCTTGCCAGAGCATTCTTAAATAGTTTTAGAATTCGTTCTTAATGTCCCACTTTTTCATGAGTAGAGGTTTAAGTCCTGTTAAACTTAATTGGTTTCTGAGTGATTATCCATTATTCATGCCCATCCAGATTTTCTGATTGCATATTTTACCTTCTCAGAAACCACAAATTGACAGATATGGGAGATTTTAAAAAAGCCTGTGCTATATTTAAGACTCATGCTCTAAAAGATTTTTTTTTTTATTTAAGGCAGATTTTTCCCCCCATTACAGTCTTTGCATAACTTATGTATTCTCCATTGAAACATTTGCACTGTATTTTGATCTAAGTTGGAATCACCACATAACTGTATGCTAGACCATATAAGGTTAGGCCGTATAAAATAATGATAGCTTGCTCTAGTTCTTGAGGCATACTGCCTAACAAGCAAGGTACGGGCTTACTTATGCTTACTTATTAATCTGTATGCACAATTTCACATTTTGTTCACCATAAACCCACATGACGTGTGTAGTTAAGTGAAAAGATATATAAATACAAATGTTTCCACTCATTCCTTCTCTCCTTTGCCTCCTCCAAATTTTAATTTAAAGTAGTGTTTCTCAAACCTTAATGTCCATATAAACCACTCATGGATCCTTTTAAACGTAGATGATGATTCAGTAGGTCTGAGATGGTGCTTGGGTTTCTTCTTTCCTAACACTGATGCTGCTGGTTCACAGACCATGCTTCAAGTAGTAAGAGATTAAAAAGGCTTGAATAGAGGACAACTTGTCTTCATAGTAATCGGCCCCCATATAATTCTTTCTAGCCAAATTATTATAAGAATCTTTGGATATTTGATTTTGACAGACGAAGATAAGAAATAGCTTTTCTGCCCCTTTAAATTTCTCCTTATATTGAGAGAGTTGGATCCCAATTCTGCAACTTTTTAAGCGGAAAAAGAGTCTTCAATAAAATTTACTTCAATATATATATGGGAAAACCTTTATATTAGTTAAAATTCAAATAATCAATACCATAGCTAGGTTTAGAATTCCTGTTGGTATTTTATTACACTTACTCTTAGAACTAAAACCTTATCTTGAATTCAGAAATTTATATTAATGCCCAATTTCACCTTGTGACATTGCTTCTACTTTTATCGTTTGATTTTCTTACTTCTTATTGAAATGTACTGAAACCCTTTATATTAAATCAATGGCACCACAAAAAGTATTTAGAAAGGACTCCTTAATTGTCTTGCAATTAATAGGATTGGAGGTATTATTTAAGCATTTGGTACAAAATTTTAAAAAAAGGAACATTGCTTAAACTAATTTTTTTTCTTGATACAAAACAAGTAACATGGATTAACCAGTTGCCACAGAGTTGATTCTGACTCATGACAACTCTATTTGTATCAGAGTAGAACTGCACTCCATAGGGTTTTCAATGGCTGATTTTTTTTGGAAGAAAATCACAAGTTTTTCTTTTGAGGGGTCTCTGGGTGAATTTGAACCTCCAACCATTTATCAACCAAAGCCATTAACCATTTGCACCACCCTGGGACTCCTCTAAGCATGTTAGGCGCTGTTCTAGGTGTTTTACACATATATCAACTCCTTGTATTACTTCTTCATGATAACTTTGTATATCATATACGCCTAAAATATTTATTGCACAGATTAAGGTAAATGAAAGGAATGTATTGTGAAATTTTAATTGTCTTTGCTGTCTTTCTGTTCATAGAGGATATATTTAGGGAGGGTAGAGAGGGTGTGAATCCTCTTTATGTGAAGGCAAGAGATAATTGAGGTCCAGATCAGGGATTGGCCAACTTTGTAAGTCTCCTAGATGTCTAAATAGAAGGGATTTCAAGATGCCGTCTTAAAGAAGAGAGACAGAACATAAACCTATGTTGCCTCTGTCAGTATATGCGTGTGCGTGTGCTTTCCCTGAGAAAGGAGGATGCTAATCGGATTGCTCTCTAGAATGTTTGGGTGTCTTAGCAGTAATTTAGACAATACATGCTTATGCATGTTAGAATAACTGTATTAAATGCACCAGGAAAATCAGTTCTTTCAAAGAGAAACATGTTTTAAATTGCTCTATAAAAGGTTGTCTTTAAAGGCTAAAATTCCATAAAACTAATATTTTTAAGTGTCTTACACTTTCTGTGTCACATAAAATAGCAGAGTGAGGCAGCAGAGCGCATTGGGAATTGACCCAGGAGTCAAAAAAGCCTGAATTACAGTGATAATTCTGTCACTAACTTACCATGTAACCTTAGGCAAAAAGTTTTTGCTTTGGTAAAAAAGAGTCAGCTGGAGTCATGTTTTAGGTTTCTCTCAAGACTAAAATTCTTTGAATTGAGGAACCTGAAGAAATAGGTTTCACCGAGTTAAGGATCAAGTAAATTCTTATGTATTGGCCCACAAAGCTCAAATGTTAAATCCTAAAGTGCAGCTTTTGAGGGGCTTCTTATCACAAATAATCTGCTGTGCTTATCAGGGCATCTTGAAATACTACCCCCCCCCCCCATTTTAGTGCTAAGAGCATTATTCATTCACTGAATACTGAACACCAGCTATGTTCTGTAATTAGCTTACCTAGCATCATAAAGAAAGCAAAAGTCCTCACATTTGGATCAATAACCAACATAATGATAAACAGAGAAAATACTGAAATTGTCAAAGATTTAATTTTACTTGGATCTACAACCAACATACATGGAAGCAGTCGTCAAGAAATCAAATGCTGTATTTGTACCGGGCAAATCTGCTGCAAAGACCGCTTTAAAGTGTTCAAAGTCAAAGATGGAGAAAGGCAGTGCAAGATGGTGAAGTGAGTGGATGCTCCCATTTACTCCCCCAGTGGGTTGGCACAGAAGCTGGGAGAACCTACCCATTAACATAGGGAGTACTTGCTCATCACAGCCATTTTGGGATGAGGCTTGGCAACACCCCCCAAAAGGGAACACAGAAAAGGAGATAACCTGAGGAAGCTGAGTTTGATTTTTATTAAGGTGGCACAAATTGGCTGTGGGAGTTCTTGGCTACGCAACTGAGAGAGAACGAAATGACTAGGACTGGAAGGAACTTTAAGGGCTTCAGGATGAGGGGAATACTTCAGAGACAGGTGACAGAGAGGGAAACAGCCCATAATGAGTCACTGTGGGAGAGCCCATGCAAGGGCACCTGTGAGGAAAAGACATAGAGAGCCCCCCACCTCCACCACAGGAAAGTAGAGCCCCATTGCTTACATCAGCATCTGCAGCCAGCTAAACCCTCCCATCCCATGCCTGCATACTGAATTCTGGAGATCAAGCATCCAGAACTCCTGAATCAGAACTGAAAAAAAAAAAAAAAAAATCTAAGGGATAAGAATGGTGTATAGTGGTTCTTAGGAGAGGACACCAAGCCTGCTGCTGCTGGATTGATTCTGACTCATAGTGACACTGTGGGGATAAGTGGAGTTGCCTTGTGGGATTCTCAGAGCCCAGATTTGGGCTGCTGCATATTTCTCCTTTGAGGTGCCTGGTAAGTGCAAGCTCCAGCCTTTCAGTTGGCACCTGGGTGCCTGGCAACTGGGCCACCAGTGTGCCCAATTAGAAAAACCGCAAAAAACTAGAATACAAAACATAAAGCAAAAAGAAAAAAAGATAACAACATGGTTAAAGTTCAATGAAAAATAGTAACACACACAAAACTGCAAGAGAAGAAGGAACAACCAAAAGAAAAACATGAAGAAGAGAACATTTCTCCCACGAAGGCAAGACTAATGCGAAGAATTAATAATTTCAGATTTTGGTGCTAAATACGTTTAGAGAAAGTAAAAAAAAGCATACAGAAAACAAACTAGCAGAGATCAGGAAACAAATAGAAGGACAAAATGAGAGGCTTACCAGGGAATTCAAAACATCAGAAAAACCAAGGAGAACTACTGGAACTGAAGAACAAAGCAACTGAATTAGAAAAAGCAAGAGAAACACTCAGCAGTAGAGTCAAACAGACAAAGATAGAATAAATGAGCTAGAAGGCAAAATAATTGAGCTTATCAAGTCTCCAGGAATTGATGGAATATCAATTGAGATGTTTCAGCAAACAGACAGAGCACTGGAGGTGCTCACTTGTCTATGCCAAGAAATATGGAAGGCAGCCTCCTGGCCAACTGACTGGAAGAGATCCATATTTATGCCTATTGCCAAGAAAGGTGATCCAACCAAATGTGGAAATTACAGAACAATAGCACTAATATCACATGCAAGCAAAATTTTGCTGAAGATCATTCAAAAATGGCTGCAGCAGTATATTGACAGGGAACTGCCAGAAATTCAGGCTGGTTTCAGAAGAGGACGTGGAACCAGGGATATCATTGCTGATGTCAGATGGATCCTGGCTGCAAGCAGAGAATACCAGAAGGATGTTTACCTGTGTTTTATTTACTATGCAAAGGCATTCGACTGTGTGGGTCATAACAAACAATGGATAACATTGCAAAGAATGGGAATTCCTGAACACTTAATTGTGCTCATGAGGAACCTTTACATCGATCAAGAGGCAGTTGTTTGGACAGAACAAGGGGATACTGATTGGTTTAAAGTCAGGAAAGGTGTGCGTCAGGGTTGTATTCTTTCACCATACATATTCAATTTGTATCCTGAGCAAATAATCTGAGAAGCTGGACTATATGAAGAAGAACAGGGCATCAGGATTGGAGGAAGATTCATTAACAACCTGCGTTATGCAGATGACACAACTTGACTTGCTGAAAGTGAAGAGGACTTGAAGCACTTGCTAATGAAGATCAAAGACCACAGCCTTCAGTATGGATTGCACCTGAACATAGAGAAAACAAAAATCCTCACAACTGGACCAATGAGCAACGTCATGATAAACGGAGAAAAGATTGAAGTTTCAAGGATTTCATTTTACTTGGATCCACATGGAAGCAGCAGTCAAGAAATCAAAAGATGCATTGCATTGGGTGAATCTGCTGCAAAGGACCTCTTTAAAGTGTTGAAGAGCAAAAGATGTCATCTTGAAGACTAAGGTGTGCCTGACCCAAGCCATGGTATTTTCAATCGGATCATATGCGTGTGAAAGCTGGACAATGAATAAGTAAGACTGATGAAGAATTGACACCTTTGAATTGTGGTGTTGGTGAAGAATATTGAATATACCATGGACTACCAAAAGAACGAACAAATCTGTCTTAGAAGAAGTACAGCCAGAATGCTCCTTAGAGGCAAGGATGGCGAGACTGCGTCTTACATACTTTGGACATGTTGTCAGGAGGGATCAGTCCCTGGAGAAGGACATCATGCTTGGCAGAGTACAGGGTCAGCGGGAAAGAGGAAGACCCTCAACGAGGTGGATTGACACAGTGGCTACAACAATGAGCTTAAGCATAACAACAGTGGTAATGATGGCTCAGGACTGGGCAGTGTTTCATTCTGTTGTGCATGGGGTCACTATGATTCGGAACTAACTTGACGGCACCTAACAAAAACATCAAGTCTCAAGAGAAAGAAGACAAAAGAACAAAGAAAAGCAAACAAACCCAAAAAGAAAGTGGGATTAAATTAAGAAATACAACGTTAGAATTATTGGAATCCCAGAGCACTATGACAGCAATAAAGACACAGAAACAATTTTCCAAGAGATAATCAGAGAGAGTTTTCCAGACCTGAACAGAGAAGCAAGGCTGTAAATACAAGAAGCTACATGAACACCAATCAGAAGAGGCGCAAAAGATCAACTCCATACCATATCCTAATGAAATTCTTGAAAACCAAAGACAAGGAGATAATTTTAAAATTGCAAGAGAAAAATGTAATATAACATACCAAGGATCTTTCATAAGAATCCTTATGGATTCTTATGTGGATTTCTCCCCAGAAACTACAGAAGCAACAAGACAATGGAGTGACATATATAAAAGACTGAACAAAAACAGCTGCCAACCAAGAATTCTTTACTCAGCAATGCTGTTATTCAAAGACGAGGGGAAAGTTAAGACATTCCCAAACAAACAAAAGCCCTGGGAATTTGCCACTACGAGACCAGCTTTGCAAATGTCACTCAAGGGAGTACTCCAAAGGGAAAGACAAAAGCGTTTAATAGATATTCATGTCTATACACTGAAAAAATAAATAAGAGAGATTTCCAAAAAACACAACGACATGGGCAATCGTAAGGATCAAGTATATGATATTTTCCGAAAATAAATTCAATAATTAAATTACACAAACTATACAACATCAAGTTTGTCAGAAATAAGCACAAAGGAAGCTTATCAATATAGATTGTATATAGATGTTAATAGAGACACACCAACAGAAATGAAGTAGGGAGAATATCAGGAATAGATTTATTCTGATTAGGTTGTGTCTTAACTACAGTTTGTATGTTGAATATGGTTGTAATTGTAAGTTGTGTAATTAAATATATGTGGTAACCACTAAGAAATCACCAAGAAAAAAAAAATTCAGAAGAAAAGAATGAAGAAAGCAAAAAGGCTCATCACAAGAAAGCAGTCAAATATAAACAAAAACAGGAAAAAAAGAATTAAAAAACAAAGAAGGTACAGAATACTCAAAAAATACATAGCAAAATGAGTGAGGTAGACACTTCATTTTCAGCAATAACCTTAAATGTAAATGGTCTAAACACCACATTCAAAAGGCAGAGAGTGGAAGAATAGACAAAACCTGATCCATCATTTTGCTGTCTACAAAGGTACACTTTAGACATAGAACACAAACGGAGAAAATAAAAGGATGGAGAAAAATATTCCATGCAACCAGTAAACAAAAAAGAGCAGTGGTGCACATTCTGATATCAGACAAAATAGACTTTAAATCAAAATCTATTACAAAAGGTAAAGAAGGACATTACACAAAAATAAAAGGATTAATCCATCAAGAAGACATAAAAATTATAAATATATATCCTCCTAACAGCAATGCACCAAAATATATGAAACAAATACTGAGTAATATGAAAGGAAAAATAGACAACTCCACGATAATATTAGGGGACTTCAACAAAGCACTTTCAATTACACACAGAATATCTAAAAAGAAAATCACTAAGGACATTGAGAACTTAAGTAAAAACATAAGCTAATTGGACCTAAGGGGCATATATCACATTTCACCCAGCATCCGAATAATATACATTCTTCTCCAGCACACATGGATCATTTTCCAGAATAGATCATATGCTAAGACAAAAAATGAACCTGAAGAAATTTAAAAAGGTTGAAGTCATACAAAATATCTTCTCTGACCATAATGGTATCAAGCTAGAAATCAACAACAGGAAAAATAAGGAAAACAAAACAAAAACATGGAAATTAAACAATGTGCTCCTAAAAAACTATTCGGTCATAGAAGAAATCAAAAGTGAATAAAAAAAATTCCTAAAATCCAATGAAAATGAAAACACAGCATGTCAAAACTTTTGGGACACAGCAAAAGCAGCACTCGAATGGAAATTCATAGAACTAAATGCCTACATTAAAAAAGAAGAAGCATCCAAAATCACTAACTTAAATCAACAACTTGAGCAAATACTAAAGGAAGAGCAAAAGAAATCAAAAGCTACCAGAAAAAAGGAAATAATAAAGATCAGGGCAGAAATAAATGAAATAGAAAAAAACAATAGAATGAATTAGTAAAACTAGAAGTTGATTCTTTGAAAACATCAATAGGACAGGCAAACTACTGGGTAGATTGACAAAAGAAAAAACCCAGAAGATGCAAATAACCAAATTAAGAAATGAAATTGGTGACATTACAATGAATCCAAAAGATAAAGAAGATCATAATTGGTTACTATGAAAAAATTGTACTCCAACAAATTTGAAAACCTAGATAAAATGGACAAATTCCTAGAAACACACTATCTACCCAAACAAACACAGAGGTAGAAAACTCAAACAGACCCATTACAAACGAAGATATTGAAGATGTCATCAAAAAACTGCCAACAAAAAAGAGCCCAGGACCGGATGGCTACCCTGGAGAACTACTGCAAATATTCAGAGAAGAGTTGAGACCAATCCTACTCAATCTTTTCAAAAACATAGAAGATGGAAGACTACCAAATTCTTTCTATAAGACCAGCATAACCCTGATACCTAAAGCAGGCAAAGACATCACAAAAAAAAGAAAATTACAAACCAATATCCCTTATGAACATAAGTGCAAAAATTTTCAACAAAATTCTAGCCAACAGACTTCAGCAACATATTGGAAAATAAAAATCATACACCGTGATCAAGTGTCTTTCCTGCCAGGATTACAAGGGTTGTTTATTTTATTTTCCTTATTTTTCCTGTTGTTGACATCTAGCTTCATACCATTATGGTCAGAGAAGATGCTTTGTATGATATCAATCTTTTTAAATTTGTTGAGACATCTTTTGTGTCTTAGAAAATCAATCAATGTAATCCACCACATAAATAACACAAAGGAAAAGAACCATATGATCATATCAATTGATGTAGAAAAGTCATTTGATAAAATTCAACACATTTTCCTGATAAAAACTCAGCAAAATAGGAACAGAAAGGAAATTTCTCAACATAATTAAGGGCATATATTGCAAAACCAACAGACGACATTATACTCAATGTATAATGAGAAAGGCTGAGAGCTTTCCGTTTGAGAATGGGAATAAGACAAGGATGCCTATTATAACCACTCTTATTTACGATTGCACTGGAAGTCCTAGCCAGACAATAAGACAAGAAAGAGAAATAAAAGGTATCCAAATCAGAAAGGAAGATGTAATCTCTATCTGCAGATGATGTGATCCTATACAGAGAAGACCCTAAAGATTCCACAAGAAAATTTTGGAACAAATAGAAGAATTTCAGGGTATTAGATCAACACACAAAAATCAGTTGGGTTCCTCTACACTAACAAAGATTACTCTGAAAAAGAAATCAAGAAAACAAACTACATTAGCCACCAAACTGATAAAATACCCAGGAATTAACCTAACCAGGGACATCAAAGACTTAGGCAATGAAAATTATAAAACGCTACTACAAGAGACTAAAACAGACCAAATTCGTTGCCACTGAGTCAATTCCAACTCACAGTGACCCTATAGGAATCAGTAGAAACAACTTATCCGATAAGGGTCTAAATTCTAAAATATATAGAAAACTGCAGCAACTCAACAACAAAAAGACAAACAACCCAGTCACAAAATGGGCAAAGGGTATGAACAGAACCTTCACCAAGGAGGACATCCAAGCAGCTAACAAACACATGAAAAGACGTTCATGATCAATAGCAACTAGAAAGAGGCAAGTCAAGACTACACTGAAATATCATCTTAACCTGGCTAAAATGGCACTGGTAAAAAACAAACAAACCAAAAACAGACAACAACAAATGTTGGCAAGGATACGGAGAGATTGGAACCCTTATCCATTGCTGATGGGGCAGTAAAGTGGTACAGCCATTATGGAAAACGGTATGGCACTTTCTCAAAAAACCGGAAATAGAACTACCCTATGATCCAGCAATTCCACTCCTATGTATATACCCTGTTGTAGTTAAGTGCCATTGAGTTGGGCCCAACTCATAGCAACTCTATGGGATAGAGTAGAACTGTTTCATAGAGTTTCCAAGGAGTGGCTGGTAGATTTGAACTACTGACCTTTGGGTTAGTAGCCAAGATCTTAACCTTTATGCCACCAGGTCTGTGGTATATACCATAAACCAAAAACACCAAACCCACTGCCTTTGAGTCGATTCCGACTCATAGCGACCCTATAGGACAGAGTAGAACTGCCCCATAGAGTTTCCAAGGAATGCCTGGCGGATTCGAACTGCCGGCCTTTTGGTTAGCAGCTGTAGCACTTAACCACTGCACCCCCCCAAAAAATAATGACAGGAACAGACATATGCACACTTATGTGCATTGCTGCTTTATTCACAATAGCAAATAAATGTCAACAACTAAAGTGCCCATCAATGGATGAATGGATAAATTGTGGTATGTACATACAATGGAACACTACACAACTGTAAAGAACAATGATGAGTCCACAAAATATAACGTGGATGGACTTAAAGAGCAAAATGCTAAGTGAAATAAGTCAAGCATTTAAGAAAGGATATTATATGATCCCTCTTTTATAAGAAGACAAGGATAGATATATTTGGAAAGGCCAACGTTCATTGGTGGCGACCAAGGAGAGGAGCGGGGGGCAGGAAAGTAGGCTTTAGATTATAGTAGAGACTTGTTACTTTTTTTGGTAATGGGAAAAGTGTCACCAAATTTGGGTATAGGGAGTACAGCCCAACGGAAGTGAAAACGAATGTTTGAACACAAAAATCATCAAAAAAACTTATCATGGGTGTCAAGCTAGAACTACAATGTCTAAACTAAATTTACAATTTGAATCTGCCCTACTAAAATGTGAAATCAAAGTGATTTAGTGAATTTTTGTATTTATGACAACTCTGGCTTATGATTTTCTAAAGGAAAGTGTCTTAGTTATCTAGTGCTCCTATAACGGAAATACCACAGTTGGATGGCTTTACAAGGAGAAATTTATTGCTTCACAGTAAGGTAGGCTAAAAGTCCAAAATCAGAGTATCAGCTCCAGGGGAAGCCTTTCTCTCTCTGTTGGCCTTCTCCTCAGTCTTCCCCCCAGACCAGGAGCTTCTCTGCTCAGGGATCCTGGGTTCAAAGGACACGCTCTGCTCCCAACACGGCTTTCTTGGCTGTATGAAGTCCCTAACTCTCTGCTTGCTTTCATTTACTTTTATCTCTAGTAAGACAAAAGGTTGTGCAGGCCACCCCCCAGGGAAACTCCCTTTCCATTTGATTAGGGATGTAACCTTAGTAAAGGTGTTACAATCCCACCCTAATCCTCTTTAACATAAAATTACAGTCACAAAATGGAGGACAACCACACAATACTTGGAATCATGACTGAGCTGAATTCGTGCACAGGTTTTTGGGGGGACATAATTCAATCCATGACACAGTAATCCTGAGCTAACTACAGTTAGCAAGTAGAATTATACACTAATCTAAAATAGCAATTTTAGTATTCATCATAATAAAATTTTTAAAAAGTTGATCTTTTAGCATATCATTTGTTTAAAAATCTTTGATCTATGGAAGTGCTTCAGTGTACCTCTGAAATTATCTCTGTGTATTTGTATGTACACTCATATGTTTTAAAAATATTTTAGAAGTATTTATGACTCTGTTCCTAAAATAAGCTATTTCTTAAATAAAAAATAGAATAATATTGTTCACCCCTCCCCAAGTAGGAGAGTTTAAAATGGTAGTGCAGAAAAAGATATCTGTTTTCCTTATATGTGGACGTAAGAAAAATGTAAATTTGAACCATGAAAATAATTTACTATCAGGCAAACTTGTGAAATAATTGCAAGAATATTACAAAGAACTTCTGAACAAACTTCACCCAGATTTACTAATTGTTAACAATTTGCCAGATTTGTTCTCTCTCTCTTTCTCTCTCTGTCTCTCCATCCTATCCCCGACCCCACCTCCCCCCGACACACTTCTACTCCACTGAAGTTTTATTGTTACAAACTAATATGCACTTTTTTTTTTTTCTGGTCTGTTTGCTAGCAAATTGCAGACTTGCCTCTTTACCCTGATTATTTCACTGTGTGTTCTTAAGAATAGCAACTTTTTCTTACATCACCACAAAACAATTATGAAATTTAGAAAGTTATTTAATTCAGGAATTAACTAATACTGTTATCTAATATACGACCTGAAGGATACTTGGTGGCACAGTGGTTAAATTCACAGCTAACTGAAAGGCCCTCGGTTTGAATTTACCAGCCTGGTCAGCAAGAGAATGATATGGCAGTAAAGATTTGTTGTTGCTGTTGTTAGGCGCCCCGTGAGGTAGTTCTGACTCATAGCAACCCTGTATAGAATAGAATGAAACACTGTCTGGTCCTGCGCCATCCTCACAATGGTTGTCATGCTTGAGCCAATTGCTGCAGCTGCTGTGTCAATCCATCTTGTTGAGGGTCTTCCTCTTTCTCGCTGACCCTCTACTTTATCAAGCATGGTGTTCTTCTCCAGGGACTGGTCCCTTCTGATAACTAGATGAGACAAAGTCTAGCCATCATGTTTCTAACGAGCATTGTGGCTTCCAATGCAGATTTGTTTGTTCTTCTGTCAGTCCATGGTATATTCAATATTCTTCTGCAATGCCATAGTTCAAAGGCATCAATTCTTCTTAGGTCTTTCTTATTCACCATCCACCTTTCACATGTATATGAGGCAATTGAAAACACCATGGCTTGGGTCATGTACCTTAGTCCTTAAAGTGGCATCTTTGCTCTCTAACTCTTTAAAGAGATCTTTTGCAGCAGATTTGCCCAGCGCAATGCCGTATTTGATTTCTTGGCTACTGCTTCCATGGGTGTTGATTGTGGATCCAAGTAAAGTACAATCCTTGACAACTTCAATATTTTCTCCATTTATCATGATGTTGCTTATTGGTCCAGTTGTGAGGATTTTTGTTTTATGTTGACGTGTAATCCACACTGAAGACTATGGTCTTTGATCTTCATCAGTAAGTGCTTCAAGTCCTCTTTGCTTTCAGCAAGCAAAGTTGTGTCATCTGTATGTTGCACGTTGTTGAGTCTTCCTCCAAACGTGATACCTTGTTCTTCATATATTCCAGCTTCTTTGATTTGCTCAGCATACAGATTGAATAAGTATGCTGAAAGAATACAACCCTGATGCACACTTTTCTTGACTTTAGGCGATGCAGTATTCCCTTGTTCTGTTTGAATGACTGCCTCTTGGTCTAAGTCCAGGTTCCTCGTGAGCATAATTAAGTGTTCAGAAATTTTCATTCTTTGAAATTTTATCCATAATTTTTTATGATCCACACAGTGGAATGTCATCCAGAATTTGTTATGACCCACACAGTTGAATGCCTTTGCATAGTCAAGAAAACACAAGGAAACATCTTTCTGGTATGCTCTGCTCTCAGCCATGACCCATCTGACATCAGATTTACAACCTTGGAAACCCTCTGGAGCAGTTCTACTCTGACCTGTAGGGTCGCTATGAGTTGGAATTAACTAGATGACAGTTTTTCTTTTTTTTAAATATACATTTCATATTCAAATATTGCCATTGGTCCCAATAATGCCATTTTTAGCATTTATTTTTTTCCTGGATTCAATCCAGGATCATTCATTGTCTTTACTTGTCATGTCTGTTCAGTCTCCTTTAATCTGGAACAGCTCCATAACAAAAAATTTTGAAAAGAAAGCAATGATGTACACAAGGTGAAAGAAATTTAATTTCAAGTTAATGTGAGCAGGATCAAAAATATTTTTAAAGGCATACAATTTCACTAATTAACCTGTGTGGTAAGATTTTTCTTAATAGATTGGGATGTAACAGCAATGTCACTTGAAAATTTGGAGAAGATTTTGAAAAAAAGCCCACCCACCAGGTAGATATACAATGCTGACAAATGAGATTTCTTTTAGACATAGATGCCATCTGGAACTTCTATTTTGTCAGTTTTTATATATATTTAATCGCCGCATCTTGATTCCTTTTCCTTTGCTGCTAACCCCATGTTCTTTATGAAATCTTGATCTTGCTAACTGTAGTTTGCCAATCACATTATTTTTCAGAAATATTACCCTCCATATTGGTGAGGAATTTCTATCATGAAATACACATTGTTGCTTGGGCCTATTCTGACTAGCAAAGCATGCCTATTGGTTGACAGTACATGTCAGGAGTAAACCAGTATCAAGGGGAAACTGAGTACAGGACTCACTGGGAAGAATTTGTGATGTTCATTTATTCATGCATTCATTCACTTTACTTATCCAGTCTACTAGAAATTGGAAGAAACTAAAATAGTGACTGCATTTTCTGATAAACCATGGCCAGAGATATTACTTGAATGGTCCAACTAGCTGGTGGCAGAGACAGAACTAAATCTCAAGGTTTTTGGCTCCTAAAATAATTTTCTTTGTTACACAATGAGATCTCCAATGTTTCCTTTTTTTTTTTTTTAATTGCAAAATCTTCAGGAATGATGGAAACCCTGGTGGCATAGCGGTTAAGTGCTATGGCTGCTAACCAAAGGGTTGACAGTTTGAATCCACCAGGCACTCCTTGGAAATTTTATGGTGCAGTCCTACTCTGTCCTATAGGGTCGCTATGAGTTGGAATCCACTCAACAGTACTGCGTTTGGTTTTTTTTTTTTTTTGGTCAGGAATGACTATATCCTGTAATGCATTTCTTAAAGAATTTTAGAACAAGCATTAACATGTCATGTATCAAAATCAATTCGGGAATGTGGAATGTACCAGTGGGTGAAGATATAAAATAGAGCTTAAGAGCTCTTTGCTTATATACAAAGGTGATAAAACCTGTAACATGAAGTCCTACGCCATGGTGCTCTTTAATTTTTTCTTATAGTAGATTTTTAAAAGGAGTGTTTTTCGGGTTTACAAATCATGCATTCCACTAAAGATCATAAACTTAATTTGGAAATATATTTTGAGACAGTTTTAAGAATCAAATCTTTAGATATAAGTTTTTACTGCCTAAAGTATCATTTTTACAACTTCTTCAATGAGTTGATTTTAAATCGTTTGGTGCAAAATTAAGTTTCTTTTTATCTTCCTTCTTTTTTTCTTATTTAGTAGTTCTTTGGCTTCGAGTTATAAAGAAGAATTGATGTAATTAATTGAACATACTTTTTTTCTAATTTGACTAATGTCCATTAGGCTTGTTTTTGTTTGGCTTCTCCCATCAAGAAGCTGTCTCATATTTTCCGAAGTCAATCTGTTAAACTGGTGGGAGGGATGCTTTTACTTCTTGTGTTCCACACACAGGCATCTGGCAAATGCCACCGAATGAGAGATGAATTTTCTTACAAAAATCTTTGGAAACATAAAATTAAGAGAAATTTAGGTACTCACATGAGGGTGTCTGAAAATCTCTCACAGTTCAATTACAGGTACTTTTTATTAAAGTAACTCTGTTTTCTGTTTTTGGATATAACCTCACATCATTTTACTTATTTTCCTTCATTTTTACTGAATCTGCTCTTTGCTTTTCAATCCTCACAGGAATTTCAGAATCTTGATTTCTTCCTTCTCAGGGTTCATTAGTTGCCACCGAGCTCACTTTTTCTATATTTCCTAAAATATCATCCTTAGTTGTCTTACACTAGCCTTACCAATCCTTAAGCCTTATTAACATCAGCATTATTTTGCTGCTCATTTCCTTAATCAGGCCCCCACTGCTATTAAAATTTTAGTTTGGACGACTGTGAATAAATTCCTAATATAGTCCTCAAACATTTTTCTCTCACTTCCTAATTTGTGTGCCTCTTACTTGCTTCAGGTGCCTAGGCTTTACATTCTGTGGAAAGGATATAGAGATGAGTGCAGTGTTGTTGGCATTTAGCACATATAGAATACCCTTAATACTTGATATACCATCAGGGTCTGTTGGACCAAATTCTAGGCTTCAGTTTCATTTTTTACTATTTCCAACTAAAATTGGTATTTTATAACTTTTATTTTATTAGGATTCTCTCAAAAAAACAAGTGAATATTTAATTTTTTTTTGAAAATTTAATCAAAAAAATAGAATAAAACTCAGTCTATCTTGTAATTATCTTATGGATCCCTTGGACTTATCTCCAAATCTAAGCTGCATTATGGGATCTTGGTGATCTTATTTTTTCTCTATATATTCATCACCCTAGGAACTATTCTATCATTAATTCTTCCCAATTATATATATATATTTTTTATTGTTCATGAAGGGAAGGGGATGGGGAAGGCTATGTCATCTTTTAAAATGAAGATTTTGAAGAATTTTTATAATGTAAGAAAATATAAGGTAATGTTAAGAATATATATATATGTATAGATCTATGGTGCAATATTAACTCAATTAAAAAATACAGGCACTGTAATAGATAGATGCCTCCTTCTCCCAAAATAGCCTAAAAGGAAAATCACCTAATATTAAAGGTAGTTCTCTCCAGGTGATGATATTATAGGTGGTTTTTATAATTTTCTTAACGTTTTCTACATTTTACCAAATAGCCTTGAATTTATATAGATATATTTTTAAATAACTTTTATTAAGCTTCAAGTGAACGTTTACAAATCCAATCAGTCTGTCACATATAAGTTTACATACATCTCACTCCCTACTCCCACTTGCTCTCCCCCTCTTGAGTCAGCCCTTTCAGTCTCTCCTTTCTTGACAATTTTGCCAGCTTCCCTCTCTCTCTATCTTCCCATCCCCCCTCCAGACAAGAGTTGCCAACACAATCTCAAGTGTCCACCTGATATAATTAGCTCACTCTTCATCAGCGTCTCTCTCCCACCCGCTGACCAGTCCCTTTCATTTCTGATGAGTTGTCTTCGGGGATGGTTCCTGTCCTGTGTCAACTGAAGGTCTGGGGAGCATGGCCGCCGGGATTCCTCCAGTCTCAGTCAGACCATTAAGTTTGGTCTTTTTATGAGAATTTGGGGTCTGCATCCCACTGATCTCCTGCTCCCTCAGGGGTCCTCTGCTGTGCTCCCTGTCAGAGCAGTCATCGATTGTGGCCGGGCACCAACTAGTTCTTCTGGTCTCAGGATGATGTAGGTCTCTGGTTCATGTGGCCCTTTCTGTCTCTTGGGCTCTTAGTTGTCGTGTGGCCTTGGTGTTCTTCCTTTTCCTTTGCTCCAGGTGGGTTGAGACCAATTGCTGCATCTTAGATGGCCGCTTGTTAGCATTTAAGACCCCAGACGCCACATTTCAAAGTGGGATGCAGAATGATTTCATAATAGAATTATTTTGCCAGTTGACTTAGAAGTCCCCTCAAACCATGTTCCCCAGACCCCCGCACTTGCTCCGCTGACCTTTGAAGCATTCATCTTATCCCGGAAACTTCTTTGCTTTTGGTCCAGTCCAATTGAGCTGACCTTCCATGTATTGAGTGTTGTCTTTCCCTTCACCTAAAGCAGTTCTTATCTACTGATTAATCAATAAAAAAACCTCTCCCACCCTCCCTCCCTTCCCCCCTCGTAACCACAAAAGTATGTGTTCTTCTCAGGTTTACTATTTCTTAAGGTCTTATAATAGTGGTCTTATACAATATTTGTCCTTTTGCCTCTGACTCATTTCGCTCAGCATAATGCCTTCCAGGTTCCTCCATGTTATGAAATGTTTCACAGATTCGTCACTGTGCTTTATCGATGCGTAGTATTCCATTGTGTGAATATACCACAATTTATTTACCCATTCATCCGTTGATGGACACCTTGGTTGCTTCCAACTTTTTGCTATTGTAAACAGAGCTGCAATAAACATGGGTGTGCATGGATCTGTTTGTATGAAGGCTCTTGTATCTCTAGGGTATATTCCGAGGAGTGGGATTTCTGGGTTGTATGGTAGTTCTATTTCTAACTGTTTAAGATAACGCCAGATAGAATTCCAAAGTGGTTGTACCATTTTACATTCCCACCAGCAGTGTATGAGAGTTCCAATCTCTCCGCAGCCTCTCCAACATTTATTATTTTGTGTTTTTTGGATTAATGCCAGCCTTGCTGGTGTGAGATGGAATCTCATCGTAGTTTTAATTTGCATTTTTCTAATGGCTAATGATCCAGAGGATTTTCTCATGTATCTGTTGGCTGCCTGAATATCTTCTTTAGTGAAATGTGTGTTCATATCCTTTGCCCACTTCTTGATTGGGTTGTTTGTCTTTTTGTGGTTGACTTTTGACAGAATCATGTAGATTTTAGAGATCAGGCGCTGGTCGGAGATGTCATAGCTGAAAATTCTTTCCCAGTCTGTAGGTGGTCTTTTTACTCTTTTGGAGAAGTCTTTAGATGAGCATAGGTGTTTGATTTTTAGGAGCTCCCAGTTATCGGGTTTCTCTTCATCATTTTTGGTAATGTTTTGTATTCTGTTTATACCTTGTATTAGGGCTCCTAGGGTTGTCCCAATTTTTTCTTCCATGATCTTTATCGTTTTAGTCTTTATGTTTAGGTCTTTGATCCACTTGGAGTTAGTTTTTGTGCATGGTGTGAGGTATGGGTCCTGTTTCATTTTTTTGCAAAGGGATATCCAGTTATGCCAGCACCATTTGTTAAAAAGGCTATCTTTTCCCCAGTTAATTGACACGGGTCCTTTTTCAAATATCAGCTGCTCATACATGGATGGATCTGTCTGGGTTCTCAATTCTGTTCCATTGGTCTATGTGTCTGTTGTTGTACCAATACCAGGCTGTTTTGACTACTGTGGCTGTATAATAGGTTCTGAAGTCAGGTAAGGTGAGGCCTCCCACTTTCTTCTTATTTTTCAGTAGTGCTTTGCTTATCTGGGGGTTCTTTCCCTTCCATATGAAATTGGTGATTTGTTTCTCTATCCCCTTAAAATCTGACATTGGAATTTGGATAGGAAGTGCATTAAATGTATAGATGGCTTTTGGTAGAATAGACATTTTTACTATGTTAAGTCTTCCTATCCATGAGCAGGGTATGTTTTTCCACTTAAGTATGTCCTTTTGAATTTCTTGTAGTAGAGCTTTGTAGTTTTCTTTGTATAGGTCTTTTACATCCTTGGTAAGATTTATTCCTAAGTATCTTATCTTCTTGGGGGCTACTGTGAATGGTATTGATTTGGTTATTTCCTCTTCGGTGTTCTTTTTGTTGATGTAGAGGAATCCAAGTGATTTTTGTATGTTTATCTTATAACCTGAGACTCTGCCAAACTCTTCTATTAGTTTCAGTAGTTTTCTGGAGGATTGCTTAGGGTTTTCCATGTATACGATCATGTCATCTGCAAATAGTGATAGCTTTACTTCCTCCTTGCCAATCTGGATACCTTTTATTTCTTTGTCTAGCCTAATTGCCCTGGCTAAGACTTCCAACACGATGTTGAATAAGAGCCGTGATAAAGGGCATCCTTGTCTGGTTCCCGTTCTCAAGGGAAATGCTTTCAGGTTCTCTCCATTTAGAGTGATATTGGCTGTTGGCTTTGCATAGATGCCCTTTATTATGTTGAGGAATTTTCCTTCAATTCCTATTTTGGTAAGAGTTTTTATCATAAATGGGTGTTGGACTTTGTCAAATGCCTTTTCTGCATCAATTGATAAGATCATGTGGTTTTTGTCTTTTGTTTTATTTATGTGATGGATTACATTAATGGTTTTTCTGATATTAAACCAGCCTTGCATACCTGGTATAAATCCCACTTGATCAGGGTGAATTATTTTTTTGATGTGTTGTTGGATTCTTTTGGCTAGAATTTTGTTGAGGATTTTTGCATCAATGTTCATGAGGGATATAGGTCTATAATTTTCTTTTTTTGTAATGTCTTTACCTGGTTTTGGTATCAGGGAGATG
This sequence comes from Elephas maximus indicus, assembly GCF_024166365.1. Taxonomy (NCBI): domain Eukaryota; kingdom Metazoa; phylum Chordata; class Mammalia; order Proboscidea; family Elephantidae; genus Elephas; species Elephas maximus. The sequence goes on along the minus strand of NC_064822.1, from coordinate 136,531,906 downwards.
GTGGCTTCATAGAATGAGTTGGGTAGTATTCCGTCATTTTCTATGCTTTGGAATACCTTTAGTAGTAGTGGTGTTAACTTTTCTCTGAAAGTTTGGTAGAACTCTGCAGTGAAGCCGTCCGGGCCAGGGCTTTTTTTTGTTGGGAGTTTTTTGATTACCGTTTCAATCTCTTTTTTTGTTATGGGTCTATTTAGTTGTTCTACTTCTGAATGTGTTAGTTTAGGTAGGTAGTGTTTTTCCAGGAATTCATCCATTTCTTCTAGGTTTTCAAATTTGTTAGAGTACAATTTTTGATAATAATCTGAAATGATTCTTTTAATTTCATTTGGTTCTGTTGTGATGTGGTCCTTCTCATTTCTTATTCGGGTTATTTGTTTCCTTTCCTGTATTTCTTTAGTCAGTCTAGCCAATGGTTTATCAATTTTGTTAATTTTTTCAAATAACCAGCTTTTGGCTTTGTTAATTCCTTCAATTGTTTTTCTGTTCTCTAATTCATTTAGTTCAGCTCTAATTTTTATTATTTGTTTTCTTCTGGTGCCTGATGGATTCTTTTGTTGTCTAGTTTCTATTTGTTCAAGTTGTAGGGACAGTTCTCTGCTTTTGGCTCTTTCTTCTTTTTGTATGTGTGCACTTATTGATATAAATTGGCCTCTGAGCACTGCTTTTGCTGTGTCCCAGAGGTTTTGATAGGAAGTATTTTCATTCTCGTTGCTTTCTATGAATTTCCTTATTCCCTCCTTAATGTCTTCTATAACCCAGTCTTTTTTCAGAAGGGTGTTGTTCATTTTCCAAGTATTTGATTTCTTTTCCCTAGTTTTTCTGTTATTGATCTCTAGTTTTATTGCCTTGTGGTCTGAGAAGATGCTTTGTAATATTTCGATGTTTTGGACTCTGCAAGGTTTGTTTTATGACCTAATATGTGGTCTATTCTAGAGAATGTTCCATGTGCGCTAGAAAAAAAAGTATATTTTGCAGCAGTTGGGTGGAGAGTTCTGTATAAGTCAATGAGGTCAAGTTGGTTGATTGTTGTAATTAGATCTTCCGTGTCTCTGTTGAGCTTCTTACTGGATGGCCTGTCCTTCTCCGAAAGTGGTGTGTTGAAGTCTCCTACTATAATTGTGGAGGTATCTATCTCGCTTTTCAATTCTATTAAAATTTGATTTATGTGTCTTGCAGCCCTGTCATTGGGTGCATAAATATTTGATATGGTTATGTCTTCCTGATCAATTGTCCCTTTTATCATTATATAGTGTCCTTCTTTATCCTTTGTGGTGGATTTAAGTCTAAAGTCTATTTTGTCAGAAATTAATATTGCTACTCCTCTTCTTTTTTGCTTATTGTTTGCTTGATATACTTTTTTCCATCCTTTGAGTTTTAGTTTGTTTGTGTCTCTAAGTCTAAGGTGTGTCTCTTGTAGGCAGCATATAGATGGCTCGTGTTTCTTTATCCAGTCTGTGACTCTCTGTCTCTTTATTGGTGCATTTAGTCCATTTACATTCAGGGTAATTATAGATAAATAAGTTTTTAGTGCTGTCATTTTGATGCCTTTTTATGTGTGTTGTTGACAATTTCATTTTTCCACATACTTTTTTGTGCTGAGGCGTTTTTCTTAGTAAATTGTGAGATCCTCATTTTCATAGTGCTTGAGTTTATGTTAGTTGAGTCGTTACGTTTTTCTTGGTTTTTATCTTGAGTTATAGAGTTGTTATACCTTTTTGTGGTTACCTTATTATTTACCCCTATTTTTCTAAGTAAAAACCTAACTTGTATTGTTCTATATCGCCTTGTATCACTCTCCATATGGCAGTTCAATGCCTCCTGTATTTAGTCCCTCTTTTTGATTATTGTGATCTTTTACCTATTGACTTCCATGATTCACTGTTATGTGTATTTTTTTTTTTAATTAATCTTAATTTGTTTTTGTGATTTCCCTTTTTGAATTGATATCAGGACGTTCTGTTTTGTGACCTTGTGTTGTGCTGATATCTGATATTATTGGTTCTCTGACCAAACAATATCCTTTAGTATTTCTTGTAGCTTTGGTTTGGTTTTTGCAAATTCTCTAAACTTGTGTTTGTCTGTAAATATCTTAATTTCGCCTTCATATTTCAGAGAGAGTTTTGCTGGATATATGATCCTTGGCTGGCAGTTTTTCTCCTTCAGTGTTCTGTATATGTCGTCCCATTCCCTTCTTGCCTGCATGGTTTCTGCTGAGTAGTCAGAATATATTCTTACTGATTCTCCCTTGAAGGAAAGCTTTCTTTTCTCCCTAGCTGCTTTTAAAATTTCCTGTTTATCTTTGGTTTTGGTGAGTTGGATGATAATATGTCTTGGTGTTTTTCTTTTGGGATCAATCTTAAATGGGGTTCGATGAGCATCTTGGATAGATATCCTTTCGTCTTTCATAATGTCAGGGAAGTTTTCTGTCAGGAGTTCTTCAACTATTTTCTCTGTGTTTTCTGTCCCCCCTCCCTGTTCTGGGACTCCAATCATCCGCAGGTTGTCCTTCCTGATAGAGTCCCACATAATTCTTAGGGTTTCTTCATTTTTTTTAATTCTTTTATCTGATTTTTTTTCAGCTATGTTGGTGTCGATTCCCTGGTCCTCCAGATGTCCCAGTCTGCATTCTAATTGCTCGAGTCTGCTCCTCTGAGTTCCTAGTGCGTTGTCTAATTCTGTTATTTTATTGTTAATCTTTTGGATTTCTACATGTTGTCTCTCTATGGATTCTTGCAACTTATTAATTTTTCCAGTATGTTCTTGAATAATCTTTTTGAGTTCTTCAACAGTTTTATCAGTGTGTTCCTTGGCTTTTTCTGCAGTTATCCTAATTTCATTTGTGATATCATTAAGCATTCTGTAAATTAGTTTTTTATATTCTGTATCTGATAATTCCAAGATTGTGTCTTCATTTGGGAAAGATTTTGATTCTTTTGTTTGGGGGGTTGGAGAAGCTGTCATGGTCTGCTTCTTTAAGTGGTTTGATATGGATTGTTGTCTCCGAGCCATCACTGGGAAACTAGTTTTTCCAGAAAATCCGCTGCGTCCAGTCCAAATCCCTGCGGGACGGTTCCCCGGCTCGGACGCTGCTCTTTCTGCTCCAAGACCAGTCACTGCCTCCCGGGGACTTCTCCTACCGGCTGCGTCCCACGTCGCCCGTGGAACCGGCTGGTCCCCCTCCCGGGGTTAGTTCAGGGGGGTGGAGCCGCTCTCTGTGCTTGTGACATACCTGACTGGTACGCTGGCTCCAGGCTCTGGAAACAATCGCTGCTTCCCCGTATTAGTTCGTTCTCCGTCTCTAAATCTGTGTTTGTTGTTCAGGGTTCGTAGATTGTTATGTATGTGATCGATTCACTTGTTTTTCTGTGTCTTTGTTGTAAGAGGGATCCGAGGTAGCGTCTGCCTAGTCCGCCATCTTCCCAATTATATTTTAAACGACAAAAATAATAAGAAAGCAGAAGAATGGTAGAATCGTCCAGATTTACAGAGGTGCATGGACTATGCGCCAAATTTTGGCCATTGTCTGTTCTTGTAAATAAGGTTTTATAGCCACTGTCATTTGCTTATGTATTTTCTATGACTGGAGCCCTGGTGGTGCAGTGGTTAAGAGCTATAGCTGATAACCAAAAGGTCAGCAGTTCGAATCCACTTGGAAACCCTCTGGGGAAGTTCTACTCTATCCTATAATAGGGTAGCTATGAGTCGAAATCGACTGGACGGTAATGGGTGTTTTTTTTTTGGTTATGACTGCTTTTGGTTTAATGACAGGGCTGAGTAGTTGTGACTGAACATATGACCCGTTAACCTAAAATATTTAATATACAGCTCTTAAAGAATAAATTTTACCTATGCTATGGTTTCTTTAGAAGGAACAAGTAATAGCGAATTATAATCTTTCAGTTGTCTTATTTTTGCTCAAAATATTTCATCTTTCCGGAAGGTATAAAAGAAGCCTGGAGACACCATCTCTATAGTTTACTTTTAGCTTTTATTGAACACAATTGAGAATTCAGAATTTTTAAATTTTCTGCCCTTAATGGGCAGAAGAAGGAAATTGACAGAGGAAGATATTTTACAATTATTAGATAAATCAGAACATGAATGCAAAGAGACAGATAAGAGTACTCTAATGATGAGGGTGAAATGGATCATGTAAGTGAAATATCAGATGACAAGTCTTCGGTGACAACATCTAGATGAAATTTCTGAAACTCCAAAATCTATAGGCGAACACTGTATTTTGGAGAACAAAAGGGAATGTGGTGATCTCATCCAATTAATCATCAGACAGGAAGGACTTCAACATGCAATGTTTCGTGGCAGGGACTTGAACTATACTGCTTTGCTAAGAGACCGTGTGACAGTATTTCTCATCTTAATGACGTTTATGTACCAGAATTTACTTGGCATGAAAAGGTTTGCAAATCGTAAATTCATTTAAAAATATCTAATATGGTTGTTCCCACTGTCGTTATTCTTCTGTCTGTAAATTATTAAGTGACAAAATTATTTTTAAAAGGGTCCCTTGATCTGGATGACAAATAATGGTGACTATTTTCTTGATACATTGAGAATTAAAAATTAATGAAAGGAGAGAAAGAAGAAACAAATAAGAGGAATACATTTAAACCAGTTTCGTCAAGTCAATTCTGACTCCCAGTGACCCTATAGGACAGAGTAGAACTGCCCCATAGAGTTTCCAAGGAGCACGTGGCAGATTTGAACTGCCCACCCTTTGGTTAGCACTTAACCACTACACCACCAGGATTTCTGGAATACATTTAGACAAGGTAAAATTAGTGGTTTTAATTCATAGTTTTTTTTTTTTTTTGTATTGAGTATAGTATTTCTGTATTTTGTGTTGTTTTCTTCTTGAAGGTAAGCCTGTGTACATCTTACACAAAATCTCAAGCACTCATACATAAGGTGGCTTTATAAAGAGCTTACTTTTAAAATACAGAAGTACTCTTCAAATAGTTCTGTGCAGTGAAATTCTCTTGTAGTCAAACATAGGTGCTCTTACCATCCTTTTCTAGATTAAATGTCAGGTTTCTGGAGGTATTTTTTATTTTGTAGTTTTTCCTTCTTGTGATTGCCTTTTCCCTTCATTTCTAATTGAAGGAGACATTTCCATAGCTAGATTTCAGTGGACTTATCTCTAGTTCTTTGATAATTTTTCCTATGGAGTTTTAAGAATATAACAAGGCAAATATTTTTTGTGGTATATTTTTAACCCCAAAATACTTCTATATGCATAATTTCTATGTCATAAACACTACACAGCATAAGATACTAGAAGTAAAAATATCCTGAATATCAAAATGAGAAAACAGAAAAATCAACATAACTTTTTAAACTTTTCTTTTTATACTTGGAATGAAAAAGTCAATTTTTAGTCTGCTAAAAGATGGCACTGGTTTTTTTTTTTTTTATTAGCTGTTTATTTTAACAGTTAATGGGGGTGGAAGTCAAGTCAGGTTAATGATTTCAGGCTTAAATTAGGCAGTTTTGCAGCACAACAAAGACTTACTCATTTTCTTACATACTTTTCCCTGTGTAGGGCTCATTGTAATTCTTTATAAATCTCACCGTACAATGAGGTGCTTTCTTTGGGGATTACACCATGGGAGAAGACAAGAAATGGGAGGAAGGTCAGGTAGATCTTGTCAGTTTCTGACTTGAGGCTAATAACCACCTTACATTAAAGTCTCAAAAGGATAACTTTATCTCATGTACTATCTGGTTTTCTTTTTTTTTTTTTTTTTAACTTTTTCTATATTCACTTTTGTTATGGTGAAAACAGTTAAGCGGTTAACTACTAGATGAAACCTTGGTGGTTTGAACTTACCCAGAAGACAGGCTTGGAGATCTGCTTCCAAATGGTCACAGCATGAAAACCCTATAGAACAGTTCTACATTGCATACGTGGGGTCACCATGAATCAGAATCTACTCAATGTCAACTAACAGCACCAACATGGAAACATAGTAGTTAAATCCATGGGTTTTAAATTAGAGCCTTGGTCACTTACTGTTTGTATGACTCTAGGAAATTCTATGGGGCTCTGGTGGTGTAGTGGTCAAGAGATAGGCTATTAACCAAAAGGGTGGTAGTTTGAATCCACCAGCCGCTCCTTGGAAACTCTATGGGACAGTTCTCCTCTGGCCTATAGGGTCGCTATAAGTCAGAATCGGCTTGAGGGCATTTTTTTTTTTTTTTTAGGCAATTCTAGTAACAGCTCAGATTTAGTTATATCATCTGCTAAATGGGCATTAAAATAGTGCTTTCTTACCAGGTTATTACAAAAGTAAAATAAAATGTAAAATAGTTAAAAGAATTTTGGGCACTAAGTAAGATAATAACGTGGGAGAAGAGGTAGTCTTTGAATTCAAACAATCTGGTTTTCAATCACACCCCCATTGTGTCTGGAACTGGAGGTACAATGATAAAGATGTCCATTTTTTCAATCAAAGAGCTACTTATTGGCAATACAGAGATAAACATAAACTCATGCTATTGAGAATTACAAGGGCTGTGATGAAAGTATGCATAGAATACAGTAGGAATGTCCAAAATGGAGTCAGTTCTATGTGAAGAGAATGGAAAATTTTATGGAAATTTGACCCTTTATTTAGGACTTGGGTGAGGAATATTGCTTGTTAGCAGATATAGATGGTGTGAGGGAGGGACGTTCAAGGTGGAGGAAAGAACATGATTTAAAGTATTCATGGTATTCATTTTTGAATTGCAGCTCAACTTGTCTTTATATGCATACGTGCCTGTGAAACAGCAACTTAATTTTTAAGTAACAATCATTCTTTGCACAGAGCCAGTTCAGGTCTTTGGTGGCCAAAGTCCTAATCACCTTGACAAACAATTGCCCTGCATACACTCTAGGCCTTTCGCTCATTTATTGTTGGAGGAATCCAGTCATGCCTGGAGTGCATTTAAAACATTCAGATACCCTGTTCTTACATACCATGTTTTTGGACCATTTATAGAGACAGGGAAAAGCACACTATGTTCATGACCTTCAGTTATCCCACATAGATACAGTGGAGGAATAAGTGTTTAGAAGTTGGAGTGGGTTGGAGAAGAGGCAAGGAAAGGGTTGTGGTCATTGAAATGCATTTCCAGACTTTATATTAGAAACATTATATGGAATCTCTGAGGATGGTGGAATGGGATGCTATACAACCATGGGAAGGAAGGATAACTAGTAAATTATTGTCATAGTACAGATGAGAGATTATAAATTTATAAACTAACACAATAGCATTGTAGATGGAGAAAAAGAAACAGCTAAGGTGAAATCTGGAAACTGGGTTAAGGTGAAATCAAAGAGTCAAACTGAATTTGTTTGGGTTAAAATAATAGAAACCTCATGGAATGACAGAGAAAATGAAATGAGATCATTTAAATGAAAATAATTTGTAAAATAAAAAGATCTATATGATTTTCAGTTGTTATCCCAATTCAGGAATATATAATCCGTACTTTTAAAGACAGGATTAATATATTTTCCTATAAATTGTAACTTTTGTCTGTTTTTATAGTTAAATTACTTCAGGCTTTATAATTATTTTTAACACAACCATTCAAGATTTATCTGGAGACTATTTTAATAATTCTAATATATTGATAGGGAAACCCAGGGTAGCATAGTGGTTAAGTGTTGCGGCTGCTAACCAAAAGGTCGGCAGTTAGGATCCACCAGGTGCTCCTTGGAAACTCTGTGGGGCAGTTCTATATTGATGGAAACATTTGCCACAGTGATATATGTGTTTCCAAAGAATTCAAGCTAGTGAGCTCAGCTTAACTAACCCTTAAAACTACCAGAAAATATAGTGTGTGTACACACATACCCACAAATATGCATTCACACATACACAAAGAGGTCAAGTATAAAGGGATTCTTGAGATAGTAGAGTTTCAAAATATTTTATAGTATTTTAGTTATTTTTAAAAGACCTAGGCTACAATTATGTAAATAAATGTTTAATAAAGTAATTTCACTGGAGACATAGTCAAAATAAGCTTACGTGGTGTACATATTTGAACTGAAACTCCACTTGTCTTCATATGCATAGGTACCTGTGAAGCAACGAATTAATTTTTAAGTAATAATCATTCTTTGCACAGACCCAGTTAAGGCCTTTTGTGACCAAAGTCTTCCAAACCTTGACAAGCAATTACCATACATGCACCCTAAGTCTTTCACTCATTTATTGTTGGAAAAATCCAGCCATGCCTGGCGTGAATTTAAAAACATTCAGAGATCTTGTTCTCATATCCCACGTTTTGGGGCCATTTATCCATTGACATTAGGTCTGCCACATCTGTTCATGCATTTAAATGAAAGTTAAAGACCTTCTTTTTTGATCAAGTTTTAGTGTTTTCATAATTTATGTGCATACCATGCTATTCTAGACTAGTTTGTTCAGAGCAATTTTCTCAGTTTTATCTGTCATTGGTATTTTTATGCCTTTTATTCCTCAGCTTTTAAGATGTGATGTGAATAAAAATAGCTTTCTAAATAAAGATGGATTGTCTGGTAGCAGTTACTCAATAAACCATATTCTTCATATGAGATTTAGAAATGCTATATATGTTGTTTGAAGTGACAGAAAGACATTTATTTTAATTTAGTGGGGTGTACACAAAGCAATATCCTCATATACATGTTAAAGTTAAATTGGAAATATTATTTTGAGAAAAAATTATTTTGACAAATGCCTTGTTCAAATGGCTGAAAACATCTGTGAACAATGTAGTCTTAGAATGGGCATTGGAACCACCATTTATTTCCATGAAATTTTAGTCCATCTTACTGAGAAGAATCTCTCTTCTTATGATTGAATGGGGTCATTCCCAAGCATGTACACAGCTCAAAATCTCTCTTAATTAAGTCCCCTCTCTGTCTTAATATTTAACAACCTCTCTAACACCTTTTCAATCCACTGAGAGAAAGTGGGATGTTTGGAATAAGAGCTACTAGTCTTCCCTGTACAAACAGATTTGTTGGATTGATATTCACATTACTTCAATAAAGAAATATGATGTACATCAACTAGAGAAGCTAGAATTTTTTTATTGATCTAGAGTGGAGAAATACAATTATGCCCATGAAATAACAATGTGAAATACCTTTTAACAGTAGTGATAAAATACAATGTATAAAATGTGAAGTGTAAGGGAAGTACAATATTAAAATAATGTGGATGTATTGTAAATGGAATTTCATCAGTCATCATCAGAAGACACAATGTGTTCCAGAGATACTGGGTCTAAACAGCGGCCTGCTAATCCAATCTTATTATTTTTTTAATTTGAAAGTTCCAAATAGGGTTTATATTTTTCAAATATAGTTATCTCAGTGTATATATTTGAGCATATATTCAAGTCTTAACTGTGTGTTTAATAGACCTGGGTTTTGAGTATCCAATTTCTCTTTTGTTTAAGTAATTCCTAGATTAGATCTTGAGCTCCAAGTACTATCCTGAGCTTCAGACTTAAATGTCTAACTGCTTGCATGACATCCCCATTTGGTCATCTCTTGGTATCACAAACAACTTTACTGGTCTAAAACAACACTTTTAACTTTACCCCTTTTTCACAAAACTGTGTCTCCCCTTGTTTACTTATTTCAGTCATTCATCACAATTCGACCAGATAATCAGTCTAAAAATCTACATCAGTCTTGATTTCTCTCTATTCATTGCATTTACCTGCATCTGTTAGCATTCTGTGGGCTAGAAAATGCAATATAACCCAAATCTTACCATTTCTTACTTCCTGAATCTCCGCCACCATAATTCCCAGGCCACCATCATGTCACACCTCTGTTGAGGAAATAATCTCCTAATTGGTATATCTGTACCCACTGTTTCCTTCATACAGTTCATTTGACAGAAATATGGAGAGATCTTTATAGACATTAATATATGCTTAAAACTCTGTAATGGCTTCTCTGTACATTTAGTTCGAAATCCAGACTATTTATTTTGACCTGCAATGTCTTAGATGATCTGATCATTGGTTTTCTTTTCAATCCCACCTTCTTGACCTCATTCACTATGCTCTATCTACAATTGATTTGACAAGCTCATTCTCATCTCAAGTCATTTAAACCAGTTACTGACTTGGTGTGAAATACTTCCTCACAGATATTCACAGGTTTTTTCCTTCTTAATACTCAGGTTTCTTCTTTACTGTTTCCTCAGGGAGATTTTCTCCAATAAACTTATCTAAAATAACCTTCTCACCATTATCTCTTCTCTCATTTGTTATCATGTACATTGCTTTATACTGGGCAAATCTGCTCCAAAAGACCTCTTTAAAGTGTTAAAAAGCGAATGTTACTTTAAGGAATAAGGTTTGCCTGACCCAAGCCATGGTGTTTTCAATTGCCTCATATGCCTGGAAAGCTGACAATGAATAAAGAAGAGATGCCTTTAAATTATTGTGTTGGCAAAGAGTATCGAAAATACCATGGACTGCCAGAAGAACGAAAAAACCTGTCTTGGAAGAAGTACAGTCAGAATGCTCCTTAGAAGCAAGGATGGCAAGACTTTGTCTCATGTACTTTGGTCATGTTATCAGGAGGGACCAGTCCCTGGAGAAGGACATCATGATTGGCAAAGTAGAGGGTCAGTAAAAAAGAGACCCTCAATGAGATGGATTGAGACAGTGGTTGCAACAATGGACTCAAGCATAACAACACAGGACAGTGTTTCATTCTATTCATAGGGTCTCTATGAGCTGGAACTGACTGAACGACAACTAACAACATAATGCTTTATTTCTTTATCTAATTTCTATCTTCAACTGTATCATTTATGTTTGCTATTTATCTTGCTCACTGGAATCTAAGCACCATTGATTGGATCAGACACTCTCTTTTGGTAGGTAGCTGCTCTATGTTGACAATCTAGGACAGTACCTGGAACATATCTAATATGTAAAATATAAGTGCTGAATGAATGAATAATTCAAACTGTATTTAGAATTTATTTTGTCAACCTTCTGCTCTTATTTTTTATGCTCTATGCTCTAACTGATGTAGACATGAAGGACGAGTGAGGTATGTGTAATTGACTCTATTGCTCTGTGACCTTAAGTATGTCAGTTACATCAGTTTGCCTTATTTCCTCATTTTGAATGACATAAATAACCTCTGAGACATTTGAAGCTCAAAAATTCAATACTTGGAAAATAAATCTAAAATTTGCAATATAACCTTACCATAGCTGTGTATATAATTTGTGAGAGAAGTGAGAAATTAACTTTTGCTTCAAAATTATAGTAGAAGTATTATTTATATCAGAAAAAGTTGAATATGTATCAAGAGGGCTGGTTAGTGATATCACGGTTAAAGATGTACTAAAATGCTTGTCATGAAAAGAAGACTAAAGTCCAAAAAGTTTACCATTTAACTTTATGTTTATAAGAAATGGAGAAAACTAATGTGATACTAAGATATTGTTTAAGAATAAAGCCTTTTATCAAATAAATAACATGTCCAGCCTTATAGTCCATTGGCTGCTTCTTGGGGATGCTAACAGCTCTGTAGGGTCACAGTCCTCCCTAATAGCAAGAAGATTTTTTATAAATATGGGTTTTCAAGTATTCCATTAACTTTCAACTCCCATGCCCACTGTTTTGAAATTGTTCTCTTTGAGATTTTTTTTCATTAAAATAATTTGTAAAACTGAGACTCTACTCTTATGCAACGTTATCTAACTCTGTCATGACTTGACTTACAGTTTAAAGAAATAATTTTCTCCATGGGCATAAAATTGATCCACAAGGAAATATCTGTAACAACTGTCTGAAACCCAGGCTTGTGTATGTAAGCTTTCACGAGGAGGTCTAGCTAGCTATGTATCTCCTGTTTATTGCTTTCCCTAGAATCGACTCGACGGCAGTGGGTTATTAAGTCAGCATGCTTCAGCCCATAGATCAAACAGAGAACTACAAAAATTTGTCCTCTTTGGAAAAGTACCAAGGAAATCAACATTTCTAACCATCATGGATTGAATTTTGTCCCCCAGAAATATGTGTCCACTTGATTAGGCCATGATTCCCAGTATTGTGTGGTTGTCCTCCATTTTGTGATGGTAATTTTCCTGTGTGTTGTAAATCCTGATCTCTACCTGTGGTAAATGAGGCATAAAACCTAGATTATGTCAAAGAGAATTGGGGTAAGATTGTTAACACCCTTACTAAGGTCACATCCCTGATTCAACGTAAAGGCAGTTTCCCTGGGGTGTGGCCTGCACCACCTTTTATCTTACAAGAGATAAAAGGAAAGTCAAGTGAGCAGAGAGAGGGTGACCTCATACCACCAAGAAAGCAACTCTGGGAGTTCCTTTCCTTTGGACCTGAGGCTCCTGCACTGAAATACCCCTAGACCAAGGGAAGGCTGATGACAAGGAATTTTCCTCCAGAGTCAACAGAGAAAGTCTTCCCCTGGAGCTGACACCCTGAATTTAGACTTGTAGCCTACCAGACTGTGAGAGAATAAATTTCTCTTTATTGAAGCCATCTGCTTCTTGCATTTCTGTTATAACAGCACTAGATGACTAAGACACTCATGATCTTTAGGAACTTCTGGGTGATACTCTATGAATCAGAATCAACTCTGTGGAAACAGATTTGGTTTTTGGGTTTGGGAGGTACTGTACTCACATGTCAAGATTGGAGCTTATTACTATGATAAAAACTTGAAATATTTAGCTAAACTTATTAAGTTAAATTTATTATCTATAACAACTAAAGAAAAGCAACACAGAGTGATGGAAACATTAAATTTTAGAGCAGAAAATGATAGTTGGGGCATTTTCATGTGACAGGGTGATTCTAGACAAATCTCTTGCTTTATTGACTGACAATATCTACACCTAAAAGTAGATATGTTTATATCTTATTCATAGTTTAGTGGTAAATAGTAAATGTTAGACTATAGAAGAACAGCATTGATAGATTTTAATGTACTACATAAATGTTTTTATTCTTACAATACATTTTTTCCATTTAATTGTATTTCTTAAATGATTTTTTCCTTTGTAGTTTTGTCTATTGAATTTGAATTTCCATGTTTCCTACTTATGGATCTTTCAATGTCCTCTATAATAGATAGTTTTACAGTGGGCTAGTTAGAAATAAAGCAAAAATGAAGCTAATGACTTGTTGCTCACTTAAGTTTGGGTTATATACTTCCTCTTTGCTCTAATCTTCTAGATATATAGAAATGCATTAAGAGATGGGGGCGTGTGGCTTATCACTGGGACTAGCTCATTCTCTGTTGACCTGCTTATTATTGGACCAAAAAATCTCACATGGTGGTAGTGCAACCTCTGAGCCCCTGGTAATGAAAAGAAAGAATGAATGTTCTCCATGGGACTTCAGCATGAAACAGGCTATGTAAATGCTCTGCTTTGAATTGCCTGAAGATTTCATCCATTCAAGTGGGGGAAAAAAATGTATGATAAATTGGAGACCGAACCCAATGTCAAGATTCTCCATTCTGGGTGAGTAGCATATACTTCCTGTACTCACAAACCCATCTGTTATGTAATTCTGTCTCCCTGTTTTGTTAGAAGCTTTTTTTTTTTTTTAATCAATTCATTTAATTTTTGTAATGATTTTACTTTGGATGCTCTTTCAATCATCAATATATGCTTACTATTTTTTACCAATTTCCTTTAGTGTAATCGTCATATGAGGTATAACTAAACACCCTCTAAAGAATAATCTTATTGTTAGCAGTGATTATTTGCACTGATGATATCCAGTTGCTTAATTAATAGAAGAGGAATTGTTAGCAGAGCTGGAGAAGAGGGAAAGAGATACAAAGGGCAATTGTTCAGTGCATAAGAAAAGTCACTTTATATATTTTCTCAAATTTTACAGTTATTTACAGTGGGAGGGCAAGTCAGATACTAGTTATTCTTTGATGAATGGAAGCTAAATTGCCACATAAATAGATTTTATTAATTCAAGGGTGGAAATGTTTAAATGGCTAAAAAAGCAAGCTGCATCACTATTAATTTATCGTTCTGAAACTTTTACAACAATTAATGTTTTCTGGCACATTTATGACTCATTCCTGGAATATAATTGTGCCATTGCAAAAGTTTTGGGAAGATCTGGTTTTATGGTATACAATATACACTCTAATTTTAGAATGTTAAAGCTTTATACTGTAGCACTGACCCTGTTGGTTGCCTTGTAAAACAGAACACATTGGTAGCATGATGATGCACCTCTCTGCCCATTTTCTGTTTGTAATGTGTGGTTATTTCTGAGGACTTACTGGGTGTTGGATTTAACTTTTTTCTGATAAATACATTTCAAGAAAAATGAGTTTTATGTTGATTTCTTTTTCTAACTATGATTTTCTAATGTCAGTTTTAAGAAATGAACCATTATAATATCACACACTGAAAGAAGATAAAATTCCTTGTGTTAACACATTGCATATCTGACCCTAATGCATGATAGGTTTGGTGTGAATGTAGTATAACATTAATGTGTTTCCATGAAGAATTTTATTTTGATTTTATTTTTTGCTAGAGGGGGAAAAGAGGCCTGCTTTCCCAGTATGATTCTGGCAGTCTTCCTGTTATAATTCATATTGCTAGAATTTTAGAGGAAAAAGATACAGATTTCAGCCAAGCCTTACAACAAACTAGGCTTTGATTTGTTTCTGCTTTTATTTCAAAATCCTTGAGGTAATAGCTAATGTACAATATAATAATTATTGAGGACTGTTTTATGAGGTTGTATAGGTCAGTGCAGTTCATTGTCTTTTGAAATGAAATTGAATTTGTCATTATAAAATTAGTACATATGACCTTATATTACCAATGTGTTCATTAGTAATTTTATATGTTAACAATCAGCAATAAATCAAATAAACAAAAAAATTAATGAGAATGAGACAGCTAGTGCTTGTTAGGGATATGAAGAGAATATTAATTTAAGAAAAAAATATTATCCACAAATAAACTATCCACGTTAAGGATGAAGTAAAAGAATCTAGGAAATTTTTAATTAAATGTTGAACCTCATATTTATGGAAACATGCTACATCTGTAAGGAGCCCTCACTGCAGCAGTTAAACTCTCAACTGCTAACCTAAAGGTCAGCAGTTACAACCTACTATCTCTGTAGGAGAAAGATATGACAGCCTGCTTCCATAAAGATTTCAGCCTTGAAAACTCCATGGAGCAGTTCTACTCTATCCTATAGGGTTTCTATGAGCCGGAATCAACTCAAAGCCAATAGGCTTCGTTTTGGTTTGGTACTGCATTTGTTAGGCTTACACTAACTTACAAACAAAACCAAACCCATTGCCATTGAGTTGATTCTGACTGAACTGCCCCATAGGGTTTCCAAAGAGCGGCTGGTGAATTGGAACTGCTGACCTTTGGTTAGCAGCCAAGCTCTTAACCACTGGGCCACCACTGACTTACACAAGAGGTAATTTATTTGTCTCCTTCTTCGAAATGTCAGGGCTGGACACTCCTGGGATGGTACAGTTCAGCAATGACACCTGGGACTTAGTATTCTACCTGCTGTGTCTGCCATTATTGATGAGTGCCTTTCATCTCTGTAGAATAAAGGTTGATGTTGCACTTCTAGATATTGCATTTGTTTTTCAAGTAAAAAGAATGATGAAGAGCGAGTGAAAGGACCAATAACCAACGAAATATCACCCCATTCACAAATTTTCCCAGAAGAAACTCCACCCAAGTACTTATGTTTTCATCTCATATCTATAACTGGGTCACATGATCACTCTTAACGTCAAGAAAAGCTGAGAAAGTGGGTATTTTACTTTTTCTACATACATAGAACAAGGTGAGAAAGAATGTGTGTAGCGTTGGGTAGCAAGGTCACAGTATCTGCCATCACTGTTATGAATGAACTACCATATTACAACAAATTAAACTTCAGCCACCTATTGCCAGAAATAAAAAGTCTGGAAATATTTGATAAACTTCACATTCAGAGAATAACTTCTCTTATGAAGAAACCAGAAAAACGAAGATGTCACTTTAAGGACTAAGGTGAGCCTGACTCAAGCCATGGTATTTTCAGTCACCTCATATGCATGTAAAAGCTGGTCAGTGAATAAGGCAGACCAAAGAAGAATTGATGCTTTGAATTATGGTGTTGGCAAAGAATACTGAATGTACCTAGGACTGCCAGAAGAACAAACAAATCTGTCTTAGAAGAAATACAGCCAAAATGCTCCTTAAAAGCAAGGATGTTGAGACTTTGTCTCATGCATTTTGGACTTGTTATCATGAGGGACCAGTCCCTGAAGAAGGACATCCTGCTTGGTAAAGTAGAAGGTCAGCAAAAAAGAGGAAGACCCTCAAGGAAATGGACGGACACAGTGGCTGGAACAATGGGCTCAAGCATAACAATGATCGTAAGGGTGGCACAAGAGAGGGCAGTGTTTCATTCTGTTGTACATAGGGTCACTATGAGTTGGAACCAACTTCGATGGTGCCTAACAACAACAGCAACAACAATGGAGAAACCCATTTTTTGAAGGGAGGATGAGTTTGTTTGGAGAATGGAAAGTGACTTGTATTCATATGTCAAGGAGGAGGAAAAAAAAAAAGCCCTACTCTGCATGAGAGAAGGTTTATAATTCTTTAGAGAAGAAGCAAGAATCAGGAATATATCAGAAGTACAGATCCTGGAAAAGGTGGCTTCTTTATGCAAATCTTCAAAATTCTAATAAAGGTACTAAGTTCACAACATCATATTGCAACTGAATTTTTTTGAAAACTGCAGAAAGGCTGAGATTTGCTTTCAGCCTGGCATTAGGAAAAAGTAGGAGAAACGTGAACTGCAGGAGCTGTAGAAAGGCTGCTGGAGCAAATCACCCTGAGAGAATGTCATATGTACGTATATTGTAGAGAGAAATTTGGACCGTCGCTAAGGTATGAGGGGTCAGAGGGAGGTTCCTGTTCATTTACTCAGAATTTACAAGGCAAGGAAAACCCAGAAGACATAGACTACACATAGAAGACTTGGGCTACTAAATAACTACCAAATCAGAATCTTTGCAGAAATTCTTGCATATGTAACTATGTGGTAAATAAATAAAACCTCCCTCCTCCCCCACCCCCGTGTGTAGTTTAAATAACTTTGATGCTGGAGTTTTTTTTTTTTTTAAGTTATCATAGTGGTTGTCTTTGAAAGTTAGAAGACAGACTTCTCCAGTGTGAATTTTTCTCAGCTATTTCTTTATTGCAGTGTATTATGTATGTTGCTGTAATGTTCTTGAACCACATATGTACAAGGCACTGTTATGTTTGCCTCTGTAATGCTATTAAACCACATATTCATAGGTTGCTTATAATGTAATGTTAAGAGTAGAAAATTTCTGAATTCAGAAATAGAAAAATAAAAGCATGTGAAGTATGTTGTAAGCAGCCTAAGTTGGCTTTATACCTGCATGCTGTGATAAAGAAAATGTAACATATTACATCTCTATAAGGTGGCCTTGAGACACTGAGTAAGTCATTAACAACCCCCTTGATCTCTAACATAAATCATTTAAAGAAAAGATGCTACATATGGCTAATTGCTGATGTTAGGGGAAAAAAAAAATACACTAGTATTTGTTAGACATTACATTGCTTGGCCCTTATCCTGTGAAGCCAAGATGAGAAAATCATATATAAGCTATGTACTTGAGACTACTCACCAAAAAAGGTAGTGGCAAACTTTGCCTACCACTACCATCCTCGGACCCCAGTTATGATGGAACTTCACCTTCCCCCCAAAACCACTTGTAACAGCCTAAAATCTAAAGATTTCTACTCAAACCAATTAACTAATCATATTGTCATGATTTTCCAGTCCTAATTGAATGTCTTGTGGTCTTACCTGAGTGCCTTGCCATAACTACCTTGAAATAAACTAAATGAGTTTATGAATGATAAACTTGAGCACTTTTTTACTTAACTTCAAAATTAAACTCCACAGGACACAGTGTTATCAGTTAACTGAAAGCAAGCTATTCATTAATTCCCTTTAGTTAAACAACAACAATGAAAAGATTACTTGACTTTATTTTCCAGTAGGATTTTTCATTTTTTCCTAGGCACTAGTTGGATAATTTTTTTTTTTTTTAGTTGGATAATATCCAGTGAGTTTTTATAAAATTTGAGTGTTTGAACAAATCAACCCTTTGTTCATGGGCATTTAGGTTCTTTCCAACTTTTTATGATGGAAAATTGTAATGTATGACATATCTTTTTGTACTGATGTGTCTATTATCCTTAGGAATATACTCTTTGGATTAGAAATCATGGGATCAAAACATATACAAGGTTTATATTTTGAGAGAAGTTGCTAAAATATCTACAGGAAGATTTAAGAGAGGAAGACCCTCAATGAGATGCATTGACAAAGTGGCTGCAATGATGGGCTCAAGCATAGTAACAATTGTGAGGATGGTACACAACTGGGTAGCATTTTGTTCTGTTGTACATAGGGTTGCTACGAGTCAGAACGAACTCAACAGCACCTGACAACAACAATAACAAAACTTTTCTACTAGCAAATTTTGTCTTTGTTTAATCATTAGTAACAATAGATATCTTTTAATGTCTGTTGGTTAGTTGATTCAACATTAGGAGTTTCCTATTCTTACCCTTTTCCCATCTTTATTGTAACTGCTAAGTTAAACTCGCAATTTATTTGTGAAAATTCTGTGTATGAAGCATGTTTACTTGTTATTTGATGTGAATATGTGACACATTTACTACTCTGCTATTTGTATTGTAATTTTATTTATTGTACTTATATATTGTGTCAGAGTCTTTCAAATTTATATTGTCAAATATATCAGCCTTCAACTATATATACAATTTCTGGTTTCATTTTGGAGTCGTTACTCTCCATTGTTATAGACATGTTTACCAACATATTCTTCTGGTGTTTTGATAGTATTATTGTTATTATTATTTTTATCATTGTGGAATTTATTATGAACTGAGAAGTGAACTAGGACTTCAGTTTTTATTTTCAAAATGGCTAGTCCATTGCTTAAAACCAGTTATTGAATAATTAATCATGCTCCTAAATATTTTAAATATCCTTTCATTGTATACAGGATATCCATGAAAACTTTTATTTCTGAACTATTTTGTTCATTTAATATGCATCCTGCGTATGATGTGGCCCAAGTAATGTTTAACTAATAGCAGTAGATGTCCCCTTGCTCTGAGGAGCAATTAAAATGTATCATAGTTTGTATATTTAATTATACAATCAAAGTATATTATACTGCAAAGGGATTAAAGTTGTTCAAAGTGAGGACACTCATGTTATTATCTTCTTTTAGTCCTCAGTACTGGAATTCTTTGATTAGGAGGTTATCAGTGAAATTAGTGACAGACAGTCCATGAGAACCTGGTTGACCAGGTCTCCAAGCTATGGGGATTCATGCAGGAGGTCAGAGATTTAAAACATGCTTTTCATGCATCTCACCTGCAGCCCTGAAACAAAATCATTACTCAAACTTAAAGCCTTAAAAAAGCAAGGTTCTGTTTTTCCAAGTTTCATTTACTCAAGGTTTTTACATCATAACTGGGAGTATTTCTTATTAACATATTAAAAGACTTTATTATATCAAAATATACAACAGCTAAGACATGCATAGTTTGTAGTTAGCCAATAGTTTTGATTTCTTCTACTTGTGCATGTATATATTTGACACTTACTTTTTATTTGTTAAGGCAAGGTTTTCACGAAGGGAACTTTTAAAGACCTTGCTCGTATAATCTTCTTGTATATTTCTATTTAGACACATACAATTTAATTACAGTAGTGTCACTCCTGTTTTGAGGATGTTTATATCATTACTCATTTATTCCTCCCACAGAATTTGAGAATATACTTTCCAAGAAAAAGAAAAAAAATACTGCGTGTCCTTTAGATATATTGCTTTAATTTTATTTAATTTTGGGTGAACTTACATCTTTACAAGATTGAGTCTTCCTCTCTAGGAAAAAGCCGTACCTCTCTATTTATTAAAAAATCAATTTTTATGTCCCTCAACAAAATTTTACAGTATTTCCTCATATAAAGCCCTGTACAAGTCTTGTTAATTTTGTAACTGAAATTTTTATTTGTGTGTGTGTTTCTCTTTTATAAGCATTTTCTCATTTATGTTTCTTTCTATTAAGAGATGATTTTTTTGGGGGGTGTATGGAAGATTTATTATAGGTTTGTAGTCTTTTTTGACCTCTATTTAAATTTTTTTTCAGTTAATTATCTGAGGTTTTTAATGTATGCAAACATATTCTGCGAAAATAATAATTATTTTCCCTCTTCTATCCCATATTTTTTCTTTTTTATCCCATATTGGTATCTTTTATCTTCTAATTGCTTTATTCAACAATTCTGTCATTTAGTTGCGGCAAAGTTAACACAATTGTTTCATTACCAACTTCTACTGTTTTATAGTTAAATATAAGCTGCCTTCTATTTAGATATTTATCTAACTCATTATTAATTATTAAAGAAAATTTCAGTGAATTAATTTCATTAAATCTTTTTCAAAATCTATTGACCAAATCGTGATTTGTTTTTCTCATTTGACATAATAAGTAATAACAGTAATACAACTACCCCTGCTAATAGTAATAGCCTGTGTTGTTGTTGTTAGGTGCCCTCAAATGGGTTCCAACTCATAGCGACTCTATGTACAACCGAACGAAACACTCACCGGTCCTGCATCATCCTCACAATCATTGTTATGCTTGAGCCCATTGTTGCAGCCACTGTGTCAATCCAACTGCTTGAGGGTTTTCCTCTTTTTTGCTGACCCTCTACTTTACCAACCGTGATGTTCTTCTTCAGGGACTGTTCCCTTCTGATAACATGTCCAAAGTACATGAGATGAAGTCTCACCATCCTCACTTCCAAGGAGCGTTCTGGCTGTACTTCTTCCCAGACAGATTTGTTCGTTCTTCTGGCAGTCCATGGTATATTCAATATTCTTTGCCAGCACCATAATTCGAAGGTATCAATTCTTCTTCAGTCTTCCTTATTCACTGTCCAGTTTTTGCATGCATTTGAGGCAACTGAAAACACCATGGCTTGAAGCCCTGGTGGTGGGTGCAGTGGTTAATACCTCGGCTGCTAATCAAAAAGTCAGCAGATCAAATTCACCAGCCACTCCTTGGAAGCCCTATTGGGCAGCTCTACTCTGTTCTACAGGGCTACTCTGAGTCAGAATCGACAACAGCACTGGGGTTTTTTAAACAGCCTTGGGGCAGTTCTACTCCGTCCTATAGGGTCGCTATGAGTCGGAATCGACTTAACGGCCCTGGGTTTTGTTGGGTTATAACAGCTATTAATTACTAAAAAAAAAAAATAATAGCTAATAATTACTTATGATGGACCAAACATTGGCTAAATAATTTTTATTATTTTTTTGTTTTGTTATTCTTTGATCTTCAAAATGGCCTCATGAAGTAGATCCTACAGCATTATTATTATTTCTTATAGATGACAAAACTGAGAATCATAGAATTTAATTATTTCACCAGAATTAAATACTACACGATGGAGCTGTGAGTCAACCTGGTCTTGACTGACACCAAATGTCAATTTTGTAATCTTAACACTATATTGCTTCTGTTCCCAATATACCTGGACATATAAATATTATTTCTTTATTATTAAACATTTTTGAATGATTAAAGTAAAGCCTGATTACCAGTTGAATACTGACCTTTCAGAGTACTATCAAAAACTATCAGGGAGTAGTTAATTTAATTTTTGCATCACTGGTTTTAAGTGAAATTTTTATTTCTTCATCCTATCTTTACAACCATAAAAATGAATAAAGAGCTCTCTCTGTATTGATATGGAGGATACCTTTATGAATTAAAAAAGAACTAATTGCTGAAAAGTGTATGTAATATGCTACACGTTCAAAGGCAAAAAGAACACATATATACTTTTTTTGTTTTTGCTTATAAAAATTAACATGATGTATGAATAAAAACATAATAAAAATTGCTACCTATAGGAATCTAGAAACCCTGGCATTGTAGTGGTTAAGTGCTATAGCTGCTAACCAAAATATTGCCAGTTCAAATCCACCAGGCACTTCTTGGGAACTGTGGGGCAGTTCCACTCTGTCCTATAGGGTCACTATGAGGCAGAACTGACTTGATGGCAATGGGTTTGGTTTTTGGTTTGGATATGGATCTAGGAGGAAATGAGAACAAGGGATAAGGATGAAGGAGAGAATTTTCAGGGTATAGCTTTTTACATAATTTTAACTTAATACCTTGAAAATGTTTTACTTGTTTGAACAAATTAAGTTCAATTAAATAATGTTTGCAATGAGAAGTGAAGAGAAAAACTCTCCTGTGATGGTTAAGATTGTCAACTTGGCTGGGCCATGATTTTCAGTGGTTTGGTATCCTTATGATGTTGTGATCACTCTCATGTTGAGATTTGATATAATATTATCACCTCCATGATGGGATCTGCTGTGAGTAGCCAGTCAGTTGAAATGGTTTCCTTTGGCGTGTGGCCTGCATGGAATATAGTTGGACATAGTGGCAAGGCTTGTGGTCTTTTGCTTCCTCTGTATCCTGCAACTGGCTCTTTTCCATCTGACCTCCGGTTCTTGGGACTTGAGCTAGCAGCTTCTCTGTGTCTTGTCTGCTGATCTTGGGATTTACTCATCATTG
Organism: Elephas maximus indicus; assembly: GCF_024166365.1. Taxonomy (NCBI): domain Eukaryota; kingdom Metazoa; phylum Chordata; class Mammalia; order Proboscidea; family Elephantidae; genus Elephas; species Elephas maximus. Next base: position 136,509,158 of record NC_064822.1, on the reverse strand, counting down.
TAGCCTGTGAGCAACAGCCCTGCTCTCTGACTTGCCCATCTTGGATTTGCCAGCCCCTGTGGCTGTGTGAATCAGGAGAAGCCTCCAGCCTGACTCATGGACTTGGGACATTCCAGCATCTACAATCGCATGAGCCATTTCCTTGATATAAATCTCTCTTATTCGCTAGAGAACTCAGCCTAAGACATCTCCTAATTTCTCTTTACTTTTAAATTATATAAGGAGTTATCGTCAAGGCTATAATGTATTATTCCATAAAACCATGTGCATCTGATCACTTTCTGTCAAATTTTTGTATGTTGTGAATTTAAGCAATCTTTTCACACATTCTATTTCTTCTCAAGTAAAATTTGGCAATTTATATCAGTCTAAGAAATTATTCATTTCAAATTTACTAGCAAATAATTGAGAAAAGTGATCTCTGAAACTGAGCTTATTTTTTTCATTCCTAAATAGCACATTAGCTATTTATTAATTTTTAAGAAATCAGCTTTCTTATTTTCTGTTTTATAATCCATCCCTCACTAATTTCGTATGTATTATTCAGGAGGTGGCCTAACTCAGCTTCTCACATGATCAATAGCTTCCTACTCTTGAGGTACAGACCTGTGACTTTGCATAGGTTACAAATTTTCAAGTTGCTGGGCAAATGGATTTTTTTTTTTTAATTAATTTTTATTAAGCTTCAAGTGAACATTTACCATTCCAATCAGTCTGTCACATGTAGGTTTACATACATCTTACTCCCTTCTCCCATTTGCTCTCCCACTATTGAGTCAGCCCTTTCAGTCTCTCGTTTTGTGCCAATTTTGCCATCTTCCCTCTCTCTCTATCTTCCCATCCCCACTCCAGTCAAGAGTTGCCAACACACTCTCCAGTGTCCACCTGATTTAATTAGCTCACTCTTCATCAGCATCTCTCTCCCCCGCACTGACCAGTCCTTTTCATGCCTGATGATTTGTCTTCGGGGATGGTTCCTGTCCTGTGCCATCAGAAGTTCTGGGGAGCATTGTCTCTGGGATTCCTCTAGTCGCAGTCATACCATTAGGTATGGTCTTTTCATGAGAATTTGTGGTCTGTATCCCATTGGTCTCCTGCTCCCTCAGGAGTTGTCTGTTGTGCTCCCTGTCAGGGCAGACATCGATTGTGGCTGGGCACCAACTAGTTCTTCTGGTCTCAGGATAATGTAGGTCTCTGGTTCATGTGGCCCTTTCTGTCTCTTGGGTTCTTAGTTGTCGTGTGACCTTGGTGTTCTTCCTTTGCCTTTGCTCCAGGTGGGTTGAGACCAATTGATGTATCTTAGATGGCCGCTGTTGGCATTTAGGACCCCAGGCGCCACAATTCAAAGTGGGATGCAGAATGTTTTCATAATAGAATTATTTTGCCCATTGACTTAGAAGTCCCCTCAAACCAAGTTCCCCAGACCCCAGCCCCTGCTTCGCTGACCTTTGAAGCTTTCATTTTATCCCGGAAACCTCTTTGCTTTTAGTCCAGTCCAATTAGGCTGACCTTCCTTGTGGGCAAATGGATTTTTATCTCAGCTCCATTACGTAGGCTTTACCCATTCCAGAATGCTTGCTAGTAAAATATTTTTTATTTTTCCACTGCTTAAAAATTATTGAAACACATGGTTAGATTAAATATTTATTTCCAAATCCTTGTATATCATGATTTAAATCAGGCGCTCCCTATTTTTAAAGAATAGTTTGCTCATGTGTAGAATTTTTAGTTCACAAATTTTTTTTTGTCACTTCGATACGCTAATTAACTGCTTTCTGACCTCTGTTATTTCTGCTGAGAAGCCACCTGTTCATCACATTGTTATCCTCATATTTGCAATAAATAATTTTTCTCTTCTTAGTTTCATGTTTTTCTCTGCCTTTGGTTTTCAACAGTTTGATTATGATGTCTTTGTTATTATCTTATTTAAGATATTTCTAGCTTCTTGGATGTGTAGATTAATGTTTCTTTAAGTTTGGGAGTTTTTAGCCATTATTTCTTGTAATGGAGACCCTGGATAGTAATGCACTTGGCTGCTATCAAAAAGGTTGAAGGTTTGAATATTTTATGGCCCTTTCTCTCTCTTGTCTCCTACATTATTTGTATGTCCATACACTGGATGTTTTCTCTCAGTTCACTAAAAAACTGAAACTGTCACATATTTCCAGTAGAGATGTAAAATTGTAGAGCCATTTTGAAAATCATTTCGTAAGTTTAATTTAAAATGTTAAACACAAACTTAACCATATAACTCAGTAATATATCCCCGATGATTCTACACAAAAGAAATAAAAATGAATGACCACATGAATGTCAATGCTAACAGAAACATTATTCACAGAAGCCAAAAACTGCAAACAATCCCAATGCCCATCACTGAGGAAAAAAAAAAAAGTTGTATATCCATATAGTGGAATAGTATTCAACAACTAAAAGAGACAAAATTCTGATCCATGTAGCAGCATTAAAAAACCTCAAAACCAGTAGGCAAATTGTAAAAAAAAAAAAAAAAAAAAAAAAGCCTGTTGCAATCAAGCTGATTCCTACTTCAGCTACCCTATAAAAAAAAGAAAAAAAATTTTCTTTTTTTTTTTCTTTTTTTATAGGGTAGCTGAAGTAGGAATCAGCTTGATTGCAACAGGGTAAAACTGCCCTATAGGGTTTCCAAGGAGCAGCTGGTGGATTAACTACCTACCTTTTGGCTAGCAGCTGTATATACTGCACCACCAGGGGTCCAAAATTGAAAATAGTCACATGCAAAAGACTATATATGGTATGTCCAGAAAATTCAGGTTTATAGAGTCACGAAACAGATCAGTGTTTGCCTGGGGCTATAGTTAAGAGTGTGGACTGACTGCAAACAAGTTCAAGGGAATTTTGAGGGATGATGTCAATGTTCAAAAAACGATTGTGCTGATGGTTGCACAACTCTGTAAATTTACTAAAAAATTATTAAATTACATTTACACTTCCACTGAGTAAACTTTATGGTATGTCAATTATACCTCAAAGCTGTAAATAAAATGATAGGAAAAAGAAAGAAAAAAAATGCAACAATAAATTACCTGATGTATGCTTCATTCTGCATATTTTCAAATGTATCTCAAGTATGAATTTCAAGAAGTAGATTTACAAGATCAAATTGCATGAATTTCCCATTTCAATAGATAGTGCCAAATTGCTCTCTATAGACGTTGTAACAATTTTCACTCCCACTCTCTATAGAAGTTGTAACAATTTTCACTCCCACCAGTAAAATATGATTGCCTGCTTCCCCAAGCATTGACCATATATTATATTGTCAAACTTGGATTTTTAACATTCTGATAGTATAAAAATTGTTATCTCTATATACTAGTAATTTGCATTTACCTTAATATAAGTGTGATGAAAGACTCCTTTGGTATATTTAAGTCACATGTAATTCCTTTTCTGTGTACATTCTATTGCTATCTCTTACTTTTTTTCTCCTTGTCTTTTATTGAGTTCGAGGAACTATTTAAGTGTCAGAAGCTTTAGCCCTTTGTCTGCTCTTTGAACTGCAAGTATTTTTTTCCCACTTGAACACATGTCTTTTGATTTTGGACTAAATGTCTTTCAATAAGTGTTCTAATTTTCTTTTTCTCACACTCTTGTCTTTCTTTTAACTATGTGAGCCAATTTCCTCCAGCTTGTTTGAAAATGGGGATAAATTATTGTAAAAAAATATGTTTTCCATTTCTTGGAGTTTACAGAGTAGTCTTTAATCTATTTTCATGTTATGTTCCTTTACCTTTTCTGTAAAATTTTTATGTTGTATGCTCAATTTTGTGTTTATGCATTTTTGTGCAGGGGTACTTTTATCCGGCCCTGCCTTTTCCTTAACATGGTATAGATAGAATCTGTTTATTCCTCTCTATCCTTGTTTATATATATTTGATTTCCCTTAGCCTATAATAAAGAAGGTTTAATTCTGATGACTTAATTTGATCGGGAGAAATTTTGCCTTTATCATCTTGTAATCTAAGAGTTTTTCTCCTCAATTCTTTCTTATATTCCTGAAACTGCTTTACTTTTTGCTGGCTTTGGGAGCTTCTCCTCGCCTATAGAAAATTACTCATTTGTTACTGGTTAGGCTACAAAGAAAGGCCTGCCAATCTATTTCCAAAAATTGGTCAATGAAAATGATATGGATAACAACAGAAGATTGTCTGATATAGTGCTAGAAGATCATGGAGATGGCACGGGACCAGGCAATCTTTATTCTGTTATATATAATGTTGCCATGACTTAGAGCTGACTAGATGACTACTAACAACAAGAAGAACCCCAGATAAGGAAGGGTTGGATTCTTTGATGAGAGCCTGAGTTAGAAATTTACCCTTGGGCTTATTGAATTTTATGGGTCATTTTGCACTACTCACCTAAAAGTCGTTGATTTGAACCCACCCAGTGGTGCCATGGAAGAAAGTCCTGGCAATCTGCTCCCACAAAGATTACAGTCAAGAAAATCCTATCGAGTAGTTCTACTCTGTAACACATGGGGTTGCCGTAAGTCAGGATTGACATGGTGGCAATGAGTTTAGTTTGTTTTTTTATTTATATTCTCTATCTTCTATTTAGAGTTGAGTATTCAGTTTGCTTCAAATGCTTATCTTTCCTATAAGGAAAGCTGGCCATGGAGGAAAAATGATGCTGCGTGGTCAAGCCTTATTATTCTGTTACTGCTACCTCTTCCCCTCTGTGGAATATGGCTTCCTAGAAACTGGGTACGTTTCCTGC